>NC_090938.1:24377833-24680864 GCF_040938575.1 Ambystoma mexicanum
TAGAACTGGTCACAATACCCCAGAGCAAACATCTAGAACCGGTCACAATACCCCAGAGC
Source organism: Ambystoma mexicanum (assembly GCF_040938575.1). Taxonomy (NCBI): domain Eukaryota; kingdom Metazoa; phylum Chordata; class Amphibia; order Caudata; family Ambystomatidae; genus Ambystoma; species Ambystoma mexicanum. The sequence goes on from NC_090938.1 coordinate 24,377,893, forward strand.
AAACATCTCAAACTGGTCACAATACCCCAGAGCAAACATCTAGAACTGGTCACAATACCCCAGAGCAAACATCTAGAACTCATCACAATGCCACAGAGCAAACATCTAGAACTCATCACAATACCCCAGAGCAAACATCTCGAACTGGTCACAATACCCTAGAGCAAACATCTAGAACTCATCACAATACCACAGAGCAAACATCTAGAACTGGTCACAATACCCCAGAGCAAACATCTCGAACTGGTCACAATACCCCAGAGCAAACATCTAGAACTGGCCACGATACCCCAGAGCAAACATCTGGAACTCATCACAATACCACAGAGCAAACATCTGGAACTGGCCACGATACCCCAGAGCAAACATCTGGAACTCGTCACAATACCCCAGAACAAACATCTAGAACTGGCCACGATACCCCAGAGCAAACACCTAGAACTGGTCACAATACCCCAGAACAAACATCTAGAACTGGTCACAATACCCCAGAGCAAACATCTAGAACTGGTCACAATACCCCAGAGTAAACATCTGGAACTGGTCACAATACCCCAGAACAAACATCTAGAACTCATCACAATACCACAGAGCAAACATCTAGAACTGGCCACAATACCCCAGAGCAAACATCTAGAACTGGTCACAATACCCCAGAGCAAACATCTAGAACTGGTCACGATACCCCAGAACAAACATCTAGAACTCATCACAATACCCCAGAACAAACATCTAGAACTCATCACAATACCACAGAGCAAACATCTAGAACTGGCAACGATACCCCAGAGCAAACATCTAGAACTGGTCACAATACCCCAGAGCAAACATCTAGAACTGGTCATAATACCACAGAGCAAACATCTAGAACTGGTCACAATACCCCAGAGCAAACATCTAGAACTGGTCACAATACCCCAGAGCAAACATTTAGAACTGGTCACAATACCCCAGAGCAAACATCTAGAACTGGTCACGATACCACAGAGCAAACATCTAGAACTGGTCATAATACCCCGGAGCAAACATCTCGAACTGGTCACAATACCCCAGAACAAACATCTAGAACTCATCACAATACCACAGAGCAAACATCTAGAACTCATCACAATACCACAGAGCAAACATCTAGAACTGGTCACAATAACCCAGAGCAAACATCTAGAACTGGTCACAATACCCCAGAACAAACATCTAGAACTCATCACAATGCCACAGAGCAAACATCTAGAACTCATCACAATACCCCAGAGCAAACATCTCGAACTGGTTACAATACCCCAGAGCAAACATCTAGAAATCATCACAATACCACAGAGCAAACATTTAGAACTGGTCACAATACCACAGAGCAAACATTTAGAACTGGTCACAATACCCCAGAGTAAACATCTAGAACTGGTCACAATACCCCAGAGCAAACATCTAGAACTGCTCACAATACCCCAGAGCAAACATCTAGAACTGGCCACGATACCCCAGAGCAAACATCTGGAACTCATCACAATACCACCGAGCAAACATCTAGAACTGGCCACGATACCCCAGAGCAAACATCTAGAACTCATCACAATACCACAGAGCAAATATCTAGAACTGGCCACGATACCCCAGAGCAAACATCTCGAACTGGTCACAATACCCCAGAGCAAACATCTCAAACTGGTCACGATACCACAGAGCAAACATCTAGAACTGGCCACGATACCCCAGAGCAAACATCTAGAACTGGCCACGATACCCCAGAGCAAACATCTAGAACTCATCACAATACCACAGAGCAAACATCTCAAACTGGTCACAATACCCCAGAGCAAACATCTAGAACTGGTCACAATACCCCATAGCAAACATCTAGAACTGGTCACAATACCCCAGAGCAAACATCTAGAACTGGTCACAATACCCCAGAGCAAACATCTAGAACTGGTCACAATACCCCAGAGCAAACATCTAGAACTGGTCACAATACCACAGAGCAAACATCTAGAACTGGTCACAATACCCCAGAGCAAACATCTAGAACTGGTCACAATACCCCAGAGCAAATATCTAGAACTGGCCACGATACCCCAGAGCAAATATCTAGAACTGGCCACGATACCCCAGAGCAAACATCTCGAACTGGTCACAATACCCCAGAGCAAACATCTAGAACTGGTCACAATACCCCAGAGCAAACATCTAGAACTGGTCACAATACCCCAGAGCAGACATCTAGAACTGGTCACAATACCACAGAGCAAATATCTAGAACTGGCCACGATACCCCAGAGCAAACATCTCGAACTGGTCACAATACCCCAGAGCAAACATCTCAAACTGGTCACAATACCCCAGAGCAAACATCTAGAACTGGTCACAATACCCCAGAGCAAACATCTAGAACTGGTCACAATACCACAGAGCAAATATCTAGAACTGGCCACGATACCCCAGAGCAAACATCTCGAACTGGTCACAATACCCCAGAGCAAACATCTCAAACTGGTCACGATACCACAGAGCAAACATCTAGAACTGGCCACGATACCCCAGAGCAAACATCTAGAACTCATCACAATACCACAGAGCAAACATCTCAAACTGGTCACAATACCCCAGAGCAAACATCTCAAACTGGTCACAATACCCCAGAGCAAACATCTAGAACTGGTCACAATACCCCAGAGCAAACATCTAGAACTGGTCACAATACCCCAGAGCAAACATCTAGAACTGGTCACAATACCCCAGAGCAAACATCTCGAACTGGTCACAATACCACAGAGCAAACATCTAGAACTGGTCACAATACCCCAGAGCAAACATCTCGAACTGGTCACAATACCACAGAGCAAACATCTAGAACTGGTCACAATACCCCAGAGCAAACATCTAGAACTGGTCACAATACCCCAGAACAAACATCTAGAACTCATCACAATACCCCAGAGCAAACATCTAGAACTGGTCACAATACCCCAGAACAAACATCTAGAACTCATCACAATACCCCAGAGCAAACATCTAGAACTGGTCACGATACTCTCGAACTTGACATGATTCTCCGGATAAAATCTCCTGAACTGGAGCCAGTAGTCAAGTTGTGCCCTACAGAACTGGGCACAGTAAAGCACAAGATACAGTCAGTGCTCTCCTATTTTGTGACTTGAGATTTATCGGTGGTTATTGCTATTCTTCTATTCTTAATACACAGCGTATACAGCAAGGGTGTAAAGACAGGCTGCTGGGCTTTAGTTACAATTCATTGTCGGGGTAGGGTGTTTACAACTACATCAAAGAAGTTAATAATGTGCAAAAATAAAAATGCAATTTACACAACCTCCATCTTGACAACTCATTTCATCCATGTTTTCTTGTACGTTACCTTCTAGAAACCCCGAGATGCTGACGCTTCTTGCCGTGGGAGGATGGAACTTTGGCACAGAGAAGTGAGTGTTTTCCTTTCTTCATCAGGGTCTTCGGAACAATATTATGAGGCGGAGATCTGGCGTGCGAGGCAGGCAGAGGTTATTGATACCTGTATGCCGGGGTGCGCACTGTACACTAGGATTTACCTGGTTCGGGGGTCAAGCAGGCGTGCAGGTTAGCATCGGGTCTGGTGAGGTGGCAAGAGGGTGATGCAGTTAGAAGATATAGTGAGTGCTTGATTGTGTGATGAAGACAGGAAGGCAAGTGGGGGGGTTATTGCATTGTTCTATGGGTGTGATTTGGGGCAGGAGATTGAGAGATCGATGATGATCGCTGATTAGAAATACATACCTTGCCCACTCCTGGAAAGGCAGCTGACTTTCCACCAATCACCAGTCTAGGGTCAGTGCCTGCATCCGTTCAGACTGATTAGAACGACCACAATTGGTTTGACTCTTGTCGTCCAAACTGTTTATTTCGTTTTTATATATATGTATATATGTGAGTGTGTTTGCAGGGGTAGAGTAGGGGCAAGAATTCAGGGGCCCTGGGGCATGCCCCCTTTTAAGCAAAAAAACTAAATAAGGTTGACTTACAAAAGTCGAAATAGCAGAACACAAACTAACTGGGGTTGTTCGAAACACATAGATCTGCCTGCATCCACACCAGACACCAGCTGGTTGCAGCATAGCACGACATAGCACTTTAATTGGATCGAAGTATGGGATACTTGGCGTTTTCAGCAGTATTAGGAGGAGAGGTGTCTAAGGCATACTTGGGGTAATCGCCATATCATGATGAGGGGGGGGGGGCATAGGGGCCCCTGGTGTCATTAGCCATTTGATGATCTGATGCTTGACAGGGATCCATGGCGTAACCAGGCATTTTGTGATAGTGGTGATTGGCAGTATCAGGGATATCATGCTCAGGTGAGTCACAGGCATCACAGGCGTTATCAGGCTTCATGGATCGCTTGAATAATTCCACCAACACAGGTTCTTTTTTTATTCATCAGACTGCAGGGTGATTCCACTAAGGGTGGTCCCTAACTCGTCTTTCAACCTCCCTCCACAGGATCCAGGTCCTCCTATTCCCCCATTGGTGAAATGCAAGCAGTGACTGGTAACCCCTACTATCTGAACTACCCTACTGTACTAAAGGCGTAGCCATCTCTACCTTATTCGTTCCGGGACTTTCAACGGGCTCCCTAATCTCTTGGTGTTCCATAACATGATCAATGATGTTAAATAGGGTGCCTATCCCCTCACACACGTTTTATCTTATTCTTTTTTTCCTGTCCCTGCTCTGGTCCCTTCTTACTCTCTCCCTAATTCTCCCCCTCTCTCCTCCGCTCCCACCTCTGGTCTCCCTAGTTCCTCTCTCTATCCTGTCACTTCCTTTGCTCCTACTCCCTCTTGTCTCTCTGTTGACTCCCCAGTGGTCTAGTGGTCCTGCTGCCATATGTCGTGGTGGTTCAACGCTGCTCGGGAGTGCGGTAGGGTTTGGGTCTTCAGTGCTTGTGCGCAATGGTTGACTCCTGGGTCTCTCTCTCAACCAGAGAGCATCTCGCGGCCTTAGTCTCTATGTGGATCACATTGTTGATCGCTTCAATCTATGTGGTCATGGCTTCCAAAAGCTCTATCCCTCCAGCGTCAAAGATAGCTATCCATGACCCTTCAGCACATCCTTGAATCTGACAATCTTCTCGTCGAGAACCAACAAACAATCAGGATGTGCTCCTGGAATACTAGAGGGTTTCAGCCCTTGACTATGCCAGGTGACATTCACTTGGGGGATTACAATATTATTTGTCTACAAGAGACTTGGCTCTTACAGACCCCTATTTTGGACGGCTACCAAATCAGCGTGATACCAGCAAACAAAGGTATTGCTGGTCGACCCACCTCTGGCCTTCAAATGGCAATTCGAATTGGTAGTGGCATCACCCTAACTCAAAAACCTGAGGCAAACCAACTGATGCAATCAATAAAGCTAAACTGGTCTACAACAACTGCCAATAGGAAAACTAAGATCACAAACAAATCCATAGTCTTCATTAACGTGTATTGGAACCCTGCTGTAATTGAAAGGAAAAAATGTCTTGCAATGGTGGAGCACGAAATTGATGAAGCCCAGGGAACTCATCATGCTGATCATATCATCATATGTGGGGATCTGAATGTCCAAGTACAAAAAGGTGGAGCTGGAATACCAACAAAGGCTAACAAAATGCATTCTGACTTACGGGCTTCTTCATGGATGAAGCTGACGAAATCAAGAGGCTTCCTTCATTTAGACTCCGTTTATCCCGACCAAAGTCGAATTCCGTCCTGGGAAAGAAATGACTCACACTCAACGATCAACCACATTTATGTGTCAAGATCTTTACTCCAATCAATCTTATCTTTTGAAGTTGTGAGGACTGCGGCGAGTGACCATAACCTTCTGCTAACAACCTGGGCTTCACAAAGTGCCTTATATGCAAAAATGCCTACCAATATAGAAGTTAACAACCAAGGAACAAGGCTAAACCTATCGGAAGATGCAGTACGATCCATGATAGTTGACTACTCCAACTTAACTAACATTGAAGATCAAATTCGGGTTGATTACATCCCTTTACTCACAGCCTTCAAAGTTCATTGACACAAACTTAATCAATCAGATACACCAAAAACACATGCCTTTGACAAGATGGAAGTAGGCAAAAAGCGAGAGCTAAGAAAAACTTTGAGACTCGCTAAAAGACTAGACCAAATCTCTGCTCTAACTGTCGCTACCGAGTCCAAAAGAACCTACAAAAATTGGCTTAGAGCCCATCAGAGTGTTTTATACCAACAAGACGCTGAAACCATTCTTAAAGCGATAAACGGTAACCAAGCCAAAAACATTTGGTCTCTGCTCCACTTGGCAACATCTGGCCCCCCACCTTCACTACAGAATTGTATAGGTGAAAAAACTTGGGAGTCCTACTTCACGAACCTATTTCTACCACCAAACCTGGAGACCAAAGAAAATAAGAACATAGTGTCGCCATGGATTTGACTTGACGACAATTTAGAAATCCTGGACCTAATAAAAAAACTGAAATCCTCTAGGGCCCTGGGTCCCGACGGTATTTCTAAGCTTGATCTGAAAACCCACCCGGAAGCCTGGGCCGCTCTACTCAGTAAGATTTTTGGTAGATGCGCGGACTCAAGAACGATTCCATTGTCCTGGAACATGGCAAATGTAATCCCAATTTACAAAAAGGGCGATAAGAATGATCCTGCGAATTACCGCCCTATCGCCCTTTTAGACCCAATAGGAAAAGTATTTGGTTCCCTCCTCCTTCGCCACTTTACATCCTGGGCCTCTAATGCTACCTGCCAAGATCATTTCCAAACAGGATTTTAAAAAATCTGGGCACGGACGCGAACATCCTCATCTTGAGCACTCTCAAAAGTAAGGTCCTAGAAGGCAGACCTAGTCTGTTTGTTACTTTTGTGAACCTCTCCCAAGCCTTCGACTAAGTCGATAGAACAAGACTATGGTCAAAATTGTCTGGTTGCAAGTGCCCAAATAACATCCTGGAGCCAATAAGAGCCTAGTATTCTAACACCTCGATGCAAGTTTGCATAAAGCAACAGGGGTCTCTTTCGGCAAAGATTAAAACAGCCAGAGGAGTGAAGCAGGGCTGCCCTCTGGTTCCAGCCTTGTTCTGGACCTATTTAGGTGATCTTCAAGAAGTGGAAAAACTAATTTGTTCATTCCCTCCGAAAATCGGGGGTGAGCAGATCAATCACCTACTCTACGCTGACGACCTAATCCTCACAGATTTTACACCAATAGGTTTACAGCATCAGTTGAATAACTTACAACAATATATGGTGGAAAACAACTTGGACATCAATGTTGGCAAGACCAAAATGATGATTTTTTGAAAAAACAACTACGAAAAAAGTAAAGATGAAGCTTCTTTTTATGTATATTCATAGTTGTTAGAGTAAGTGACTTTGGATATCTAGGGATAACATTGAACAACACGAAGAAAGAAAAAGCCATGCAAAACGCCCTTTGTGAAAAAAACAAAAAACATTTCTGCCCAAGGGAAAGCAGTTGACATTTAATATGGCCGTTTCTCGACTATCCCGGTCCGGGTCTTTTAAAAAAAAAAAAGGTGGTCCCGGCTCTCATTTACGGTGTGGAAGCAATGCCAAACCTACCCATGGAAATTTGGGCGAAATTAGAAGCACATTTTTGAAGAACTGTGTTAGGTCTTCCAAAATCTACTTCGCCAGCACTGATTAGACGTGAACTCAGCCTTACCTCAATAAAAACTACTGTATCCTGTCATCATCTTATACTTTACAGGAAATGTAGACTACCGGAGACCTCTTATGTCTACAAATTGATAAACCAGGAAATGACAAGTGCTCCATGTATCATGCTAACTAGATGGAAGACTGAGAACCTGGCTCTCCTAGTAGGCGCATAAAGCTCTGAGGAAGAACTAATAAACAACCCGACAAAAGTCATAAGAAAGATAAAAGAACTGGACTGGATAGCGACACTCGACATCGCTAGTAAAAACAAACTTACCACGCTTCTACCCCGGATCTTTAAAAAACTGGACGTCTTGCAAAATTACATCAAACTGTTTCCTAACAGGCGGGCCCGGAATACCTTCATGAGAATTAGACTTAATCTACTTGAAACGAAAGAAATATTGGCAATCAGAGGTGTAACAACTACAAACTTTTGCCGATTCTGTAACGACCCGGCGATCACAGAAACAATTCGCCATCTGCTTTTGAGCTGCCCTACGTCTAGAAGCATCCGTTCCAAATACCTGCCAAGTACCCTATCGAATTTTTGTCTTAAAGACGAAGACCTCTGTTGGCAAAAACTGATCGGAGGGGACAAAACGTCATGGCTACTGGCGACGATCAACATCATGCAGCACATAGTGAAAGAGTTGTTTCCTTTAGTTCCTGTGATGCTAGTATAAAGAAGAACTGATGAGTGTAACAACTACAGAGTTAGTAGATAAAACAAAGCCTCTGAAAACCAGTCTTAATGAACTTCTTAACAGACTTAAAATCGTTAACATTGAAGGAACGATTGAATTGAAATTCTTCTTTTTTTACCCCCTGCTTCTCTTTTTGTAAAAATCTATTTTTAAATTATAAACAAATAAAAAAAATTAAAAAAACATTGTTTATTGTAAGGTTGCTTTCAGGAGGACGGAACCAGTCTCTAGCAGGTCTCTGCTGACAGTGGGTATTTCTCATTCTGCTGCTCTTCTTGGCTGTCAGTTCTAAAAGAAACAGAGAAACTCTGGTGAGCATTGCTGTTTGGAGGCATGGTGTGAAACATGGGAATACTGCTTATAGACTTGCACAAGTAAAAGGGGTAGGCATTGGGTCCCTCCTAGCTGCCTTCCCCTCAGGGCCAGGGCAGGTTATGATCTGCTTTGTGGCAGGCGCCACATCCCCCTTCTTGACAAGGCCAGGGTTCTGGCAGCTGTCTGTCTGCCAGAGGACTAGAGCCCTTCTCTCCCACCACCTCAATCTCCTCTCTCACACGTTTCTCCTCTGTGCTCCCCAGTGCTTAGTTTACAAATGAACAGGTTCCAGGGCAACAATATGTTCTAGCACCCCTGTGCCACGTCAGGGTGGCAGCACACAGCCCACTGTGGCCCCCGTAGACTGCTGCTCTCTACTGCCTCAGCATATTTGAGGTTGCAGCTACAACTCCCAATGGCTCATTGGGGCCAAGGGTTCACCATTCATGGCAGATGTACAGTTTACAAATACCAATCAAAATAACCTAACATAGATAGATGCTGTGTCTTGAAATGAGACACCAAATATGTACCTGTATTTTTTAAACGCATCTTTCTTGTTATCAATGTCCTATGATTCTATGGGTGGCAAGATGGGCAAATGTAGACTAAATAATTTCTAAAGTGAAGTATTTGCCTGTCAAGTTCCTAAGCAAGCTCGTCCTCTAGGTCAGCACTCAGCACAGGCACTTATTGTCAGTGGCCTTTTTCCCTGGTCTTGCGCCTCTAGTGATGTTGTTGACCAGTGACTGACCTGTTGTCCTCACTATGCTGCTTACCCCTATATCCTACGAACTACACTGGTCACTGGGCATCAACTATCGCAAGTAATGTGTGCGTGTCTAAGACTTAGTAAGGTTTATGGCTTGCACACCTGCGTATTTGTGTACCACATGTTGGCTGCATACCAGAAAAAAAGGGGATTTGCCCGCTGAGTGGCACTGCCTGTTCCTGAAAAAGGCACAGCAACTTACGCATTATACTGACACTGGCACATATACACGTGCATGCCTACTTGCCCGGTGAACGATTGAGATGCATAGGGTACCCTGGCTGCTGCCTGCACACCATGTCACATACCCTGCTCCGGCAGTGCCATCAGTAAGTAGAGTAGCAGAGTGGCACAAATGTAATGTAGGGTTACTAGCGCAGTGGGCTGGCATGACCAGCACGAGCGCCCTGTGTTGGCACCTTCTACCTCATTGTAATTCATGAAACTGGATAACTAGCACAGCACTGTTGCTGCTTGTTGAATGACTTTATCTGGCTGACAGTAAAAAAAAATGAAGTTGCCAAAAAAACACTTAATCATTTCACTGAGTTTGAGGCAATAGGTTTGGTGCTGAGAAATAATTCCTGGGGCTCAGCCCTGGCAAACACCCCCACAAGTCAAGCAGTGGTGCTCTTTCATGTTCGTCTGTCAGAAGGGACTGTCAGTAGTTGAGAGCAGCCTTAGCATGCTGTCTCCCTGTCAGCGAACTAGAGCCTCTCTCCTCCTCTGCCTCCATCTACCCTCTCTCTCCCTCTCTGTCTATCTCTCTCTCTCCCTCGCTGTCCTCCTAGATCTTCCTGTCTGTTGTATAGGGAAAAGGGACATGGCCCCTTTAAGAGGACCAAGGTGAGGGGAGCGGGAGAAAGGCGGAAGGGGAGGGGCAGAGGAGGAGAAGGCAGAAAGTGTGAGAGAAGGAATAAAGGAGGTTGACAGGACCCCAGGCTCCGTGTCTTTATTCTGGCGTATGCATGAGCGGTGTGTACGGCAGGCCTAACACTGGCGACGAAGCCGATGCGAAAACTCGCATGCCGGCAGCAGTAACAGGAGGGCGGTGAGCCCAGAAATTGAGGAGGGCCCGTGTGCCCGGCAGTTTGGGCCCGTGTGAGGTGAGGCCTGTGCGAGGAGGGCCCGTGTGCCCGGCAGTTGGAGGTGGGCCCGTGTACCTGTGGCCCAGCAGTGGCCCGTGTGCCCTGCAACTCGACAGGAGGCCTGTGTGCCCGTTGCCAATCGGAGGCCCACGCACCTCGAGAAGGTGAGACCCGCGTGAGAAGGGCCTGTGTGCCCAGCAGTTCTGCAGCGGCCCGTGTGCCCTGCAGCCGTCACTAATCGGAGGCCCGTGCGCCTCGAGAAGGAGAGGGCCGTACGAAGGGGCCCGTGTGCCCGGCAGTGGCCTAGCAGTGGCCCGTGTGCCCTGCAGCTCACCGGAGGGCCCGTGTGCCTGTGACAGATTGGAGGCCCGTGTGCCTCGAGAAGGTGTGGCCCGTGCGCCCGCACAGAAGAAGTCTGCGCACCTCGAAGGAGCGACGCCGGTGTGCCGAGGAAGAAAGTGAAGAGCGCCGGAGAACCAGAGCGGGCCCGTGCGCCCAGGAGAGAAAAACCCACTTCGACGAGTGCCGAAGAAGAAAGTGAAGAGCGCCGGAGGACCAGAGCGGGCCCGTGCGCCCAGGAGAGAAGAACCCACTCCGACGAGAAGACTGGCACCGTGACGACCACTTGAAGTAAGGAGGGGGGGAAAAGGAAGCCTCGCGTCTCTCGACTGTGACAGGCTAAAGCAGTCTGGACAGACCGCACCTCGGGGAAGGAACCCCGTGCCCCCCCCACACGTGACACTCACACATATCACGGGAGAAGAAGAACCCCGTGTCTCCCCATGTGACATTTACAGTTGATACGCGGAAACCGCGATTTACACAAGGAGGCTCCCACAAAAGAACCCTGTGTCCTCCCACGTGACATTTACAGTTGAAACGCGGAAACCGCAACCTACACAAGGAAGCTCCCACAAAAGAACCCCGTGTCTTCCCACGTGGCATTTACAGTTGATACGCGGCAACCGCAATTTACACAAAGGGGCTCCCACAAAAGAACCCCGCGCCTCCCCATGTGACATTTTACAGTCGATACGCGGAAACCGAAATTTACACAAGGAGGCTCCCACAAAAGAATCCCGTGTCTTCCCACGTGACATCTTCAAAAAAAAAAAAACAAATCAAAGAGAAGACACGATTACCACACCACGCAGGAAAAGGAAACCTGCACCCACGTGGAAACGGTACAAAAGGACCATAACGCCATAGTTAACCACCACATGCATCCAAGTGCTACCAACCAATAAAAGGAACTTTAGTGACACCATCATGTCGGCTTCAGACGCCGCAGACCCCAATGCACAGCCTGCACCACTAGAGGTACCATCCTCATACGCCAGCCTAATGAGGAGACCCGCGCCGTTCACTCTAAACCCACACCATGACCACGGCCAATGATGGGAAGAGTGGATGGAAGAATTTGAGGATTTTGTAGGTGCCATAGGAACGCAACAACCACCCAACATACTAAGCATCTTCGCAAATGTAGCTGGCAGAGAAATTAAGAACATCATACGCACGATCCCACTACAGGACCGTTCCACATATGCAAAATTATGACAAGCCATCAATGACAAAATTGTCATCTCACCCAATCGCGACTACGAGAGATATACGTTCAACCAATGCAGTCAACTACCCCACGAGTCAATGGGGGAATTTGTCATTCGCCTTCAGAGGAAAATATCGAAGTGCGACTTCGTCAACTTTAATGATGAGGAAGCCATCAGGCTGCGTATAATAGAAGGCTGTGTATCGTCGATGTTCCGGAAACACCTCCTAAAGAAGCCCTTATCCCTAAAGGAGGTATTAGACCTAGCCAGAGTCTACGAGAGAGTGGACATCCAAGCAGCGGCCATCGAGAACCCCAAGAAGGGTGAGGTAATCGCAGCAGTACATCCCTATGCCCGAAACACAGCACAACAAACAAGGATGAACACGAGGTACCCGTCACAACGGACGCAAAGTGACCGCCAATGTTATCGCTGTGGTTTTGAATACCCACACAGAGGTCCCTGCCCGGCCATCGGCCAACGCTGCATGAGATGCGGCATGGAAAATCACTTCCAAGTGATGTGTAAAGAACTACTACCGGAAGGAGGATCATCACGCCCGAGACCCGTCGCTCGCACGATGGAAGCCCACACAGACCAACCGCGCCAGACGGACAGAAACACGCCAACCTCCGCGAGTGGTTATCAACGGCCAAACACCATAAGAGCCCTCGAAGGTCTCCAGATCGAGCCAGACAAAAAAGATCATGAACTATATGACACACACAGGAGTAACATCATGCAAAACGTGGAGTATGAAGTGACCCACAGGGGAGAGACCACAAGTTTATGTGAGCAAGACAGAGACCCATACCTCAACTTTCCCCCCCAGCATCACCCAGGAGAGAATGACCACACTCAATACCTGCAAGATGGCTACGACAGAGAGTACATATGTCTCCTCAGTGTTGAAGATGAAGACACGTCGGCCCCCAGAGTAACGGTCCAACTGGGCAACATCAGAAACAGATTCATCATTGACACGGGAGCGACAGTAAATGTCATGAATGAAGACATCTACCGCAACGTAGCGTCATCATACCCCCTACAAGAATCCAGAACACACATTTTTCAATGTGGAGCGACACAACCCATGTCGTCTCAAGGAAAATTCCAATGCAACCTACGGCACAGAAACATCACAATACCAGCCACGATACACGTCGTAAGGAGCCCATCCGTCGGCCGCTGCCTCCTCAGCTACCGAACAGCTAAGGCCCTCGCCCTAATTGACCTACACTACGACCCGTCAGAAGAAATAGAAGGACTACCACTGCCTCACCGACTCATCAGGTCAATAACAGACAAGCCCCTATCGAAAGAAGACCTCAAACGCCAATTCCCCAGGCTATTTGAAGGGGTGGGCATGTTAAAAGACTCATGCATCAAGCTGCACATTGACAACAACATCAGACCGGTCCCACAACACCCGCGTAAAGTGGGTTTCCACCTTTAAGAACAAGTATCAAAAGAAATACAACTTCTTCTCTCAATGATATCATAGAGAAAGCAGATGGTCCAACACCGTGGGTATCGCCAATAGTCATCGTCCCCAAAGATAACGGCCGTCTCCGCATATGCGTTGACATGCGCATCCCAAACACCGCTATCCAAAGGGAAAGGCACCCGGGCCCGAGCTTAGAAGACATGCTGATCAGGCTAAACCAAGTCAGATTCTTCTCCAAGCTTGACCTCAACCAAGGATATCATCAACTTATCCTGGATCCAGAGTCACGGCCCATCACTACATTTGCAACGCACGATGGGTTATTCCGATACAAAAGGTTAAATTTTGGCATATCGTCCGCGGCAGAGATCCTTCAGGAGACCATCAGACGGCTCATAGCATTGGAGATGAATGCACTAAACTATAGTGACGACATCTTGATATTTGGGAGAGATCAGGGCCAGCACGACAAAGCCCTTAGAACCGTCTGCTCCATCCTACAGGACGCGGGACTGACCCTCAACGAGCCCAAGTGCGACATTAACAAGACAAGCTTAAAATTCTTCGGACACACTTTCTCGAACAAGGGCATAACAGCCGACCCGGACAAAATAAAAGCAATAACCGAACTCCGAGCACCTACGACCGCTGCTGAGCTACGCTCCCTGTTGGGAATGGCAGGATACTGCGCACGCTACCTCCCAAACTATGCTTCAACAACTGACCCGCTCCGCAACCTCCTAAAGAAAAATACACCATTCACCTGGGACGCACCTTGCCAGGAAGCGTTCATGGCGATTAAGGAAGGCCTCTCTAACAACCGTCAACTGGCATATTTTCGTCCAGACTGGCATACCATTATTACGGTCGATGCGAGCCCAGTGGGACTAGGAGCCATCCTAGCCCAGACCGACCCCTCGGACAGTACTCATCACGCAATAGTCGCATATGCCAGCCGTGCCCTGTCACACACTGAAAAAGCTTACTCTCAAGCGGAGAGAGAAAGCCTAGCCGCTGTATGGGCATGCGAAAAGTACCACCATTTCATCATCGGTCGAAACTTCACTCTGGTCACGGACCACCAAGCCCTGCTGTCAATCTTTGGAAACCCCAGGACGAAAATGCCGCCCCGCATTGAACGGTGGGGGATAAGACTACAAGAGTACGATTACTCCATTATCCACAACCAGGGGGAGGTGCCAATCCAGCGGACTACTTATCCAGGCATCCCCTAAGGGACAAAAAGGACACACTAGAACACGAAGCCGCTGAATACATCTCATACCTGTCAGCAAATGCCACGCCACCCACCATCTCCTTAACAACATTTAAGGAAAGAAGCAAAGCGGATCCGACAATCAGAGCCGCGATCTCCCTCACCCGCTCCAACAAATGGAAAGAGCATTGCACAAGAAAAACGGAAATGGAGGAGGTAGACCAGAAAGAACTCGACCGGCTGTCCAAGATACACGAAGAACTCATAGCAACCGACCAAGGACTCCTGTTACGGGGGAAGAGACTAGTAGCACCCAGAGACCTGAGAAAGACCCTAGCAACCCTAGCTCACGAAGGCCACAGAGGCATAGAGAACACCAAACGATTCCTCCGGAACTACGTTTGGTTCCCATACATGGATGTGATAGTAGAAGACATGCTTAAGCACTGCAGACCCTGCCAACTAGCAGCACAAGGACCGAACCCAAACCCTCTGCAACTAACAACGCTCCCGACAAGACCGTGGCAAAGAGTCGCAATGGACTTCTACGGACCCCTAGAAGAAGGGGGCTATCTACTAGTAATAATAGATGAGTATTCAAGATTCCCCTTTGTCAAACAAACGATGTCAACATAATTCGAGGAAACCGCACCCATAGTGGATGAACTGTTCAGTGAATGGGGCATCCCCAACGTTGTCAAAACCGACAACGGATCTCCATTCCAAGGAAGGGAATTCGCAAACTTTGCAAGCCACCTAGGATTCCACCACCAAAAGATCACCCCGCTGTGGCCCCGAGCCAACGGGATGGTGGAACGATTTATGGCTACCATCAAACTGACAAGACAAAAGGCAGTGGCAGAGCAGACGCCACATCCGAAGGCCATCTGCAGCATGCTCCGGGGCTATCGGAATACCCAACATGACGCGACAGGAAAACCACCAGCCGAACTCATGGTGAGATACCAACCCAGAACGCGCATTCCCCGATGGGAAGATTATACACCTGAAGAAGACCTAGCATCAGAGAACGGGACGCCGAAAAGAAGAGGAAAGCAAAGCAATGGGCCGACACGAGAAGGAGAGCGAAAGAACAACAGCTAGAGATCGGACAAACTGTCCTCGTGCGACAAAAGCAGCGCAAGAAAACAGACACCCGGTACAGTCCCGAACCGCGCATAATCACGGCCATCAAGGGACCCATGGTCACAGCAACTGGGGACCTGGGAGACATTACCCGAAATTCCTCATTCTTCAAGAAACTGTATCTAGAGGAACCGAGACACAAGGAACACCTACTGAGGACCACAGTGAAGAAGAAGAAACAGAGCCCCCAGTGGAATCAACTGGCGAGAGCCGCGAATCACCAGGGAGACCCCCTCGGACAATAAAGAAGCCAATGAGACTCATCGAACAGATGTAATTGGGCTTTCGTGTTAAGCACGGGGGAGGTGTTGTATAGGGAAAAGGGACATGGCCCCTTTAAGAGGACCAAGGTGAGGGGAGCGGGAGAAAGGCGGAAGGGGAGGGGCAGAGGAGGAGAAGGCAGAAAGTGTGAGAGAAGGAATAAAGGAGGTTGACAGGACCCCAGGCTCCGTGTCTTTATTCCGGCGTATGCATGAGCGGTGTGTACGGCAGGCCTAACACTGTCTTCTTTCTTTTCCTCTCATATCCCTCTGCACACTGTGCAGAGAGAAAAGGGTCCCTCATGCTCTTTTAACACTTCTCTCTTACTCTATCCCCTTTTTAACCCCCTTCTCACTCTCCTTTTGGAGACTGTTCATACCGAAACAATGACTCTCTCTCTATCCCGCTCACTCTTTCCGGTAGAGGCACTGGCTGCAGTGAGCTCCTGGAGCTGTGCAGATGTTAAGGCAATGGATGTATGTTCTGGAATGGTTCATGGGCCCGTGTGCATATTTTGTCCCCATAGGACAACCAGGCCCAACTCTACCTGCTATGGCATTGCTGCTGGCAATGGCACTTGAGAAATGTAATAGTGTCCTTCTCTGTCCGTGTAGGAAATTCTCGCAGCCTGTCAGCAAGAGGGTAATGCGACAAACCGTCCCAGGCTGTTGGACACAGCTGCCGTGTCCTCCGAGAAGGGAACCATAGATGCCGGATGTGAAATTGCTGAGATTGGGAAGTAAGTGCAGGGATTTTGGAATGTGCTTTGGAAAAGATGCATTGGTCATGTATGTGAAGTCATGTTACTTTATGTCAACAAAGCAAAGTAATCTCATAGGTGCCAGTTTAAGAAAAACTACAGTGATGACAGACCCAGAATATATTTGGTGAGCAGTTATGTATTTGTAGCCCAACCTAGGTTTCATGAAAAGCTGGCCCCTAACTCGCCACCATGGAAAGCACAACCCTTATGAGGTTGTTGTCTGCAAGTCCGCATTGAATGCCAGGTGTTTGCAAGTGGGCACTGTTGCTTCGGGAGGGTGAGATCTGCATGGAAGAGTCTTCAGGGATTTGTGGGCAGTTTGGTGGAGCTGTAGGTTCCCATCACTCTTTGGCTTTCTAGGGTTGGGCTCTAGTACCCAACCTTACTGAAGATGCATCAGCACACATTCAAAGCGAGACAGAAATGTGAGTGATTTCGAGCACATAGGTCATACCTGGGCCCAATCAATGACTCCAACACAAGGTTTCCAATTGAGACCCTGTTGCCCTTCGTCCCGTCCCAGTGGGCTTCAGATTTAAGCTTTTGGAGATTTCTCTGGAAACGATGTGTGTTACCTTCCTTTTCTCAGTAATTTACTTATACTTATGCTTATGGCGTTCCCCATTGCACTTAAAAAAGGCTGGAAGGCAATATGCTTTTTCTTGGGACACAAGACTTCATTCACACTTCATGTACATTTTGAAATAGACCTTTCTCAGGACTCTTTATTATCGCAATTAAAGATTACCATGGCAAAATACAGATAGAAATAAAGCAGGAATACAGCACCGTTAGCGTTTCTCTAAAATTCTTAACCTCTGCCAAGTCTTCACTGGAAACACCAGGGTAGGAGAGAGTCACTGGCTAACGGGATCAGGCTGAAGGGAGCACGCCTGCTTCAGTCAGCCCAGCGGAGTCCAAAGGAAAGAGTGACTCATCTTTACTCTGTCTGATGTCTTTTCAGTCTAATGTCAACCTAGTATTTTTCCAGGGAAGTTCACTGTCAGTAAAGTTCCACAGCTGCTCAGCTGTTGCAGCCATCAAACCTCACTGCTTTGTAAACAACCCCTGGTTTTCTCATGAGAGCCGACAAGCTTTGCTCTCCGCTTCTGGTGGAATGCACAACAAACTTAGTCTGAACCCAAACACTGTCTTTCCACTGCTTCAGCAAACACACACTATGCTCAGAGATGGGCCTTTATTTCAGCTTGAATTCAAATGTTCATATGTATTCCCAGAATGCATTTCACTTTGACTCCATATTGGAATCAAAGAAGTTACATTTTTGAAATGCATTACACCATGACAAGGCGAAAGATATATATATATATATATATATATATATTACATGGACACGGTAGCGTCCATGTAGTTATGGTTAAGTTGGTGTTTCCATAGGAAGAGCATTTTTGGGGTGGTTTATAACTTCGCACCCTCTGGACGAATCCTCACCAAACTTTGCAAAAAAAGTATATGGCCCAAAAAAAACTTTGCGCACGCCTACAGCCCAAACCGCTGGACGGATTTACACCAAATTTGCGGCAGGAGCGGGGGCTTGCTCCCGAAAGCGTGCTTTTGCAAATTTGGTGTAAATCCGTCCAGTATTTCTTTTTAAAATGACCAAAATGTAAGGCAAAAAAATTAGTGATATCTCTGTTCGCTTCGTGGACGAACTTCCCGGTTCGCTCCGCGGACAGTGCCCTGATTGGCCGGGCGGCTTGCATGATGTCCGCGAACATGCGACGTGTTCGCTGATTGGACGGCGTGGGGCGTGGAGCGCGTCAGATTTTTTGTGGCGCCCGCCATCTTGCATTTGCCGATGACCTCGGACAGCGCAGTGAAACTTGGAATAAAAATTGTATTTAGTGGAGTGTGTTGGTGTGTAAGCGTGTTTGGACAGGCTGGGGAAGTATGAGATAGGTTCAATGTTCTGTTTTTTTATGTGCTAGACGCTTTTGTTGTGTTCGATTTTTCTGCGGACAACACGGCTGTTCTGAAATGTTCGTAAATAAACAGAATGGATTCGGTGTCAAGTTGAAAGTGTTCTAAGAAGACTCGTGGGGTCCTGGAATGTTCGCAGGGGGTGTCCTGAAGACGTTGTCTGTATTGTTCGTTGTCAAGCTGAAAGTGTTCTAAGAACACTCGCGGTGTCCTGAAATGTTCGTACATAAAGAAAATGGGGTGTTCTGAGGACGTTGTCTGTATTGTTCGCTGGCAAGTTGAATGTGTTCTAAGAACACTCGCGGAGTCCTGAAATGTTCGAAAATAAACAAAATGGTGGTGTTCTGAGGACGTTCTCCGTATTGTGTGCCTGCTTAGCTGTATCCAATGAGGGAATGGCACAGAGAGTGAAGTGGAAATGGTAGAAGGGCTGTCTAAGAGTTACGTGGTCCGCGGACAGGGCGTGCTACATGCGGGGTTTTTCAGCAAATCCAGCATGGAAAGAAGACTGTAGGGATCAGCCAATCAGATGTTGAGGTTGTGGATTTGTGTTCAAAGAGACTGTGTGTAGTGAAGATGGCAGAAGTGGAGAAAGTCAGGGTGTTGGTGCTTGGAGATATGTTTGTGCATGGTTTACAACAGTATGCTCAATGCAGGCATGTTGCAAAGAATTTTGATGTTAAAAGAGTGAATTTTGATGTTAAAGGAGTGGAGGTGTTGTGGAGCACTGTGCCTGATTGCAATGTACAGGGAATGATACAAGTTTGTGAAGATATGAGCAGGATGAACAGTCCCCATGTGGTAGTTTTGCACTATGGTGCTTTCCATTTGGGCTATGTCAGTGCCCCTACCTTGTTGGCAGATTTGGAACACTTGGTTCAAGCCGTAATGAACATCCTTCCAAATGCCAAAGTAATTTTTTCTGGATTAGTACCTAGGGCAATATGGGACAATAGTTCAGTTTTTTGTCCTCAGCAAAAAAATGCTAGGTGTGTCATCAACCGAGGCATGTGTGCCTCCATGCTTAGAGCTGGTATGTTCTTCTGTAATAATAAGAATATTGATTCCAGTAATGCTGTATATTTTAAAGAAGATGGCATTTCCTTATCTTTTATGGGAAATGCCATTCTGTTTTGGAATGTAAGGGTTGCTTTGGAGAAGGTTATGTGAAGATTTTAGGAGTAAAGTAAGAAAAAAATAATACAAAATAACAGGTGTCTGTCAAGCATCTGCAAAAAAACCCCAAAAAACGGCTTTTTTCAGAGCCAACCTCAAAGGGGAAATGGGGCACACTATTTAAATTTACATTCACCACGCTCAGATTTTCGATATGTCTGCGGACATGGCGGTAGACATCGAAATCACTAGCTAGGAGTTCAGTATGTTCTATGTTAAATGTATATAAAGTCAGGGATATTATGGTTAAGTTGTGCTACTAAAAACATATGGAATTCAGTAAAAAAACTTTGTTAAAGGGACGTTATGGTTAAGTTGCGCTAATAAAAACCTATGAAATTCAATGAAAAAACTTTGTTAAAGGGACGTTATGGTTCAAAGTAAAACCGAAAACCCCCTGAATTTCGGCAGTTATGGTAAGATAGGCAACCATAACTCGCGCCACCGTGCACTGCTAACACTAACACCCAGGACATCAAAGATGACATCACAAATGCTTCCTCTATCTTATCTTCCTCAACCAATACTGCCACCACAGAGGCTACTCCTGTGTGGCAGAGCGTCCCACCAGCTACCTTGCAAGCCATAAAAGAGGCTGTTGATCCATATGTTTCCAAGACAACAGTACTGTTGATATACTGCAACACACTTCTCTGCAGGAGGAAGATATTTCGAAGTGCTTTGAGGCTGCAATCAAGGAGCATGAGAAACACTGCCCTTTACCTTAGATTAAAGGCACACACAACATCTTCCCCTGTCCACCCCTCCGTATCTGTCATTAGAGCCCCTTCCCTCATGTCATTGGAGCCCCTTCCCTCATTTCCATCCCCCACCTTACTTCCTGGCACCTCCTGCAAAAAAAAATACAAAATCAAAATACACCCCAAAAAAAGGTTCCTTTTGGAGCCACCTCTCAGAGTTAAAAAATAGAACAAAAGAAATCTTGTAGATTCCTTCTAATTCACATTTTTGAATAAAGTAGTTCGACTCAATAAGATTCCCCAACATTTCCATTACCACTTTGTACTATGCTCATGGAAATAATGGAAAATTGTATAGTAGAGAAAAAGAAAAAAGGGCACAAACTATTTTCTGTCACAAATACTTTTCTCTAGCATACAACAAGGGCCATAATCCATGCACCTTCATAACTATCCATGGTCTCTGCAGTCCCGTTTCCAGGCCAGGCATCATTAAAAGGCCCGGATGTCATATGCACACCGTCACACAGTACAGCCCTTCTACCCTTTTTACCTGTATGTTTCTAACACTCCATCATTGCCTGCTTTTAAACACTCACACATCCATCCAGAAATCACTTCCAAAAAATCCACATGTAACCCTATTAACATATTAAACTTCCACACACCAACTGCCACTCAACAATGTTCTAGAAATATTTCCCATCTACATTTCCCTTACGTTTACAAACAAATTGCACGCAGTGCTGCTATAAATGCACATATGCATTAATAGAAGCAGGAGAAGGGATGTGCAAGTGTTGAAGGAGTACCAAAGTCGGAGGCCACTGCCTAATTCTTGGGGCAGAGCAGTACCAAGAGTGGGGTGCACAGCCGCCAGGCGGTGGGTACGCAAGCATAGTGCTGAACAAAGGGTGGGGTTCTGATGTCGACTAGCCAAAGGGCCTGCAACCTCTCAGGTTTATAAGGGACCAGGCCACCAGTTTCAATGGCAGTGGCATGAGTTTATAGGGAATGGAGAGAGGGAAAGAGAAAGAGAAAAGCAAAGTTTTGAGAAGTTTCCAGAAGTCTAAGAGGGGCAGGGAACCTGTTCCAAAGAGAGGCACCAACCGAACAGAGAGACCTGCCAACCGCTCTCTGTTTCAACAAGCATTTAACAAGCAGAGAATTAAAGTTACAGGAGCGGAGGGCTCTAGCAGTGGAGTATTTAGGGAGACAAAGTTGTAAATAGTTTGGTCCCAGGCCCCAGAAAACCATCTGGATAATGCACAGGGTCTCAATTTCATCCTTGCAGCCACCAGGAGCCAGTGTAGAGATTTTAGGGCTGCAGGGATTCGATTCCTGGGCTTCAGGCCAAGAATAAGTCTTGCAGCCCTATTCTGGATTAGATGAAGGGCGTGTAGGGAACAAAGGGGGAGGTTAAGTAAGAGGCTGTTGCAGTAGTCCAGCCTAGAACACTGCAAGTCGTGAGTAAAGTGCTGGAAGGGAAACAGCCAAGTTGCAGCAGCGAAGGGCAGTTCATGATGGAAGAGGTCAGCCAGTCCAGTGCCCGGTCCATAATGCCAAAGGTATCATGTTCCTTTGTTCACCCCTGACAAGGTTTCTAGCCAAGTCCAATCTATGAAAGTCTCGTCAAAATAGGTTCTTCCCTGTTCATCCCAAACCATCGAGGACCACATTGACACCCTTCCTCAAGCCTTGGCTGACTTTTGTAACCACTTGTTTGCCACTGAAACCTTCCCTTCCCCCCTGAAGCATTCTCTTGTGCACCCTCTTCTTAAGAACCCCTCAGCCGACCCCTCCTGTCCAGCTAACTATCACCGAATCTCCATTACTCCTTTTCTGGGCATACTCCTGGAAAGGCTGGCCATCTCCCAGCTTAACCTTCACACCAAATCTCTTGGTTGTCTCCATGACCATCAGTCTGGCTTCAGAGTGGGCAGAAGCATGGAAACTGCTCTCCTGAACATCTGTGAAGACTTGCTCTCAAAACTGGATACTAACCACCCCCTCTTTCCTCATCCTACTCAATCTCTCTTCTGCTTTTGATACTGTCAACCATGCCATCCTGCTCAACCGGCTCCGTGATAACCTGGGTATCACTGATCAGGCCCTGGCCTGGCTGACCTGCTTTTTCTCTGACCGACGCCGCCAGGTACAACTTGGGTCCCTCCTCTCCTCTATCTCTCTCTCTACCTGTGGAATTCCCCAGGGGTCTAACCTCCCTCCTTGGCTGTTCAAGCAATACCTGGCACCTCTCGCCCACCGCATTGCTGCTCTTTGCTCCAACTTTCAGTGCTATGCGGATGACACTCAGCTCGCTTTCAGGCTTCCCTCAGCCACCTCTTCTCCCTCTCTTATCCTGGATTGTCTCTCCGCAATCCAGGAGTGGTGTGCCGCCAATGACCTCTGCCTTAATGCTAGTAAGACGGATATCCTCCTCATCGGCTCACCTGCAGCTTCCTTTGCTGTCACTCTCTGGCCGGCCACTCTGGGCCCTCTTCCCGCTCCCACCTGTCCTGTGAGGCTAAGAAACTCTGGGTCATCTTCGACTCCACACTCTCCTTCTCTCCTCACATCTCTGACGTCTCTAAGAAGTAAAACTACCAGCTGCAACTCCTTAGAGGTATTCTTCCATACCTCACTTTCCCTCAGACACTCACTGTCTCCAGAGCTCTGGTTCTCTCTAGGCTGGACCACTGCAACAGCCACTTTCTAAATCTACCTGCCTCTACTTTCTGTCCTCTACACTTCTTCCAGAACAGGACTGCGAGACTTGTCCTTGGCCTCAAGACCAGCAATCGTATCTCTCCAGCTCTGAAATCTCTCCATTGGATCCCAGTGGCGGCAAGGATCAAGTTCACGACCATCTGCATTGTCCACAAGGCCTTCTGGGGCCTTAGTCCGCGATACCTCCAACTCACTCTACGGAAATATCTCCCTACTCGAGCTCTTCACTCCTCCACCTCCAAATCCTTCAAGGTCAGTCGCTTCTCCAAGCAATAAGTTGGGGGCAGATCTCCTTCTTCGGCTGGTGCCTCCCTCTGGAACAGCCTCCCTGCCTCTCTGAAACTTGAGCAGAACCATCTCTGGTTCCGGAAGCATCTGAAGACCTTCCTCTTTGCTTCTGCCTTCTCTCTTCCTCTCCCCTGCTGACTTTCTATCTGATACTTGCACTGGTCACTTGGCCACCCTCTGAATTCGGGCCCAGGTCCCTGCCCGTCCAGCTGCACCCCTGCACTGCCTCCTGGCACCCCCTGCATTTGTGGTCTGTATCTGTAACCCTACTGTCCCCTTTCCTGCAATTATTAGACACTTGTTGTCTGCGCTTCTAACACTGACACTTGCCACCTTCTGGCTGCACTACTTGTGTTGATTTCTTGTCCTACACTTGTCCATACCCCCACCCCCACTGGCACTTCTCCCCTACCCTTCTCCCCTGCACTTGCACGATCTCAATGTCACTGGGCCTAGTAAAATCGCGGTCTTTTGTCCTACCTCTGTTTCCCGTCCCTTGCCTTGTCGCGCCTTGAAACACTTGTGTATAGGCGCATTATAAATGCCATATCATATCATATCATATCATATCATATCATATCATATCATATCATATATCACATCATAAGCTGCCCAAAAAGTACTTTCTATAAGTTCAGCAACTTAATGAATAATATTATTATCATTCATTATATAAACATCCCTCCCTTACCCGATCATCACTTTATATGAATTCCAAATTCTCACATTTATGTTTCCTATTCTGATACCCCATCACTTTGATAAATAATGTATTTTTATATTGTAAATATCTTCTATATTATTCTGTGATACAGTCCTTCTTTTTAAACCCCAATTAATAGTCTGCGGTCTACGCGACTATTTGAGGGTCCCTTTAAGAAATAGAGTGTCTGCTCACACCGCACCGTGCCTGCACATAACACACTTTTAATTATTCCGTGGAAAGCGCGCCCGTTTCCGGACATTCATGTGCATGCACCCAGCATCTCCCACTCAATGCAGTCCTCAAACATCCCCCACCACAGACATCCCCAGATGTCATCATGTAACCGCGCTTGTGGAGCGTGACCGAGTGTCCGCAGACAGTGTCTATCAATGCGACAGTTTGAGACTGCCTTTTCAGACAATCTACAATATTACAAATTCAAAGTTTACCCCCTCCACAGCTCCTAGACCCATTCTTACTTGATCTGTCAACTTTTACAACTTTCCAAGACCTACTTTCGGTTGGGTAGTCTGCAGACGGTTCCTCTAAAGGGACCCAGCCACTACTTTTAGTCATTCATAATCTGGCACACCAGCAGAAAGAATCTTCCAAGAGAGCTACTTCCAACAGTCATCCAGAAGTTTAACAATGGCATCTGTCATGGCCATCCCTCTTTCCCAGGGCCATCACCACCACAACCGCCAAGTGAAAGGCCTGGACAGGGAAACAGGCGCGGTGATGTGGACGAGCATAATAAGCAACAGGAAGAGTAGGTAGAGGAAGTGCCTACCTCCAGCGCTCAGAGAGAGAGTCATGGGAGTGGTGGTTTTTTACCACCTTTAGGGGAGTACCAAAGGCTCAGGCAGCCCAGGTGAAATGGCAAACAACCTGAGCAGTACTCCTTCGGCACCACCTCCATGAGCCGCCACACCAAATCCAATCACTCAGGTGCTCTGAGAAAGTCGGTTCCTTTGTCACGGAGCAGTTAAATCACCCTACCCCATCTTCCTCAAACACTTCTGCCACCAAACAAGATAACACTGTGGAGCAGAGGATCCCGTCAGCTCCCTCGCAGACCATACAGGAGGCTATTGATCCTTACCTTTCGAGGGTCACAGTTCTCTGTATATAGTGCGACACACTGCTCTTCAGGAGGAGCAGTTTCAAAGTGCATACAAAGCCGCATATGAAGCTGCAGTCAAGGAACACAAGAAACACTGCCCCCTACCTTATATCTAAGGCCCGCCCAACATCTTCCCCTGTGCACATGCCCTGCGTATCTGTGGTTCCTACCTGTTCCCTCTCTCCCCTCCCTTGCCTCCCCCACTTTACCTCCTCACCTCTCTGACAAAAAAAACAAAATAAAAAAAAAACGTCAAACCCAGTAAAAACAAAAAAAAGGTTCTTTTTGGAGGCACCTTTCACAGTTAAAAAATAGAAGGAAAAAAAATCAGAGACCTTTTTCAGCCTGTAAGGTCCACAGACACTGTTATAGTGAGTGGACACTGGAAAAATGGCAGGCGCGGGGCAGGGGAATTAAAATCAATTAACTTGTTTTTCGTTAAAACATGGTGGCTCTTAAAATAACCTTTTTTTACTTTCTGACTTCTATATATTTTGGGGATTATTTGGTTTTATATACTTTAGTAACAAATGTTTTACTGCACTTCATTATTTTTTCTAACTTTCACAAAAAGTGCTTCTAATTTCTTTTTCTGTTTTTCCTTTTTGTCTACTACAAGTACTAAAAAAGACTTCAATCCATATTTTATGTGTTCACAGAAACTGTTTCAATGCATTGTTAAAATTTTTCAAGAAAGATCTGATTGCCAACATCAGTCAAATGCACTCCATCTCTAAAAAGAATGCTGACAATATGAAACTTGATATTTTTACTCTGAAAATATGTCTTTCCAACATCCTGCAAAAAAGCATATATAGCTTTGTTTACATCGCACCTTGCTTTCTCAATTTGTGGACAAAATAAATTTGAACGCTACCACATTTGTCTTTCAGCTATCTGAGAGAAAACAATCTTTAAATGTGGAAACGGTTCCATCAACTATGAAAATGGATCCTTTCAATGAAATTCCAATGACATAGCCCAAACTATTGCCACCACAGTGAACTACAATGATGTCCGGATGCTTCAAAGTAACCATACTCTTACAAAACTGGAGCAATTCCCCCCACTTTATTCCTTGAACTCCAAACCAGAAAACATAACATTTTCGAAATCCAAAATTCCCGCGGTAATCCACACTGCTCACAGTACACCTTAACCCAATGGACCCAAGAATCGCCCACCAACCAGACACTCTGCTTCCTCAAAGCCATAGCCATCGTCACTGCACACAACAAAGATAACTCTTGCTGCCCAGTCTTCCTGTACACCACATCCACTAAACCATCAGTCTCCTTTCCATGCCTAGCATTCTTAAAATACCCAGATTTAACATATAGTGTCCGCAGTCTACTGCGTTGGCCACAGACTTCTTGACCAATTGAAGGGTGTGGGGAGGTTTAAACTCAATTTAAAGCATTTATTTGACAATGGTGGCTCTCAAAAGGGCCTTTTTTGGGGGGGAATAAATATTTTTTTTCTTCTCATTTTTATGTCCTACGCCTACTAGGAAATGCTTTAGTGTGCACTCCACATTGTCCCTTTTAACTTTTTCACATTAAACTTTTCAATGCATTTGTAACATTCCAAAGTAAAATCTGATTGCCAACATCAGTTAAATGCACTCCATCCAACTTGACATTTTCATTCTCAAAAGATACCACCCCTAAACCATATAAAAAAACACTTACACCTTTATTGACAAGGTGCCTAGTTTCTTGCATTTGTGGAGAAAACAAATGTGGCCATCTCCATATTTGCCTTGGATTGATTTTAGAAAAAATAATCTTTGCTGTTGGAAACAGTTCCATTAGGCTTCTCAAAATATTATTCATGGCAAGCTGCAAAGATACTGGATTTATATAGCCCAAACTGCTGCCTTCACAATGCACAACAATAATATCTGGACATTTAAAGTGAGCCATACTCTTACATAATGTCAATAAGATCGCCCGGTTTAACCCACAAACTGCACACCACTAAATGTCCACTTCTTCCAATCCAGTAGTAGCAGAGATGCCACAGGATTCAGTGTAACCGTTCAATGAATGCATCCACAAATCTCCCACCATCTACACACTCTGCCTCTTCATAGCCGTATCTACAGACATCTTCACTGCACCCAAAAAAAAACACCTGCTACCCTCTCTTCCTGTACAGCACAACCACAGAACCTGATTTGCTTATCTCTTTTTCCACTCACCCACGGCGGCATCTGCAAACCTTTTTTTCACCTATAAAAACAGCTACATATCAACTTTATTCCACTACCTGACAACTTTCCAGGCCCTCTTTCGGCCACCAAATAACCCCAAAGGTGTTTTCCAGACTTTTTGCTCACTGCAGTGTCTGGGGTCAGTGGTGGATGTCAGCAGATCCAACATGGCGACTGTTACAAAAAATCGGACAAAGCTCATGTTTTCCAACAACCAATCAGCGGGCGCTTACGCTGTCCGCGGACATCACGCGGAACCCTGATTGGTCCAAAGGCGTCCGCGGATTCTGAATTAGGAAATGAGTCCACAGACCGGACCCAGATATCACACTTTATTTTGCCTACTTTTTGGCCATTTAAAAAAAAAAATACTGGACGGATTTACACCAAATTTACAAAAGCACACTTTTGGGACCAAGCTGCCGCTCCTGGTGCAAATTTGGTGAATATCCGTCCAGAGGTCTGGGCTGTAGGCACAAGCACAAAAATGTTTCCATTGAGTCTATGAGTATTTCCACACATTTTGGGACCCCCTATAGCTTTGCCCCCTTGAACGAAACCGCACCAAACATCACAAAATCATTCCAAGGCAGCCATGTTCCTTTTTTGCAATATTTGGTGAGGATTCGTCCACTGAGGGCAAAGTTATAAACTGCCCAAAAGGTTCTCTTTCTATGAGTTGAGCAACTTAACCATAACTACAGGGCTGCTTCCGCTGGCCCTGTAATATATATTAGCGGGAGCAGGACAAGGTTGCAGTGTTGTGCGCCGCAGGACCACAGGAGATGCTGGCACTTTGATAAGTTGCGCGTTGTGCTACGTCCACGTATCGTATCCTTTAAGAACAGAGGATCGGACCCTCTGCGGTAAAGCCTGAAAAGGACAAAGCTACAGGACCGCAGGAGACGCTGGCTATTTGATATGTTGGATGTTGTGCAACGTCCATGCAGCGTATCCTTTAAAAAACGAGGATCGGACCCTCTGCAGCAAAGCCAGCACAGGCCAAGGCTGCAGTTTTGTGCACCTCAGGACCGCAGGAGACGCTAGCCGTTTGATACGTCACATGTTGCGCTATGTCCACACAAGGCCCGTGTGCTGTGCACTGCAGGTGTTTGTCGATGAAGGGGTAGCGGCGCAGAGTGCGATTATTCTGCGCAGCCGTCAACCAGCGTCCGGAAGGGATTGGCGCAGAGTGCAAGTACGCTGCACAGCCGTCGACCAGCTGTGACCAGAAGGGATCGGCACAGGGTGAGAGTATGCTCTGCAGCCATCAACCAGCAGCGACCGCAAAGTAAGTAAGGTGCGGGCAGTAGAAGCAGTGACTACTGCTCACTACTGAACTGCCTGGCCTTTTTGTGTACTTCCACCTATGCGCCTGACTTACCGTACTCTGTCTCTGTGCAACCTTAGTCTTTCCTGCCCTTGTGGTTAGCCGTACTTTGGGCTTTCTGTCTCCTTGCTGTGTCCCTAGTCTGCGATTGCTAACTGTTGTCTTCTAGGTCTATTGTCTTCTAGGTCTGTTACCCCCCCCCCCAAGGTTCCTACTCCTCTGACATTGTTGCTACTGTATTACTGTATCCACTAGGCTCTCTGTAAAACCTACAGATTGTCCACAAACTTGTGGAACTCTCCCGTCCCCTGCACACCCTTTAAACTGTATAGACAGTCAAGATTTTTACACAGTGGTAATAGTAAGTTTCTTTAAGAAAAGGGAAATTTGTGAGAAAAAACAATTTTCGTTACTGTTAGTGTAAAACAGAGTGATGGAGACCATCAATTTTAATTTAGTTTTAAATTATCTGTTATAGATATGAATTTCAATTCATTCATCATCCGGTCTTAATGAACATGATAACATAAACGTATTCATCCACTAGGCTCTCTCCCACTTCTAGGTTCCCAGGTCTCTGTTGTTACTGTGTCTCCACTGTCCCACTAGGCTCTCTCCCACTCTCTAGGTCCCCAGTCAACTGTTGTACTGCCGTTACTGTGCCACGCTCCCACTTGTTGTGTGCCCTGCCTTGCTCCTTGTTGTGTTTCCCTACTGTTGTGCTCCTCTGTGCGTCTCCTCCTGCGCATCCTGTGGTGCGTGGTACTGTCCTGTGCTACCCTCCTTCTCTCTCTCTCTTTCACCTCCTCCAACTTCCATCCTCGCACCCCCTATGGCGCTCTCCATTTCTCCCATCTTCTCTAATTGCTACTTTATCGACTATCCTATCCCTCTCACTAAGTCTGGAAGGAAAAAATTCAAGAGGCTATCTTGGTCTCCAACCCAGGCCTCCCTATCACTGATACCTACTCACTGACATCCTCTTTGTCGTTCCCTCTCCTGACCTATGGATCCCTCATATGGTCTCTGTTCTCTCTCCTATCTCCTCCTTTCCCATTAATGGTGACACCTGGTGGGAGGCCCTATTGACCTTTTTCCACTCCTCCAAATCCATCATTAATGCCTATCTGAATGGGACTGTCTTCGTCCAGGGCACTCAGCTCAATCTCCTCCTTTTCGATAGGCACTTCCCGCGTCTAATCAACTTCCTCTCTTCTCCTGCTACTCCTTCTACCACCTCTTGGCCTCCTTTGCCACCTCCTTCCTCCATCGCCTCTCTGGCACCACTTCCTCCTCCTCTCTGATCCCCATGCCACGTCCATCTATTGCCTCTGCCCACTCTAGGGCCCCTCTGCAACCTCCCATGGGTGTACCTCCCTCCTGTACCCAACCCCGGAGGTTTTTCAAATGTGGCAACCTGTTCCATGTCGCTACTCTCAACTCTCGCTCTGCTGTCAAACACTCATCTGACATCTGCCACATCCTTGAAGAGCTTGAACTGGATGTCCTCGCTGTCACCGAGACATGGTTCACAGCCAGCTCTATCACGAGTTTTGGCATTCTACTCCCGGAGGGCTACAAGATCCTCTCCAAACCCAGAACATACCGGCCTGGTGGTGGAGTGGCCCTGATATTTCTGGAGTGGGTCCCTGATTCTGTCATTCCTCCTTCGAATGCTTGGTCTGCAGGCTCTCTAGCCCTCCTGGCCGCACTCTGACTGTGGCCACCATCTACAGGCCACCTGGCCAGGCCACCCTATTCCTCTCTAAATGGGCTGACCTCTCCTCTTCTCTCCTTGCCTCTACATCACAGCTTCTCCTCCTCAGAGAATTCAACATCCACCTGGATGCTTCTAATCTCTCCTCTGGGCTCTTTCGCAACCTCTGCGACTCTCTCCCTCTTTCCATTCTTCCCTCTGGTCCAAAACACTCTGCCGGCCACACCTTGGATGCTCTCATCTCCTCTGACATCCACCTCTCTAACCCTCTAACCACTCCTCTCTCATGGACTGACCACTTTCTGCTCCCCTCCCAACTGACACTACATGTCCCACTTGCAAAGCCTACTCCAGCACTGCCACCTTCCTTCTCGGTCATTCGGCCCATGAAGCGAGTGTCAGTGGACGAATTTGCCTCTACTTTCTCTGTTCCTCCTACTCCTGCGACTGACTCACACTCTGACACACTCTGACATAGCCCTCTCTAACCTGCATCTTTCTATCTCCAACACTCTGGACATCCTTTCCACTGTCATGAGAATCCACCTGAAGCCTACCTCCAAGTGAAACTCTTCGTATGACTTTGACCTTG
Source organism: Ambystoma mexicanum (assembly GCF_040938575.1). NCBI lineage: Eukaryota > Metazoa > Chordata > Amphibia > Caudata > Ambystomatidae > Ambystoma > Ambystoma mexicanum. The sequence goes on from NC_090938.1 coordinate 24,409,398, forward strand.
CCGCCCTAAAATGCCAGTGCAGGGGGGCTAAGAAGAAGTGGAGGGCTTAGAGCGCCTCCTCTGACAAACTGGCCTTCCGCCTGCTCCAAAGCAATACAGACTCTCTGTCTAATCTAAGAAGAGAGTCCACATCCAAACCTGTGTCAATACAGCTTCTAACAACATGGCCAAACTCCTTAAAATCTGCAAGGGCTGGCCAATCCTAGTGCAGTCTCCACCTCTCATGTACCCTCCCAGGCCCGCTGCACAGTGCTGGCTTCTCATTTCACCGCTAAAACACAGGACATCCTATACCCTCTTTCCTCTTCCTCTCCCTCTACCACCCTGAGGCCTCCCTTGACTGCCTCTCCCTCTCTTATTCCTTTTTCCTCCTTCTCTCTCTCTCGAGACACCTGACGATGTTTTGAGAGAAGTCCTATCTATGAAAGTTTTTTCTAAACAGGTGCTCCCTTGCTCTTCCAGAACCATCATAGATCACATTGACACCCTTTTTCCAGCCTTAGCCAGTTTCTGTATTCACTCTTTGGCCACTGGTTCTTTCCCCTCTCTCCTCAGCACTCCCTGGTGCACCCCCTCCTAAAAAAGCCTTCTGCCGATATTACCTGTCTGGCAAACTATCGCCGATTGCTCCCACTAGGCCATCTCCCAGCTTACTCTCCACACTGAATCTGTTGGTTACCTCCATGACCATCAGTATGGCTTTAGAGCAGCCAGAGGCCCCGAAACTGCTCTCCTGAACATACCCAATCTTGACTCTAGCTCTCCTTCTGTCCTCATCCTCCCTGACCTTTCTTCTGCTTTTGACATGATCAATCACATCATCCTGGTCAATCGACTCTGCGTGAACTTGGGCATCAGAGATCAGGCCCTGTAGTGGCTGACATCCTTCCTCTTGGACCAACCCTCCCAGGTCCAACCTGGGTCCTTCCTTTCTACCAGCACTCTCTCTACATGTGGTGTCCCCCAGGGATCTATCCTCTTACCCTGGCTCTTCAATGTCTATCTGGCCCCTTTGGCTCACCTGATCTCCTCCTTCTCCTCCAACTTTGAGTGTTATGCGGGTGACACTCAGCTCTCTTTCAGGCTTCTCTCAGTTGCCTCTCCTGACTCGCTCATTCCTGACTGTCTATCCGAGGTTCAAGATTGGTGCTCCTCCAACGATTTCTGCCTTAATGCCAGTAAGGTGGAGATCCTTCTCATTGAGACCCCTGCTCCCGCTTTCCCTCTCTCACTCTGGCCGCCCTCCTTGGGCCATCTACCCTCACCTACATTTGAGGCAAAAAACCTCGACTCCACTCTCTCCTTCTCTCCTCACAACATGCACCTTACCAATAAGGCCCACTTCCAGCTGCACCGCCTCAGAGGTATCTACCCTTTCTCACTTTCCCCCAAAAGCTCACTGTTTCCAGAGCTGTGGTTTTCTTCAGTCTGGACTATTGCAACAGCCTCTTTCTCAATCTGCCTGCCTCTACTCTGCGCCCTCTCCAACTAATCCAGAATAGGACTGCAAGGTTTATCCTTGGCCTCAAGTCCAGGGACCGCATCTCTCCAGCACTGAAATCTCTCCACTGGCTCCCGGTGGCTGCAGGGAACAAGTTCAAGACCCTCTGCATCGTCCACAAGGCTTTCTGGGGCCAGGGCCTGCACTACATCCAATTCTCTTTGGCTAATTACCTTTCATCTCGAGCCCTTCGCTCAGCTAAACACTTATGTATAGGCGCATTATAAATAACATATCAATCAATCAAGCTATCTCCAACTCTCTAAGGGTCAGACTCTTCTCCAGACAGAGAGTGCGGGGTAGATCTCTCCTCTGCAGGTGCCTCCCTCTGGAACGGCCTCCTGCCCCTCTCAGACTTGAGCCGATCCACCTGAAGTTCTGGAAGTAGCTCAAGACCCTCCTTTCTCCTCTGCCTTCTCTCTCTCGCTCCCCTGCTAACCTTCCTGTCTGATGTGCCGACTGGTTGCCTGGTACCCTCAGAGTTTCTCTAGGTACCAGGCTTCTCTACGACCAGTCCTTCTTACACTGCCGCCTGACCTAACGTACACTTAGGGGCTGCAATCTGTAACCTCTAAACCCCCCCTTGCCGACTTGCACTTACCCAGAGCCGCTGTGCCCTGGTCGCAATTACCCAGAGCCTTACTGGCCCTGTCCGCACTTCCCCCTTCCCTCTCCCTTGCACTTCCCCCACTCCCTTCCCCTTGTACCTCTTGTTGTCGCACTTGCATGATCTGAATGTCACGAGGCCTAGTAAGATTGTTTGTCTTGTCTTCCCTCCTTAGTCTTGTGGTGCCTAGAAATATGTGTATATATACATATATATAGGGCACAGGGAGGGCTTGCACTACCCTACAGTGATATTTTACAAAAAAAGGGGGAGCCCCCAGCGTGTTCAGTGGGAGTTCGGGGAAAGGTATACGATAAACAAAAGGTTGTAACTCTCACTGTAAAATGACCAAGAGGTTAAGGTCCAATTTTATATTCAGTTTTCCAAACCAATGAATGTTCTGCTCCTAAGGAGTCAGATAAATAGGAAATACCAAGGAGAACAAACGGAGTAAAAGTATTGACCATACATTTTATTTTTTAATGAAAAAAGAGAGAAAAATTGGTTAACATCTTCAATGTACAAAAACATAAGTAAAAAGTTGTAGTTCTGAGCAATGCAGAGAAGATTTTTCGCATGAGGTGTTCAGAAAACATAAACAATGGAAACAAAAATGACCTCATAAATGATTGACATGTTCAAACAGAAATTATTCAAAGTATAAACAAAAAAAGGGGTTCACATTTAAGCATACAAATTACAAAATTAGACTTGGTGTTTTACAGTATCATTCAAATGGTCTTGCATCAAAGGTTCCTATCCTTTGTGTGTATTCATGAGCAAGGTGTGATCATGTTGGGTAAAGCTGCCGTGTGTATTCATGAGCAAGGTGTGATCATGTTGGGTAAAGCTGCCGTGTGTATTCATGAGCAAGGTGTGATCATGTTGGGTAAAGCTGCCGTGTGTATTCATGAGCAAGGTGTGATCACGTTGGGTAAAGCTGCCGTGTGTGTTCATGAGCAAGGTGTGATCACGTTGGGTAAAGCTGCCGTGTGTGTTCATGAGCAAGGTGTGATCATGTTGGGTAAAGCTGCCGTGTGTGTTCATGAGCAAGGTGTGATCATGTTGGGTAAAGCTGCCGTGTGTGTTCATGAGCAAGGTGTGATCATGTTGGGTAAAGCTGCCGTGGGTGTTCATGAGCAAGGTGTGATCACGTTGGGTAAAGCTGCCGTGTGTGTTCATGAGCAAGGTGTGATCATGTTGGGTAAAGCTGCCTACGTGCCAGTTTTGAAACTGTGGATGTATAATAGTACACACAAAGACCATCAGTTCTTGCAATTTAGATATATGTACTGTACTAGAGGCACGTTTCGGCTATTGCCATCTTTCTTGGCATTGATTGAAGAGCCCTACAGTGATAAGTAGCCACTAAGCTGCTGCTGAGGCTAGCACTAAATGTGGCCAACCGAAGTGAGGGGGTGGCGGTGTTGTATTGATGTAAATGTCCGCTAGATATATACTTGAAGGAGGGGACTAAGCCTCCCACTCCTGGGCACAGTTGTAGGATGCAAGTGACATCCTTTGAATGGGACGCACACTCTTTGCACCCCACTAATACTGCTCAGTAATGCTGGTGAGCGATCACCATCTGCCATTAGCCTTATGTGGATTCAAATATTTCTGTCTTGTTCTAGGGTCCTTGATTTCATCAGCGTGATGACCTATGACTTGCACGGAGCTTGGGACCCCGTCACGGGACACAACAGTCCACTCTACCCGGGCCCTGAAGACACAGGGGACTTCATTTACTTCAATTGTGTAAGGAAACCTCTCTGTGCTGCCCCATTGGGCGATACCTTTTTCTTGGCATCATGACCATGGCTGATGACCACCTTCCATTCCCAGGCTTGCAGGCATTCGCTATGAATTACTGGAAACAGAACGGCGTCCCTTCGCTGAAGCTGATCATGGGTTTCCCTACCTATGGCTGCACATTTCGATTGGTTACTCCGGACGATTGCAGAATTGGTGCCCCGGCTTCTTGTCCGGGATCTCCTGGACCATACACCGGTGAACCCGGGATCTTGGCCCATTATGAGGTAATGAAACTTTTTCCTCCTCCCCAGTGTTGGGCTCCATTATGAATTCTGTACATTCAAAAATGTGGTGGGCCATATAACTTGTTCCATGGAATGGTGGGTCTACGTCCAGATTTCAGCTAGCAGTACCTTGCAAAAAGAGGATGGACCATTTGCATATCAGTCTGATTCCACCCACAAGGACAGTCCAGCACCCAAATACAAGTCAAAGCAGCCCAGACCCATGTTTCGGCCTTGTTGGGCATCATCAGTGAGGTGTACCTGGAAAGCTTTGTACCTCTAGGCATGATGAACGAAGGGCACACTCTGATTTCTGTAAAGTTGTTATTTAAAAACAATGCCCTTTGCCATTAATGAAGGTTAGCTTGGGCAGAAAAATGGTGTCAGGAAACTAACTTTAAATTATACAACAACAACAAAAAAGGATTTTTATAAATGAAGCAACCCTTGGTCACAATAATTTAGCAGCAGAAAGTCTGTGGAACCGATTGTCACCCTTCTGCAGGAACAGTTTAAAAATCTCTACAAATGGTACATGCACCATGCACAACATCAATCAGGTAATTACTGGGATACACACATTAGCTCATCAAATTCTGAATATTGTCTAAGATACAGAGTTAATTATTACTCTCCCCGGTTCTTTATCCGAACATTATGATGAAGCCATGTGAAGCAGGCCCATTGAAGAGGAATGGGAGACTCCGAGGCTGTGGACAGCCAGACACTCAACAAAGAACTGGAGTTGATGAACAGTGCATTTCCCAGAGTCTATTCCCACTTCACTCAGCTGCTGAGGTCAAGGACAGAGGAAGAGGGTTACTTTTTTGTTAGGGTTTTCCCACACCTACACACACCATAGCTATAGGTCCTTCACCCAGGCCATAGATGGCTGAAGAAATATTTCAATGCACTGAGACTGTTCAGGTTTTTTTATTAGGAATTCAATGGGCCCTATTGCCGTCCCACTCTCTCTCATCTAATATTTACCAATCCCCTCTAACCTAGGCGTCCCCAAAGGCGTAGACAGGGTAGGGCCTGAGGGGCAAGGGCCACCCAAAATCTGTAAATGCCCACTCAGCAGCGCTGTGTGGCCATTTACAGATGTGAATGTCACTGCGGTGGACCCAACTACATTTGTTTGTTTGTTTGTTTATTTATTTATATAGCACGCCAGGCCCAGGGGTAAAAGGGCGCTTAGGTAGATGGTTACAGGATACAGGTTATACATTTAGACAGATTATGTAAATTGTTCACGTTTATGGTACAAAAAGCAGTACATTTGAAGCGCATAGGTAGAAGGAGTGAATGCTAATGTAAGTATGTGTGATGTCATGAGTGCGACGAGGTAGTATTAGTTTTTGTTCAGTATCCATGTAATGACATGGTTTATGAATGATTGAAAGGTTGAAATGGATTTGATGTCCAGTGGTAAAGTGTTCCAGAGTTGGGAGGCTAGAACCGGGAAGCTGGTTCCGCCGGCTCTTTTTAGGGTGAATCTGGGCACCACCAGGAATAAGGTGTTGGTGGATCTTGTAATTCTAGTTGAAGATTTGAGGGTGAATTTGTTAGTGAGATATGGAGGGGCTTGGGGCTTGGTGGTTCAGAGCTTTGTATGTGAGGCAAATGGTTTTTAGGTCGATTTTTTGTTGCATGGAGAGCCACTTGCACGATTTTCTAATAGTAGAAATGTGCTCTCGTCTGGGAATGTTTAGAGCCGCTCGTAATGCGTTGTTTTGGAGGACTTGCAATTTGTTAATTATGGATTTATTTGCGCCTAAGTATAAGCTGTTACAGTAGTCCAATTCTCGACTGTATAAGGGCCCTGGACAATGTGAGGCAACTGTTGGTGGACAGAAAAGGTCTGCAGGCAATGATCAGTTTACCTGTGTAGGCAGTGGCTGAGGCAGTCGTGTTGATTTGTTTAGAGAGGTTGGTGTTGGCATCAAGGTAGAAACCGAGGGTTTTTACACTTTTAGCAATGGGTATGGTATTTCCATCGATGACAATACTGTTGTAGTTGGGGCTACGTTTCAGCAGGTTGTTAGGTGCACTGACAGTTCAGTCTTATCATCATTCAGGCAGAGGCCATGTGTGGCAATCCATGCCTAAATGATAGTGAAGACTTTGTTGATCCGGTCGACGTCAGAGCTGTAATTACCTGATAGAGTTAGGAGTATCTGGGTATCATCTGCGTAGTTAGTGTAGGTGACACCCAGATGATCCAGTTTGTGGAACAGTGCTTTGTAAAAATGTTATACCAAGTTGGCGAAACACAGGAGCCTTGTGGGACACCATATGTAATGGGGGTCAACCGCCGCTGAGGGGGAGAAGACCAGCATAGTTCTATTTGCGAGGAAGGATTCAATCCATGTGACAGCAGAAAGGGAGAAGTGTGCTGCTGACGACAGGTGGTTACAAAGGATCTTGTGGTCAACCAAGTCGAAGGTTGCTGAAAGGTCTAAAAGAAGTAGGATGGTGGCACTGCCTTTATCTTTGAGTTCATTAATCTGACTTTTGATGTCAACAAGGGCCGTTTCTGTTCCATGTTGAGGTCTAAAGCCAGATTGACAGATTCCTAGTAGTTGGTTTGTCTCAAGATAGTCTTGAATTTGCAGGTAAGCAACTCGATCTAGGATTTTCAGAAGGAATGGGACAGTGGTGATTGGTCTGTAATTAGTGGGTATAGACGGGTTTAATGTTTGTTTTTTTAGCAGTGGTAGAACCCATGATTTTTTCAGATTGCTCTGGACCGAGTTTCTAGTAAACAATGAGTTTATTAGTTTCGTAATGAAGTGGGATAGATCTCTGGCTGCGTCTTTTATAATCTGAGCAGGTCAACTGTCCCCTTTACAGTTGGAGGGTTTCAAAGAGGCTATCATTTTTTGTACTTCAGGTATAGTTACTTTCTTGAATGTGAGGCCTGAGTTAGAGTCAATGGGGGGGGCGGGTGTGATAGGGCTGGTAGTCTTGCTACAGGTAAGTTGTTGTCGTTTGTTCTCTATTTTAGTTTGGAGCCCTGAGATTTTGTTGGCGAGGGCATTCTGGATGCTGGTGCACCAGGCTTTGTCCTTTGTACAGGTATCTGCAGGAGGGTTAGGGTTTTCTAGTTCCTTTAGAATGTTAAATAGTTATCTAGTGCTGGGTCCTGTCTGGTCTATCCTAGAGTTGAATGTTTCTTTTTTGGTACGTATTATCTCATTTTTGTACAGGGATGTGATATTAGTGAGATTGGTTCTGTTTTCTGTAGAGGGTGCCGTTTTCCACAGTGTCTCTAGTTTTCTTTTTTTTTATCTAAGTAGTTTGAGTTCAGGGGTGTACCAAGAGTTCAGGTGTGCTCTAGGTTTCCCTTTGCGCATTTTCAATGGGGCGATAGTGTCCATGACTTTCAACATGGACTCGTTATAGGTGTTAACCAATAGGTTATGTTTAGAAGTGTCAGGTAGTGCGTTAAGTTTGGGGACTACCAGGGGTATTAAGGCTTCAGTAGTAATGTTGCGCTTATTCCTAGTAGGACAGGCTGGTTCATTAGGGGATTATTTTGGCTCTATGTTATTTATATTGAGGTCTATCGGGAGGAGATGGTGATCAGTCCAAACAAGAGGTAAGGAGTCCTTGCAGGTAATATTGTAGTTGAGGACAGCTACCCAGTCGAGAATCCTACCTTTCAGATGAGTAGGTTGAGAGCTAAGTTGTATGAAGCCATGCTCAGCTAGTGCATTGGCCAAGGAGGAGGCTGGGGGGTCATTGAGGTCATTGTAACCAAGGTTGAAGTCCTCGAAGATGATAGTTTGTGCCAAAGGTTTAGAATTCTCAGCTACTAGAGAGTTGATGTCTTCTTCGAAGGATCTGGGATGACCTGGGGGCCTATATATTAGGTGAATAGTAATTGTACTTTTGGGAGATGTTTGAAGCTTGACTGTAAGGTGTTCACATGATTTTAATGGAGAGGAGGTGGCTGATCTGATCTCTAGAGAGTATTTGAAGATGATAGCTACACCTCCTCCTCGTGCATTAGGTCTATCGGCTCTGAGGATGGAGTAGTTTTCAGGAATAGCCAGGGTTAGGTAGGGGCCCGCTGCATCATGCGGCCAGGTTTCTATTACGGCGAGGAAGTAAAGGTTATTGGTCAGGATGATGTCAGCGATCTCTGTGGAATGGGCAACAAGGGACCTGACATTTAATAGTGCTCCTTTTAGAGGGAGTGGTTTGGAGTTGTTAGAGGCTGTGCTCTTTTTGTTGGTCTTGGTATGGGATTTGGCTAGCGGGTTGCTATTCCTATGGGGGTGTCTGGTGCCTAGTCTGTTGTTACGGTCAGTAACGTTGGGGTTGGCCATTTGTGCTTATTTGATCATTGGTTGCGGAGAACTTAGTTGTAGGTTTAGGGTGGCTGTAGTTGGGACTGGCGCCAGGGGCAAGGCAAGGAGGACTAGGTCTCGGGCGGTGACACTTGGATCTGCTAGTGATAGGGTAGGCTAAAGTGTCAACTAGGTGGTCACTATCGTCAGTGGTGTGGGCTAGATAGGTGCCTAATGGGAAGTGTGGCGTGGTGGGCAGGAATGATGTAAGGCAGGTTATGCGGAAGTGTCTAGGGCAGGCAAGTTTGAAAATGCCGCTATTGTGAGCTATGTAATAGTTTCTATAAATGTAATTAGCTGCAGGCCCAAAGTTTTAGACAATCCTGGCTACGTCTCTGGGCATCACTGCTCCCGGAGTTAGTATATACATTCTAAGTTCTTAATAATACTATGCATGATGACCTAAGGGTAGAATGCCTTTTCTATCTGAGCTCCGGAGACACTTCGTAGCTGCCCCTTTTTTATCCAAGGGTCAGTCATCACAGCCTCTCTCCTTTCCTTCATGCCCTTGTTGCCTTTCCCTCGAACCTACTAGTGTTCTCCTCTCACTACTTTCATCTTGCCAACTTGACCTCAGAAAGAGTTTGCTCAAACCCTAACTACTGTAAGAAAACATCTTGCTGCTCGTCTGCTGGGGCCATATCCCAGACCCTGACAGGAGCCAGTGAACATGATAGAGATAAAGGGAGATCAGAGCCTGTGTGGGCTGCAGCCTAGGTGGGGGCCATCTGGCTAGTGGGTGGTGATAACGTCAGCCTATCAAAATCCCTGATAAGCAGGAAAAAATACTTGCTGGTATAATGAATTGTAATACCCCAGCTGGTGTGTGGGTGGTGTTGGAGAATTCTTGCTGGCCGGGTGTCCCATAAGGCAAGAAGGCAAAGAAGCGCATGACAGTGTGACAAGGTCACATTTTATAGATTAGTTGGGGAGGTCTGCGAGATGCTGTGGGCCTATGGAACCTGCCTACTGAACAATGCTAACCCTAGTGGAAGACTGGGGGCATCATTACGACCCAGGCGGAATGGGTTAACGGGTGCCGCAAATGGATACAGACCCGTTAAACCCATTCCGCCTGATATCGAGGTCCCCTCGCGGGACCCGGTAAGGACACCTGGTAAAACCAGGCGTCGTTACCGGGTCCCGCGAGGGGACCAGGTAGCTAACAACCGGCCGGTCGTAATTGGCCCGTTGTTAGCTCCCTGCACCCATTCCCATTGAGCCGTAATGAAGCCCTGGGAGTAAGAGAGAGGGAGGAAAAGAAGGAGAGAAAAAGAGAGAGCTGCAGGGAGGGAGACGGAGGGACAGGGGGAGTGAGAGAGATAGTAGGAGAGAGAGAGTGTGTCTGGGTCTGTCCGATTCTCAGTTTCTTGAAAGTTCCTTAGGAACCATGGAAATAGTCAATGCCTGTCATGATGTAAACCCTCATCTTCCTGAAGTAACACACAGAAAAAAGGTGGGTTGACACAGTGCAGGGGCGTCTGAGTAGCTGCACCCCCTTCCTTAGTGGTACTCCAGATCCCCGATTCAGGAGCTGTAGTGGTGACAAAGGTAGTGGGATTTAGGAACTGTTTGAGGGCCCTCACAAGAACACAATACAACATCACACAGAAACAAGGGTACAAGAAATGGTAGACTACCTGGCCTTCTGATTTGTCAGGCATGACCCATCCAGAGTGCCTTTTCTGTTATTCTTACAGAACAAAAAACAAATTAGGAGCGTCTCTCCTAGCTTTATCTCACTGTTGGACACTTTCTGTCCGTACTGGACTAAATACCTAAATACCTGGTGAACGGGACTCATAGACTCGACTTCGCCGTCCTTGCAGTTTGCGAGATGACACCGCCCTGCCTCTTCTTTGGTTTTATAATCACTGAAGGAGATGCAGAACTGCTCACGTGCACGTCTCACCACGGCCAACTTAGAGGACCAACCAGAACGTCCTGTGAACACTAGCAAGGAATTCTTGGTGGCCACATGTAGGATCGTTCACGTCCTCGCATTTGCAAAGCCACAGATGTGGCCATTTTACAACGTGGAACAACATGATAGGGAATAGAGAAAAATGAACGTGGGAACTATGTATACCCTGGAACGAAAGGCTTCCCTTTCCCCTCATGATTATGTGATGATGTGCTTCAAGGCACCTTTGTACCGACATGTCCACATCGGTTGCCATAGGTGACCTGGAAGTTGGGGATCACTATGAAGACGAATCCTAACAGAGAGAGAGAGAGAGAGAGAGAGATACAGAAGGAAAGAAGCTGCAGGTTACTAAGAGGAGGGGTATAGCCCAGACTCAAATCAGATTACAAGGTGAAACTATATCTCATAAGCTGTAACAATACGAGAGCAGTGAGTAGTAAGGGTTTTATAACAATTTCTGGCTGGAGCCAGAGATCAGAGATCAGACACCTGGGCCAAGTAAGGGCTTGAGCCCAGACTGGAGGTGCTGATAGCTGAAGTCTGATACAGATCCTGGGAAGAGGCGAGGAATTCCTGATGGTAGGTTCTCTCCTGCAGGGGTTGCAACCCACGGCTCTGCCGATTTATTGGACTATGACTCCTTTGATCCCTCCCCAATGACTATATTTGCTAGGGGTGATGGGAGTTGTAATACAGAACATCTGGAGGGTCAAAGATTGCAGGCCCTTGCTCAAAGGTCAGGGGGAGTAAGACGCACTCAGTGCTGGGCAAGCACAGCATCTACATTGAGGAGCCTAGTGTGATGACTCCTGCGGAGTCCTTACTGAACCCCAGCCTACAATCTCGTCCCATGTGGCCAGGGGAAGGCAGCCGGTACCTGAACCAAACCCTGTGGGTGGCGTCATGAGAGAGGATCACATGGGAGGAGACAGCTGTCAGGGGGAAGTGGTGACTCCCTCGGGAAAGACGCAGTATTCACCTTCTTATGAGGATGAGACTCCTATAATTCCCGAATATCTGATGGCATGCTGTCACTGCACAAGTCCCTCCCATGAAAAAACCCAAAGAACAGTCTGTGAAGAGTCCTCTAGACAGAATAAGTTTTGTACTTAGGGAATTCATGAGTCAAATCTGACACCTTTTAATTATCATTCCTCTATTTTCCCTGAAACATTGATGGCACATTGTAAAGTAGAGCCACACAATGTAACTGCCACTCACATAACATCTCCAAGCTCTGATTAAATTCAGTTCATAAATCACTCAGAATTAAGTAGACATGACAGAACCAAAACCCCTATGGACTTCAAGATCCATAATGCCTGGGGTACTGGGACAAGGAAGAGGGAAAGGGAGTTAATGAGGATCAAAAGTGCTTCTCAGAGAACTGTGCAGTCTAGTTGTTTCAAGTAAAGGCACCTGAGAGGGACATTTAAATCCGAAGATGGATGAGAGAGGCAGTAGCAGAAGCAGCTGAAGTCAGGGAAAGCCACAGATGACAGAGATGTGGTTGATGCTGAAGTAGGAGTGAGAGTTCTGACAGAAACGGACACTGCAAGAGAAGGCGTGGGGTTTTGCAGAGTATACGCAGCAAGAAGCAGAGTCGTGGACCACAGTGGGAAGAGAAGCCCAGCTGTGTGGGACACAAGCTCCCGACCCGACGCAAGTCATTCAGGTGAGCTGGCATATGCAGAGATCCGGCGGAGCAAGTGGAGCTCCAGAGAAGGACCAGGTCGACGGCAGCCGATCCAGGAGAGCAGGCAAAGGTATCACCATACCACAGAGGGCACGCCGCAGCAGCAGGAAGTGACGGAGACACCAAAAGAAGCCACTGAGTTAGCCTAGAGAAAAAGGTGAACGCAGGGGTGCTCCAAATAGAACATTACAATTTTTAATACTGAACAAGTAGAAATCGACTTGGGCAAACCCACATTGCCAACAGGCTACCAAGAAGCAGTAAAAAGGCAGCAAGGGCGCAATTCTAAATGTATGAAATATCAACTTGGAGAAATCTGCAGCCCACATTGCCAACAGCCAAGGTGCTACCAAGAAGAAGTGAAAGGGCAACAAAGGCACAATTTCCCTTCCCTGAGACATCAGTTTGGGGAAACCTGCAAACCATATTGATAACAGTCAATAGACTATAAAGATAAAGATAGGCAAGCATTGTTCAACCCTTCTCACGTAGGATACTGGTGTGCAGAATCTTGGAAAAACATTTTCCAGATTAACAGAAGAGACCAATTGTAGTTGTAGGAGTTTTTCTTCCTGGCATGCGAGTAACCAGGAAAAGGATCAACTGTTGATAGTCCTGGCAGGCGAGTCTACCAGGAAAGAAAGAATTGCTTTGAAGAAATGTGGTTGTGAAAAAGTGTTGTGGAAAGAAACTGTTAATTTTGACTTTCTGAAAACATCTTGCATTACAGAAGACATTTGTTGTGCTGTCCTGACAAAAGTAGTCCACTGGAAGAAAAATTGTGATATTCATATATTTGGTTTACATTCTGGGAAGGTTACTTGTTTTGAGTTGTGAACAAGTGTTTTGTAGAAAGGACATTTGGTCAACTAAGTGGATGGACGCATTGGATGGAAAAGACATTTTGTGTTCAACTGAATAGAACGTTGTTGAATCAGAGATTTTTCAAGGATTTTCCTGAATTGATCCAGAGGAAGGGAACCAAACCGTGGTCACAAGGAGTACTTCCTAAGATTTAGAAGTTTGCACTTTTGCACTGTTTTGTTGAATTGAAATCAGAAATATTTACCGTGTACACTTTGGTTATATGTATTAGAGTGAGGGTCAGATACATTTGGACACTAGGCCATCCTTCTTTAGTATTTAATTTGCTAGGTAGGGACCTTTTTGATAGCATAGGGACAGAAAGGCACTTATCTCCCCCCTTTTATTTCAATAAATGGCAACCTTTGAGAAAACTACAACTACAACTTTGTGTCTGTCTTTGTGTCTGTCTCGCATTTCAGACCCCTCACATAAGGAAGGTGAACCGTAGCCACAAAGTGACAATATCTGAGACAAAAAGCAACCACAAAGAAACCAAAGAAGCAAGCTGGGAACTACATCTCTCAGACTATGAATGGCTGCAAGGAGGAATGCAGGACACTCTACCACTGGAATCGTATTAGGTTTGGGAATTGAGATGTGGATATTAGGCTCTGTTTAGAGTAGGCATTGTACATAGTTTGTATATACCCCCATGCGGACACTATTTTCCCAAGTTCTCACTCACCGCACTTGATGTAAAATAAAGGTGTTGAACTTTAGCCAGTGTCTCAGGTGCTCTCTTGATTGCACTACATCACAACACCATGCTTTGGAGCATGAGAAGGCTAAGTGGCTGGCAGAAGCCAAAGAAGCGAGCAGGTGCTATATCCCCCAGGACTAAGTAAGAATCCCAAGAAGCGAGCAGGTGCTATATCCCCCAGGACTAAGTCAGAAACCCCAGAAGTGAGCAGGTGCTATATGCCTCAGGACTAAGTAAGAAACCCAAGAAGCAACTAGGCGCTATGCCCCCCAGGACTTAGTAAAAAAAAAAAAAAGTAATTTGGGCATTAGATGTCCCGGGCTTAGTAAGAAACTCAAGAAGTGCGTGGAGAGCTAGATCACCAGGACCGAGTAAAGTAGAACAGGCCACTGGGACATGGACACCAGGTGCTTGCGCATGTTTATGTTCGAGTCGACCGAGACACTTTTAGACTTAACTCACTTCTTGTGTTTCAAACATTCCCTCTAGGCGCTAAGGCCCTCCTCCAGAAGCATCATACTTTGTTTGAAACAAAAGAAGGCTTTAGCTTTGTCGCAACATTAAGGCACGTTGAGAAACAGCTGCGGGGAGGCCTTGTTTTCCAGGGTCTGTGTGATATTTTGCATTAAGTGCCCTCCAATGGTATGCAATTGAGAACCTGGTAAACAAGGATGATTTCTGTGACGGCGGAACTGGTACATTTATAAATGCTCATAACTCTGAGGTCCTTCACAATATCCCTGCTGAAGTCCTTTACTGTACCAGAAGACGGCTCCTGCAGTAAATCCTCAATTTCATGATCTTCTGCTACCCTGTAAAACTATGTTTGGGTAAAAAGTAGGTTCAAGTTTAATTTTACACCACTGGAAGGTCAAAACAATAAGGAAGATACAGTTAGATGCAAGGATTTCCAGTTTTACTGAGCGATTGATGTTCTGCTGAGCAGCTAGCAGGGCGTTCTCCAGGAATTTTGCAATAGTGTGTGTGTTGCATCCATTTTCAGCTCTCTGTCCAGGTTAATGAGAGACTTTCTTTGAATCCATGGTGGTTTTTCGCACCTGTGGGGCGGTTGAACTACTCTGTGTACTGAAATAATACAAAATACTGCTATATTAAATGGTCCCCCAAAGATTTATAAAATGCCATCCCTTTTCCACACTTGATGATTCTGCTCAGTGTTCCCTATGTCGCCCAATTCCCACACTTACTGAATGGTCCTCCATCTACAATAACTTGGACATCGCTTTGTCTGCAGATTTGCACGTTCTTACCCACGGCTACCGTGATATGTAGCGAAGAGCAGATAATCAGCTACGCCTGTAAAGATTACGAGTGGGTTGGATTTGAAGATGACCGAAGTTACAAGTGCAAAGTGAGTCTTTCCATCTAAATCTAAGGCAGAGTGTTTGCACCCGATTACTGACACTGGAAAGAGCTGGGCTTTTCAGTCTTGGTCCAATATTATCACCTTCGAGTGCTTCCTTTAACTCTCTCTATGGGGGCAACATCAAACTTTGAAATACATTGAAATGAAAAGAGGCAGCTACAGAAAAGGGTGTGATGCACCAGGGCCTCTATGAATTCCCGATCTCTGTTCAATCGTAAGTACAGATACAGGCCTTACAGAAACTTTGCTTGGCGCAAAGAAAGACTTTTGCACAGCATTTGCCCCAGTCAATAAAAAAGTCATGGCACGAAAATAAATATAAGCAATACGTTTTTGCACCTGGGCGATTCTTGCCGCTGTACAAAAGTGACCTATGAGGTGCAAAGTTTCTGGACATAGACCCTAAAGAGTACCCCTTGTCTGAATGCCTTAAGATCCACCTCTTAAGATGTGTGCGCAGAAGGAAGTGCTGCAAATACCCCGGCCGAAGGCTACACAGTGCTTCATTTTCCTTAGAAGTCGCAGCTCCTGACTGTTTACTCAGTAACTATATCCTATATAACAGTGTTAACTCGCTCATTGGTATCACCTTTTTCTCGATCTCCCTCATTTTTTGCCAACAGGTTTTGTCAGATGGTCACATGGTCTTTACTTGGTCTTGGCCACCTACAAAATACACACATGGGATTCGGTTCAATCTCACAACTTTTCGTCTGGTAAAATATAAAGTTTGTAGGGGTGACTGTACGCTTTAGGGAGAACCACAACAGTCATTGACAGAACTACCTTTAAGGCGTGAATCGACCAAATCATTGGCCAAACCACTTGTCTCTCATTGGTGAATACCTGATCCACAATGGGGAGGTTCCATTAAAATGTCCAACCCACGTAAGACATCTTCAAGGTTCCCAATGGATTCCGGATACCTTCTGATGGATAATTAAACATGCCAAAGACCTTCTGTCGCTTCACTAACACTTCCAACTTCCTGTGTTTAATTAGGTGAAGTTCTTGAAGGAGAATCATTTTGGAGGCGCCATGGTCTGAGCCATTGACCTGGATGACTTTGCAGGATGCTTCTGCGGCCAGGGGGCTTACCCACTCATCAGAAAGCTGAAACAACTATTGGCAGGTACGTATACAGGCCTTCAATTACTCGTTCAATGGCAAAGGAGAGTTGGAAGAAAGACTTCTTACTATTTCTTGCATATGGCACTTTAAAAAAAAAATGTAATTTGCCAATTGTTAACACAACATTCTTGCATTTACTGTTTGTTATGTAACAGATATTTGATTCCCTCCCCAACCTCCATTCTCAAGAGAATGTTCCTGCTGTAATCCTGGGTTATTATCTAATATTCAACTAGATTCCTTTCCGTATCCAATCCTTGGGGCACAGTGTTTAGTAACTAGTGAAGAAAATAAATGGAAAATGTAGACTTACAAATTCTGAATTAAAAATTAAGAAATGGAATTCAAAGCTACACATTACATTTTTATTTATTTTGGAATTTTGGAACGATGCCTGATAATAAAATAGGATGGAAGTATAACTTTAAAATAGCTATTATTTCATTCATGGTGGGGTTGGTGGGTGATCAAGGGATGCCACCTCATTTGTTATTTATCAGCCAGGGAATCTTATCTTTTTTATGTTAATTGCATTCCTTTTTTTTAAAATTAATGTGTTTCAATTGCACTTTTACAGTCAATATTTTACATTCGAGATTTTCACTTTTCTGAGTAATAAATGTAATAGTTTCACATAGTTTATTTTGCATTTTAAGTGTCCAGAACAGGATCAGACATCTCATAATGACTGAACATTCACCATACGTCACCCTTTGGGTGCAGCTCCACACACAAGTAGCATTTCTCAAGAATAAAAATAACATGTAAGCAAAATTTATTGAGTGATTCAAAAAACCTTTTAAAAAATGTGCCTCTCTTGGAAGAAGTAGAAGTAGACAATGTTTTATTCCAGGTGATGGTGCTGTAAACAGGGGATTCGATGGAATTTCTCATCCTTTATTTGAATATGTATTGGACCTCTGTTCTTCACCCTCTATACCTCTGCCATAGAAAGACTCATCTCATCCTTTGGCTTTCACTATCACTACTTTGCTGATAACACTCAAGACATTTTCTTCTTTCTCTCCTTCATCTCCGTCATCGCGGAACGGATTACCAACTCTGTCACTGCAATCCGCTTCTGGTTGGCTCTCCGCTGCCTCATGCCTAACTCTTCAAAAACTAAAGCCATTTTTCTCCCAGCTTCCAACATCATCCCTACCCTGCAGTGTATTATCTCCTTCCGCCCGGCCTTGGTTTACCCTCGCCCAAGGCTCGCTAACGTGGGGTTCACTTTGATAACAACCTCTGACTGCAATGATTCATCACTACCACCGCCTCCATTGCTTCTATTAATCTTCCCACTATTCGGAACAAATTCACCCATTCACACACTCTATAAAGTCTCTAATATCCACCGTCGGACTCAACAAACGCAATTACTACTTGTGCCCACTCCCTGGCCTTCCTCTTAACTCCTTGATCCATTAAGCAAAGTCCTCAACTTCACTACCTGCACTCTCCACAACCAAACCAGATCCTCACGCACTTCTGCCTACCGACACCAGGTGGGTTGACTTTCCATACATAACCGCACCCTTTCAAGTTCTTCACCTCATCTACAAAGCTATCAATGGTCTCGTTCCTCAGCACACATCCCAGTGTATTTGTGTGTAGTCACCATCTCGTTCCTTCTGCTCCTCCTCTGCATTGACCCTCACTGTCCCATAGACTCTCTCTGCCTCCTGTTGCTTCTTCTCTTTCTCGCTACTTGCCGCACGCTGTGGAACCCACAGCCCGTAACAATGAAAGCCAGCTCGACTGGGGATCTCTTCAAAGCGTTGCTTAAATGCAGTGTACTTGCCAAGGACTGAGCTGTTCTCGCTGTCACCTCTACTGCCCCTATGTGACCCCACTTCTTCCAGTGCCACCTAACAATGCGAATGTCTTCTTTACTTTGATGCATTTCCCCCTTAGATTAATATCACCTTTGTAAGTTGCCTATTTGTTACTGTTTTTGCTTGTTTTGTCCCTGGTCATTCTCCCACTTTGCTCACACCCTGGCTCAGCACTTGTTCTTATCTGAGTGCTATTGTACAGACACCCTTTCTGGCAATGCCTCAGCTCTGCAAATGTGTTATTTTAAGTTATGTCTGATCAAATCTGACCTCCTTGTTCTATAAATAAATACACATTTCAGCACATTTTCATTTTCTTTTAGAAATCAAACCTAACTCAGTGTGGTTTAATACTATTTTCTTTAACCATCGAGGTTGAAGAAGGTGGTCAGATACTACAGAATTTCTTAACGTAGGATTGCGATACATGTACGAAAAGCAAAAAAGATCGTCTATGTAGACTCCGAGCAAATATTTTCGTTGCAGGCATTTTGTGAGGAATCACATGTATACTACTTATAAACAGTACCTTGGGTAATGTCAAAGTGCCATAATTCTACTCTCAAATAAGTCTGTTTTTAAAATTAAATGCATATATGTATTAAGTCTGTGTATGTGTATCTGCCTTCTCTTATTATTAAATGTTAGACAGACAATTATGGAGTGGCCTACAAGAAATGTACATTTTAACAAATATATTGCATTGTTTATTTGTAGGTTCTGACGACACTTGCCCACCCTGCCCCCATACTCCTACTGTACCAACTCCTCCGACCACAACACCAAGCAATGTAATCGACCTCAATTTCTGTGCTGACAAAAGTAATGGCTTCTACGTCAATCCAAACAACAACAGATTATTTTACCAGTGTTCTGGGAACAAAACGTACCCTATGGAATGTGCCCCTGGGTTGGTGTTTCAGCCGAGCTATAATTGCTGTAACTGGCCATGATAGAACACATTGGGGAGACGTCCTTGAGGTGGGCGGAGTGAAGAAATACATTGTTCACAATCTTCTGAATAAAGATAAAGTTGACTAAAGCTGTTTGTTTTGAAGTATGTTCTTCGCTATGTTTCTTATGAGTAAATGATAAATGTTCTTTATTTCGGGTACCATGGGGACGAACACTCGTGATTATATAACGGAACTTCCAGTGACCATTCCATGGTTCTAGCCTTTTGAACGTTGCATCACCCTTCTCGTTTAATGCCACCCCTGTCCATACCTTGGAAAAGAAGGCGTCAAGTTGCCATTGAACTCAACTTGGTGTCAGCACTTACGATATTGAACCCGGTTAGTTGCTAAAATTCCCTGTAATTCTGGAGATGGCTCTGGAAAACCACAGTTCAGCTGAAGTTTGTATTTGTATTTTGTTTATTTGTAAAGCGCTCCTTTCCCTGTGGCATCTTGGCGCATGTTTTAGCAAAACAGAGAGTTACACAGCATATACAGTAATTACATAGGTTACATAGTCTAGACAGGCAATACACAGTATTGAGTAAGGCAATACAGTAAGATTAACAAAAAGCCAGAGACAATGCCAGAGACAGTGCCGGACAGATCTAGGTGGGGCAGGGACTCCCAAATAGATAGTTCCCTATCAAAATGCTAACCTTGTGGGTTTCCTGCGAGGTCAAGTTCCTGGAGCCAGCATTTAGTGTTAATCTTAAAAGAATGGAAGGAAGGTTCTGATTTGAGGGAAGAAGGAAGCGTGTTCCGTAGCTTGGCTGCCAATACAGGGAAGCTATAGCCACCCGAATTTCGGAGTTTAAATCTCGGGATGTACATGGTATGAGTTTGGGCCGCTCTGAGTGGCCTTGTGGACATGTGTGAGGAAAGTCTGTTGATAAGGTAAGCTGGAGCACGATTGGCTCCTACTTTGTGTGTTAGAGCAAGTGTTTTAAGGGAGATTCTGTGCTCGACAGACAACCAGTGCAGGTTGCGTCTGGTGTCTGTTTTGTGGGATTTCTTAGAGATATTGAGTGCAGCCCTGATAGCATTATTCTGAGTTACTTGCAGCTTATTGATATTTTTTTGGCAGATCCCTAAGTAGAGGGCATTGCAGTAATCCATTTTGGACATAACTAGGGTTCTGGCGAGTGTGATACAGTTGGCTGTCGTGAGGAAGGGCCTACAAGCGGTAATTAGTTTGCAAGTGTATGCTGATGCTGCTACCACAGCATTTGTTTGTCTGGTGAAGGATAGGGTGGCGTTAAGGTAGAGTTTTCGTGTTATTAGAGACCTTGATAGTGTTGCCATCGATAGTGAAAGATTTGAAAGCAGGGTCAAGCTTTTTGAGTCTGGCGTGAGTCCCAAGGACTAGCAACTCATTTTTTTTCGTTGTTTGAGCAGAGTCCGAGTTGTGCCGATTACTGAATAGAGTTTGTAAAAGGCTTTATTGTCTATTGCGTGGTCTCCCATGATGGGAACGAGTATCGTCAGCGTAATTGGTATACGTGACACCCAGATGATCAAGTATGTCAAAGAGAGGCTTCGTAAAGATATTGTAAAGCGTAGGGGAAACGCATGACCTTTGTGGGAACACACAAAGTACTGGGGAGGCTATTGGTGAGAAGAACCTCATAGTTCTACTGGCAAGGAAGGATCTAATCCAAAATGTGGCTGGGTCGGAGAAGTGTGCAGCTGTTTTCAAGTGGTGGCACAGGGTTTGATGGTTGACCAAGTCAAAAGCTGCAGAGAGGTCAAGTAATAGTAGGAGGGCTAGTTTACCCTTATCTTTTATGTCTGGGATTTGTGTTATAAGGTCAATTAGGGCAGTTTCCGTACCGTGTCTAGGTCGGAAGCCTGATTGCCTAAATCCCAAAAGATTGTTAGTTTCGAGATAAGCCTGTATTTGCAGGTAGGCAGCCTAGTCTAGAATTTTTAGTAAGAAGGGCACCGTTGTGATGGGCCTGTAGTTGGACGGGTTACCAGGGTCAAGAGTGTTTTTTTTTATTAGGGTGATGACCCAGGCGTCTTTTAGGTTGTCGGATACAGTTCCAGTTTTGAAGGAAGCATTGATGAGGTTAGTGATGAAAGGAGCGAGATTGTGTGCAGCTGCTCTAATAATAGGTGCGGGGCATAAGTCACCTTGACAATTGGATGGTTTAAGCTTCCTGATGATTTTTCCACTTGCCATGTTGACAAAGGTGAGAAACTAAATGGTTTGCATGAGAACTCAGGCGTGTTGATATTGTACATGGCTGGTTTGGATTCAGGATCTAAGAGTAGAGTGCATTTTTTGTCGTTAATTTTAGGTTGCAACATCGATATTTTATCAAGGAGAGCCTTCTGGATGTTAGTACACCATTGAGCATTTGTGATACATTTGTCGGTGGGGGCAATAGGAGATTCCAATTCTTTAAGTAGCTTAAACAATTCTTTAGTATTGGATTCAGCTTGTGTGCTACGTTTATTATAAGAGTCTTTTTTGGCGAGGATGATGGCTTCTTTATAGATGGACGAGGCTGTAGTCAATGTACTTTTATTGTGTCCAGATGGCCAATTTTTCCAGTGTGCCTCAGCATTTCTTTTGGCTTTGCACAACTCACATAGGTGCGGTGTAAACCAGGAGTTAAGGTGAGGTCGAGGTTTAGGTTTACCCAACTTTAAAGGGGCAATGGTATTTAATGCTTTCCGTATTGTGAGATTATAAATATCAACTAGGACTGTAGGGTCTGAAGAAGAAGATATGTTATTGAGAAGGGGAAGAATTAATGGGAGGAGTTTGTCCGTAGTGATGTCTTTCTTGTTCCGAGTTTGAGATTAGACTTGGGCAGTTAGTTGAGGCTTTGATAGAAAAGGTAATTTTGTGGTGGTCTGACCAAATGCAAGGTGAAACAGATATTAGATTGGTGTTGCAATTGAGGTCCGCGAGCCAATCAAGGGTTCTTCCTTTGTTATGTGTGGGCTCGTGTATATGGTGGGTGTAACCAAGATCTGATAATGTACTAGGTAGGTTAGAGGCATTAGTGTCCAGAGGGTCTTTGAAGCCAAGATTAAAATCTCCAAGTATAATACTTTGCGAGTTGGGTTTGGCATTAGTGGAGATAAGTGACACAATGTCCTCAGCAAATGTAGAAATGGGTCCAGGCGGTCGGTAGATAAAATGCACTGTTGCTGTATGGTTAGGTGATAAAGGCAATTTAATCAATAATGATTCAGCAGATGGGATTTGAAGGTTAGGAATAGCTCTGATATCAATAGTATTCTTAAAGATGAAGGCGAAGCCGCCTCCTTTCGCCTGGTTGTTGTTTCTATCGCATCTGATGATAGCATAGTTGTCTTGAATGGCCAAGGCCAGAGATGGGCCTGTGACAGCAAGGAGGTCGAGTTTTTCAGTAGTTATGAAGTCAGCAATGTCCAATGCATGGGCTGGGAGGGATCTAGCATTAATATAGGCTGCCTTGATCAAGGTGTTTTTTTTAGGTAGTATTCTGCGTGGAAGGGTAAGTATCGGATGTGTTGGTAACAGAGTTAGCGCTTACGTTGTTGGCAGAATTTGTGCGATTCCTGTGTGGTAGTGAGTGTTCACTGCACTTGAGTGGGTGTCGGAGGTGGGTTTTGGTACGCAGTCTGGCTCCGAATCTTAGGTTTCTGATGGTAGTACTGGGGTGATAAGAATATAGTTTAGCATGGGCAAGGTCACTCTTAGTGTTAGCATGATAAGGAGGTACTCTGCTGTTAGTCATTAGGTCTGAACACCATTTTGTAAGGGTGAATCTGGATCTTAGTCTAAGATTTCGACTGGAAGTAGAACAGTGTTGATTCGGTGTTGGTTTGGTAGCGAAATGTTGAAGCCAAAGGGCCAGATCATTCAGGTACAGGGTTAACCACAGCCATAGTGTCGGTATTCAGCCTGGATGTATGAGTTCTTGTTGTTTCAAAGGTCGTGGGAGGGGTGTGAGGCCCGATGTATAGGCTGCAGGAGATCGGGAACGTGTTGTGCTGGTGGGACCTGAGCCAAGTACGAATGTGCAATATATGGGAGAGAGTGGTCAGGAGCCCATGCATGGTGGTATGTGCTAAGAGAGCATAGTGGGCTGTAAAGGTTCCTTCGGAGCAAAAATTGGATAAAAATGGAGGAGGCAATGACGGTGATAGTGAGATGCAGCTATAGGTGTTGGCGTACAGGGTCCTACATGTAGAGGAGATATTGTAAGGGACACGGGTTCCTTGCTCAAAAGGTAACAACCGATATCTAGTGGTACTAGAGACAGGTAGAGTACAGGGTGAGTGGGGCAGGTTGGCGCTAAAGTCAAATGCAGGAGGTGGGTCCCTGGAAACTGTAGAAGCACAACAAGCCTAGACAACTATACTAAGGTGGCAAACTAGCTAGTGTCTAATTTAGTCGACGGCAAAATGCAATATGCACTAGCAGTAGTGTAGGAAACACGTATAGAGGGCTAATTAAAATTCATTTGCAGGGTGGGAGAGCAGAGGAAGCGGAATACCTATACCTGTGCAATAGGCTGAAATACAGAAACAGTAACAGCACAAATAGGGTGGTGCAGACAGTATATTAGCAAGTACATATGCAACGTAGTGATAGTCAAAGGCCCCGCTAAGTATGAAATTAGGTGAGCAGGTACCAGTGAAGACGTTCAGATCGTAGGACAGGCTAAAACAGTGGGTCACAGTGCTAACGACAGTCCCAAGAGATTAAAAAAGATTGGCTGCAGGGGCAGGTTGGTCTGAGATGGGTGGCAATAGGAGAGCGCGATGCTGAGCGTAAATGCATCCAGAGTGTTTTAGTTAAAATAGCGTAGCAGATCTAGGCGAGGCAGCATATAAAGTATGGTCACCTCGCTTACGGTGCTGTGCAACGCAACGCCATTCACATGCATGCAAAGGAATACAGGCGGGTATAGATGGCAAATGGAAGAAAGCCATCCAGTAAAATGCAGTATTTAGTAAACAATGCAGCAATGTTTACGCCAATATTTCGTTATGCAGAGCGTGGCGATATTAGGGATGTCAATGAGGCAAAGTCTAATATCACTCAGAACTGTAAGTGAGCATGACTGGCTGTGAGGCCATGGGCACAGTGGGGTGCTGGATTTACAGCACTCATAAGAGTAGAGCAGAGTACAGCAGGTGAGTTCCGGGATAGTGAAAGTGGCAATTACTGGACAGAGTGGTGGCACAACGTTGCTTGTGTGTGGCTTACTGGAATGTTCAAAGTCAGCGTGCGGTGTGGGGGCACCAGACCAGAGACAGACAGGGGTCCTGGCCCTGGGCCCTGGTGTCACTGGACAGGCACAGGACAGGCACAGTCCTTTAAACATGGTCCTTGGGACGGCTCACGCCTGCCGGTTTGGGGTTGGTTAGATAAGGTGCTGGTCAGCCAATCCGGATGCCGGATTTGGAGGGGATGTTCCTCTGGAGCTGGAAGGCAGCTCACAATGATGGGGCGGCCATCTTGGCGTGGTGAAGTGCTGCATGTAGTGCAATGCGGCAGTGCCTACACGGCAGTAGAAATGAAGAAATGGGCGCAATCCCAAGGGATGGCCATAAATCAAATCAAAGCGACGTTCTGAAGCTACAGCTATAACCCTAGGACACAACAAACACACAAGCAACTACTCAACTCGTTCACAAAACTCTGAATCAGAAGAATGGAAATATCAAGATCTTGAAAGAAACTGTGCTATGTTTACACTTTGTCCCTCAGGGACTAATAGACCCAACGTACAGGCATCGGGTGAGTTTGGAACAGTCCCATCAGTCCCACCCTCTTAACATTAATACAATTCAGAGTTCCACCAAATAAAGCATGCTATATGCTGAACACTCACTCTTTTCCGAATATTAACATTATGATTGGGGCTTTATGAGGCACTCAGTCACCAATCTCCCCACGCGCTGTGCCTCGTTAGCGAGTCAGTGAGTGATTTAGGGCAGTGCGTGCAAGATCCACTTGGGAATGTTTCTTTTAACAGTCATGTCTTCATTTCTATCCGAAACGGGGGCATCAATGGGACCTCAGAAGACCCAGGGGAATGGCTGCGCTGTAGCATCAACATTCACTCGCAATAGTGGTGCAACCCACATATGTACGGTGGCAGTCCAACAACACCACAACACAACACCAGACACTGCTCATACTACCTAGATTTCCACACTGCATGCAGCCTCTTGAAGTCACTGATGCAGTACCACCATCAACAAGGCAACAACACCTGTAAGCCAGCACAAACATCCTCCACACACCAATAGTACTGCCCACATATGCTAATGAGCCATTGCGCGATCGACCCTGTCCCTTCCTGGAACGACTCTTGTTATTTATAGCAAGTGAAACCATATTGCAGTCCGGTGATGACTGCCAAGAAGAATATTTAGACTTAAATGTTGCTCGGTAGTCTGACAAAAATATTTTCTAAGCACTAGGAGAGACATACATCTGCGACAATCTGTGCACCATTGCACATGCGCAGTCGAGAAATACAACCATCTAATTTTCATATTCAACACGTTATGATTCCACATGGCTAAACATTGAACACATTTAAAAAATGACAAGGGTGTGAATCTATCATAAAATATTATATTTGAAGAATTTGAAAATTGATTTCAGTAACTGGAAATGCAGAAACACAGATCCAATATTACAATGTGCCCAATCTGAGATAGAACACGTTGTGCAGTTCACTAACCTGGGCAGCGGGCAGACTCCGCAACAGCAACACCGCAGAAAGTGAAGGCTTCCCGGGACACCCTGCTCCCTCCCAGCCGTTAGTAGTTTCAGCTGCGGAGGAAACACAGTCCCCAGGGAAAACCCTCCGGGGAAGAAAAACCCTGTGTTGCAGTGACGGTGAACTGTCGACTTTCGGGACGAATCTGCCAGGCTTCCTTCAAGGAGTCAGGTGCGGACGAGACTGGTCCTGGGTGAGAGAAAGGAGAGGTGAGTCCTTGTCCACCTTCGGTAGTCTGCAGCCTTGATAGAAAGGTTATGACTAACTTACTCCGGGTACGGAGTTGAGTGCCTCTGATATGCTGTGTGGAGTCTTCAAAAAGGGTGTGAGTCCTATAGAGATAAAAGAGCGTTTCCGGAAACCAGAAGCAGAGGTTAGTGTATGCGCTAAGATTAGGGGTGAGATTAGAAAGGGTACTATAAATCCCCGGGAACTCACTCTTCAGGCCGACATAGGAACCTATCGGAGGGGTGACGAGCAGACTGACAAAAGGAAAGAGTCTAAGGGATGAAAGGGCAGAAAGAACAGGATTATTATAGGTTCAGAATGCTAAAGATAGGAGGAAGGGATTTGAACCATTTTCCCTAGGAACGAATTTACGAAGCGCCGTTCTGGAGAGTAGCGATGCATTTGCTGAACTTCCTGGTTGAACTATATGGAGTCACATGATCGTCACGGCGTGAAAGTAACGAACGTGCAACCCCTGCACCGTGGCCCGCACAAACGGATTCAGAGGCGTCGGCCATCTTGGGTGAGTAAGGCTGCATCATATTATACACACGATGTTGTCGCCAGAACGACCATCGGTGCAATGGTGTAACAGTATGCCCCCTCCTACGGGGCGGATAACCCGGTTTCCCCGGGTGAAGCTGGAAAAAGCGTCGAACTAAAGAGGGAGCATACACTCCTGATGCCAATTCCCATGTCCGTTCGGCAGGAGAATAACCCTTCCAGTCTACTAGGAATTGCAAGCGACCCCGGTGATATCTGGAGTCGCAAATCCCTGCCACTTCATATTCCGGTCCAGTATTGGTCATTATTGGAGGGGGACGAGCTGCAGGGGTGCGTTGAAATCAATCCTTAATGGATAATTTGATCTGGGAGACGTGAAAGACCGGATGAAGACGGGCCCAAGAAGGAGGCAACGCCAATCGGACTGCCACCGGACCGACCAATGCTATTACTTTAAACGGTCCAAAGTATTTGGGTGACAACTTGGACGGCACCAAATGTCTCGGGAGAAACCGAGCTGATAACCAGGCAGCATCCCCGACTTGAATGGAGGGCAGATCTTGTCGACGGCGGTCTGCTACCTTCTTGGCTTGATCTTGGGCAGCTAGCAGAGCTATTCAAGCGAGCTGTTGTCCCTTCTGAATACCATCGACAAGACTGTCTATTCCAGGACATCTGGAGGAGGACTTTGAGACAGAAGGTTCAAAGGATGGATGGTAACCATATGAGCAGTAAAAAGGACTGGTCTTCAGTGCCGAATGGCTGGCATTATTGTAAGCATATTCTGCCAAGGGTAGGAGATCTCCCCAATCATCTTGAGCAGCAGAAACAAAACAACGTAAATAGGTTTCTAATTTTTGGTTAAGACGCTCAGTCTGTCCGTTAGTTTGAGGATGATATCCTGAGCTGAGGGCTCTATTGATCCCCAATGTTTGACATATACCCTTCCAAAATTGTGAGATATATTGGGGACCCCGGTCAGACACAATAGTGTTAGGAAGACCATGTCTGGAGAAAATTTCTGATATAAAGATCTTTGACATTAGAGCAGCCCCTGGGAGTTTTTTCAGAGGGGTGAAATGGGCCATCTTTGTGAAATAGTCAATAGTCACCATAACAGTGGTGTAGCCAGAGGACAACGGAAGATCGACAATGAAGTCGGTGGAAATGACTTGCCAGGGCTTGTCCGGAATAGGCATGCAGGTAAGTAAACCAAAAGGTGGACACCTGGGAGTCTTAGACTGTAGACAAACAGTACATGCTGATACGTAATCTTGGATATCCTTGGTTAGACCTGGCCACCAAAAATGACGAGTAATTAACTCAAGGGTGTTTTGATATCTTCGATGCCCTGCCGCCTTTGAATCATGACACATGAACAGGACTTCTCTTTGAAGGGTTGGGGTCGGAATGAATACTTGATCATTGAAAAAGTAATATCCTTTCTCCTGGGTAAGCGAATGAGTTTTTTGTAAATTCCTGCAGATCGGATCTAGACGTGCAGTTTCCTGTCTGACTGTATGTAGAAAATCAGTCACTGTTGCCAGAAATTTAGCTTTAGGAAAGAAAGGTTCTGGGTGGAACTTCTTGATTGGAGGATCTTTTCGTGAAAGTGCGTCTGCTCGAAGATTTTGATCTCCCGGAAGGAAAGTAAATTCTATCCGAAACGGTAAAAAAAAGTGGGCCCAGCGAGCCTGTCGACTGTTAGTGGTGTGGGCTTGTTGCAACACTTTGAGGTTGTGATGGTCGGTTCGAACTTCGACCGGGTGGACCGAGCCCAGCAAAAGATGTCTCCACTCCTCAAATGCTCGCTTAACTGCCAGCGATTCTTTCTCGAGGACCGAATAATTTATTTCCGAGGAGGAGAAGGTTTTGGAGAGATAAGCAACTGGTCTTTCTTCTCCTGACTCGTCTTTTTGCAAAAAAACTGCCCCTAGAGCATGGTGAGACGCATCAGTCTCAACGATGAATGGTCGTGACTGGTCCGGGGTGAGCAAGATGGAAGCAGAAGTGAAAAGGCTCTTCAGTTCAGTGAAAGCTTTCTGCGCAGGGTCATCCCAAACGAAAGTCTTCCCCTTCTTCAGAAGACTGGTGATGGGAAGCACGGTCTTGGAGAATCCTGGGATGAATTTTCTGTAGAAATTTGCGAATCCCAAAAATCGTTGGATCTCTTTGACGTTTGAGGGGGAAGGCCAATCCAGAACAGCCGAAATCTTCCGAGGGTCCATCGAAATTCCCTGGGCAGACAACACGAACCCTAGATACGTCACTTGGTTCTTGTGAAACTCACATTTTGCCAGTTTGCAGTACAGCTGGTTGGCCTTAAGGCGGTCTAATACTAAATTGACATGTCCGATGTGTTCCTCTATACTCTGTGAAAAAACTAGAATATCATCCAAGTAGACGATTACATAGTGAAGGAGTACATCGGCGAATAGATGGTCCATAAAACGCTGAAAAACAGCGGGAGCATTAGCTAACCCAAACGGCATCACCCTATATTCATAATGACCGAATGGGGTCCGAAAGGCAGTCTTCCACTCATCGCCAGGGGCGATGCGAATCAAGTGATATGCCCCTCGTAAATCCAACTTGGTATAGAAAGAAGCCCCTTGAACGGCTTCAAGAAAGTCAGGGATAAGCGGCATTGGATACTTATCAGGGATGGTAACCTTATTAAGCCCTCGATAGTCTATGCATGGCCGTAGTTCTTCTGTATCTCTCTTGGGAATAAAGAATAAAGAGGCTCCGGCTGGTGATTTGGACTCAGTTATAAGACCATTTTGAAGATTAGTCTGAAGATAGTCTTTGAGAGCCTTTTTCTCCGGCTGCGATAATATGTACATTCGACCGAAGGGTATCGGTCGATCCGGGAACAAATCCAAATGACAGTCATCCCGACGATGAGGAGGTAACTTAGGGAATTCTGGCTGAGAAAATACGGACTGAAACTGTCGATGACACCTCGGGATCTCACCGACCATCCCAATCGATGGGCCTCCAGTTGGTTCAACCACCATGGAAGGAGCTTGAATCCCAACAGAGGATTGAGCAAGACAATGGGAGACACAATATTCGGAACCCAAAAATAAAGTTCCCGCTGCCCAATTTATAAAGGGATTATGAGTTTGCAACCACGGTAACCCCAATATAATGGGAAAATGAGCAGTCTTAATCAAGTTGAATACTAACGTCTCCTTGTGGGCGGCAATCTGGCAGGTAAGAGGGGTTGTCTGCTCTCTAATAGGCCCAGAACTGAGAGGGCACCCATCCACCCCCTGAATGGGAGTTATACAGGTCTTGGCGGATCTGATGATTCCATGCTTCGCAGCCCACTGGTCGTCTATAAAATTGCCAGCTGCTCCACTATCAATTAATTCTGGGACCCCTTGTAGCTCTAAGTCTGGTAACTTTAAGATCAGGGGAAGTACTAACATAGTGTGTTCCGTCATCTCCTTTTTAAAAGAAGTACCAAGTCTTTTTGGGGAACTCCGTTCAGGGTCTCCTGCCGTGGTTCCCCTTACGGCAGGGTCTTGGCGTTTCCCCGCACCGGATTCCTTGTCCGACGAGGAGGAACGATGGGACAATCCCTTAACATGTGAGACGAAGCCCCACAGTACATGCATAGGCCCTGACTCATTCGTCTTTCTCTTTCACCAGCTGACAAAGGGCCTCTGGCTATTCCTATTTGCATAGGTTCGTCGGAAGTCTGAGATCGAGATAAAGGGGAAGGAGAACCGGAGTAGGGTTTGGTGGGTTTCCCTTTCTTCTTCTCATGGAAGCGCTCATGGAGACGGTAATCTATCTGCATAGTGAGCGCAATCATCTCGGCTAAATTGGCTGGACGAGGAACCTTTGAGACTTCGTCTTTCAGCTCCTCGGAAAGACCTCTGCGAAATAGCGTGAGGAGACCCTCATCCGGCCACTCTGTTTCGGCCGATAGTTGTTTAAATTGAGTCACGTAACTCATGAGATCCTTATTTCCCTGCTTTAAATCTAGTAATTTTTCCTGAGTAGAAACTGAAATTTCCTGCCTGCTAAACATAGATCGTAAACTATTAGTAAAGGCTGTGTATGAGTCTAGAATGGCATTCCCCGAGGTGACTAGGGGAGTCGCCCAGGCCAATGCAGGGCCTGTCAAATGGGATATCAGATAACCTACCTTGTCCTTATCGGACGGGAAAAAACGGGCTTTAAAGGTAAACTGAACCATACAACTATCAAGGAACTCCTTGAGTTTGTGAGGATCTCCGTCATACTTTTCGGTATGTAAAGCATAGGGGGGAGTCTCTGTAAAAGCTCGAGCGACCTGTTGTCTTAACTGAGCATTGTCTTGTTTCAGAGATTGCATCTCCAGAGACATAGACTGCATGGCAGCCATTAATTGCTGCATCTGTTGCTCCATCGGAAGTCTACCGTCTGCCCAGTAGCCTCGAATGTGAATATTTTTATATTTTTGGCGTCGCTATCTATTACAATGTGCCCAATCTGAGATAGAACACGTTGTGCAGTTCACTAACCTGGGCAGCGGGCAGACTCCGCAACAGCAACACCGCAGAAAGTAAAGGCTTCCCGGGACACCCTGCTCCCTCCCAGCCGTTAGTAGTTTCAGCTGCGGAGGAAACACAGTCCCCAGGGAAAACCCTCCGGGGAAGAAAAACCCTGTGTTGCAGTGACGGTGAACTATCGACTTTCGGGACGAATCTGCCAGGCTTCCTTCAAGGAGTCAGGTGCAGACGAGACTGGTCCTGGGTGAGAGAAAGGAGAGGTGAGTCCTTGTCCACCTTCGGTAGTCTGCAGCCTTGATAGAAAGGTTATGACTAACTTACTCCTGGTATGGAGTCGAGTGCCTCTGATATGCTGTGTGGAGTCTTCAAAAAGGGTGTGAGTCCTATAGAGATAAAAAGAGCGTTTCCGGAAACCAGAAGAAGAGGTTAGTGTATGCGCTAAGATTAGGGGTGAGATTAGAAAGGGTACTATAAATCCCCGGGAACTCACTCTTCAGGCCGACATAGGAACCTATCGGAGGGGTGACGAGCAGACTGACGAAAGGAAAGAGTCTAAGGGATGAAAGGGCAGAAAGAACAGGATTATTATAGGTTCAGAATGCTAAAGATAGGAGGAAGGGATTTGAACCATTTTCCCTAGGAACGAACTTACGAAGCGCCGTTCTGGAGAGTAGCGACGCATTTGCTGAACTTCCTGGTTGAACTATATGGAGTCACATGATCGTCGCGGCGTGAAAGTAACGAACGTGCAACCCCTGCACCGTGGCCCGCACAAACGGATTCAGAGGCGTCGGCCATCTTGGGTGAGTAAGGCTGCATCATATTATACACACGATGTTGTCGCCAGAACGACCATCGGTGCAATGGTGTAACATCCAATGCTTGAGGAGAGGTCTTTAGTGTCTAATCTTCCCTTCCTTTCTCAGCAAAAGTACAAATCATTACACAGCAAACGACCAAGATCTGGTGCCCGAAGACATGTACTGATCTCGCCCTGTGCGGCCAGCCCAGGTTTTCTTAAGGTTCTGTCGGTCTAACCCCGGATGGACATTGAATACCAGGCAGGAATTTAGGAGGTATGTCATCAGTGAAATATTTATAAAATTACATAGAAACCTATGTATATTTCTGCACTCTCTCACGGGACCAGAAACTGACAGAGACTTTAAGCTCACTCTAAGAGAGGGCCGCCCCTGAAAAAGAGAGGAGTTGCTGACCTTAGTTACAATAATTCCCTCCAAGTTCCTCGCTCGCCTTTGTGATACTGGAAGCCAAGTTGAAAGGCATCGCCTCAAAAAACAGAGAACTCAAGATCACGAATGCCAGAAAGAAGATTAAAATTGGAAATGACCAGCATGAGGCGGCATCCCAGTGGCAGACTGAAGAGGCCGCCAGGCAGTGCATTGTGGGTACATGTTAGGAGAGGATAAGGGCCCCTAGTTTCAGAAATGCCTTTTAGAAATTAAGGAGTTAATTAAAGGGGAGAGGCGGGCAGGGTCGCAGCAGGTGAACCATTATTTGCAAAAAAGGATGTTCATGACTTTACATTTTTTATTTTAAATCCCATTCAGAGTTTAATTATCAAAATATCCTTTATACGGCTGGCTCTTTAAAATATCCCAGATAAACAAACACACATGTTTTATCCTTTATATCATGATACATATAGCAATTCTACATTATGAAATACTACTTGTTTCCATTTAATATTGTCAACTCAGCTAGAAATTTCAATTACAAATGTTTAAAAAAACACAACAAACAGGAATGGCAAAAAAGGTGCGCAGGAAGCAGTTTAAGTTAAAGTGAACTGGCAGTCAATTTAAAACAGCAAGAGGTCCTTATAATGAGAGACGGGTGAGTTTATGGGAACCAGTGACATCAAGATAAGCATTTATTTTTGAAGTTTACACTTCAGATTTAAAAAAAAAAACTCAATGAAAATTAAGGTTGAAATCCACAGTTGCAGAAAACTACCTTTCCAACGATCCTTTGTCTAAAACAAATAAAACACTATTTTGTAATTCAAGGTCTCTATGTTGATTGGTGGAGAGCGCGTTACAGCTGTTCACACAGGTCAGATCCTACCAGGACTTGATCTCGTTCAGAGTTACTAAGCATGGTTGGCCAACTTCAGTCTTGATTGCACTCTGCCTCCAATGGCTTAGGAGGTTCCTGCTGACTGCAGATCTCCATGCCATGATTCCAATGGGAAGACCTCAGGATTGCTGACTGTCTGTACAACGTGGTGCCTCTTGTCCCCTTAGCCCTTTGGGAATCTTGCAAACAGAGACCCCCGGATCATCTGAGATACCTACTGCACAGATCCCCAGATCCAGTGTTGCTTCATCTGTAGGGCCATCTGCTGCCCGAAGACCTGTGGATTGCTTCCAGATTCCAGCCCTCTGCAGGCTCACCTTCACACCTCACTTGCTAGGTATAGGGTTGCTCTGCCCCTTTACTAATTAGCATCACCAAAGAGTGTGCAGAGACTGGTTGAGTGTCTGCTCAGCTTGAGTATGAGTATTGAGTACAGCTGCGAGTGTCCAGAGCGTAGCTAAAGGTATGCATAGGGCTGCTGATGGCACGCAGCGCGTGGCTAATAATGTCCAGTGTAGACCAAATGGCTTCAAGAACGGCTGAGTCTGCAAAGAGCCTTACTGAGGATGTACAATAATGGCTGCTTTCTGATGTACAAATCGGAATCTTTGCACAACTATTCTCAAAAAGGAATGCTGGCAAACGTGGGACAAATATTGCCTCAAAATCATAGAGTGGAGGCGTACACACTTGCATGAGAACCTGCAACTCTTATCTCTCTACCCTGAACTCTTTCAAGTCCATTCTTGATACAGCAAAAAGGGAATTCTACCTAACCGTCATTGACTCACCCCAACCATCCTTGCTGGTTACTGCGCACCCTAATTTCACTCCTCACTCCTCCTAAGTCTATGACTATTGTAGGAAACCTGATGGTGTTCTCTCACCTACTCCCCCG
This sequence comes from Ambystoma mexicanum, assembly GCF_040938575.1. Lineage (NCBI taxonomy): Eukaryota > Metazoa > Chordata > Amphibia > Caudata > Ambystomatidae > Ambystoma > Ambystoma mexicanum. The sequence goes on from NC_090938.1 coordinate 24,443,386, forward strand.
AGGAGCTTCCATTCAGGTGGCCAGGGAAGAGCCATCACTTTTGTATTCCGACCCTACCCTGGGGCCCGACAGGCGAGGGAGGATTACCTGAGTGGAGAGTCATGGGGATTGGGCAGAGAATACCAGAGGGCGGAACATGGTATTCCCCCTCTCTCCATTTCCCATCTGAAACCTCTTCCTCAGTTTTCATTAGATATTTGCAATCCCATTCCATCTCCCCTCCCCAATTTTCGACAAATACTGGGAAGAAGAAGAGGCAACCGAGAGCAGTGAGGATTACCTGTATGAGACACCTTGAGAAACAAAAGGAAGACTGCCACCTACTACCATTAGGTTGTCCCATTAATAGGGTCAGGCATTGCACACTGACTACTCACGCCTAACTCCGCTTGACTCTTATGTAAAGTATAAAAGGCGTGGTTTTGCATAATCAAGAGAGTGAGCTGTGAATCCGGAAGGAAGCGAGAAGCCAAGGAGCAGGGAGCTGAAGGGAGAGCAGCCTGGAGGATCCAGAGGAGAGCTGTGTACCGCGACGCTGGCTTGGTGCCTGTGAGGGGCTCCAGCGTGACTCGGGCACGTGTCTCCAGGGAGCCGGATTGAGCCAGCCTGTGGAGGAGTGCTCATTCACTTGGGACATGTGCCAGTCTCAAGAGGGTCTGAGGACAGGTGGTGAGACCCTAGCCTAGATCCCATATGCCATGAGAGAGCCGCTCGCAGCGCAAGGCTACCCAGTGAATTTCGAAGGGGAAAGAGATGCAGAACTCTGGAGCGTGCGGCTAGCAGGAGCAGGAAGGGAGAAAAGACAGTATTTGCAAGTGGCACGAAGCGGAAAGCAAGAAAGATAGCGGGAAGTAAGAGGAAAGTGAGACAGAGGCGCTGAGAGAGCAGAAAGGAAGAAAAAGCTTGAAGATAAATGAGAAGGGTGGGAGTGACCCAAAAGTGGAGGAAAGGTGCAAGTGAGTACCGGTGAATGAAACAAGTGTGCAAGAGGCACAGAAAGGAAAAAGCCAGGTGTAAGGGTGCATGAAAGCCAATAAACGAATGTGCAATAGGCACAGTGAAGAGAAAGTGAACCCAAAGGGAAGGTGCACGGGGCACGGCAAGCTGAGAGAAAGAAAAACAAAGCAGGTGCAAGTGAGCACAATCAAGTGAATGATAACTAAAGAGTGCAGGAAGCACCTGGAAGAGGAAAGGATAGAAGAGAAGCAAGTACAGGAAATACAGAGAGGGGCCAAAGATCAGAGTGGTCACGCCTAGGATGAGTCAAGAACCTAGCGTTTACGAAAGTCTCTGATATTACCCCATGAGAAGGTTGTGTGTGAAAGGAACGGTAACAAGAGAAAGGTACATCTTGACAAGTTGAACTTTTTTTTTAAAACAGAAGAGGCCTGAGCTTGGGGAAGGGAACCCTGAGAGACCTAAGAGAAACTGTGTTGTTAAACTGAACTTGTGTTTGAAACTGAAGGGGCCTGAGCTTGGGGAAGGGAACCCTAACATGCCTAACAGAGGTGAACTTTTATTTGGTGAAACAAGGAGGCATTAGCTTGGGGAAGGGAACCCTGAGAAGCTTGGAAGAAACTGTTATATTTTTGTTTGATTTGAAACTTGGAATGAGTGACACTTGGGGAAGGGAATCCCCAGGAACTAAAGGCATTTGAAATTGTTCAACAGAGTATAAGAACGTTGTGGAGAAGAGCTGATGAACAACTTCTTTTTGATTGTGCTAAACATTGAGGATACTAACCAAGCCACACCTGGTGAGAAGACCACTTGAAACCAGCCTTGATATATATTTCTTTTTTACATCACTATTTTTCCTTTAAAGAGACTTCCTACCACATTTTATCAGAGAGTGAGGGCAAGCATAGGTTTAGGCACAGACAGATTTTGATTTTGGACTTTCAGACATCGACGGCCCTTAGAAACATCAGTTGAGGGAACCAACCCTTTAGAGTTAGGGCCAGTTGGGTATTACACAAACCCCAGCATTGTAGTAAATACAGGTTTTGGAACTATAACACTTGAGTCTGTGTCTCTCTTGATACCATGCCTGTCTCACACTATCAACTCCACTCTCACAGCTAATGACCTAGCTGAATACTTTGCTGCAAGAATTTCCAAAATTAGAAACTCTCTCCTGACCTTCCTCACACTCCCTCCTCCTACATTTTACACTCCGCCCCCTCTACCATCATCCTCTGCCTCCATCTCCCACTTTAGTCACACTAATACTGATTAAGTGCTTTCTCAACCGATGAAGGCTAACCCCCATTGTGCCCCATCAGACCCTCTTGCTACTCAGCTAGTCAAGCCTATTACCCCTTTAGTGGCCTCTCACCTTGCTGAACTCATCAACTTCTCCTTCGACTCTGCTTGCTTTCCCTCTGTTTCCAAAACAGCCACGTCCATCGCTCTCCTAATAAAGCAAGGGATTTACCCGCACCTACCGGCTAACTTTCACCCTCTGTCTCTCTTTCTGCACTACCCTAAAGTGCTCAAAAGGGTTGTGTTCTTCCATTTTACCAATTTCATAGACATGCACAACCTTGGAGACCCCCTACAAGCAGATTTCCATTCCTGTCACTCCATGGAAACTGCTCTCATGAATGTGTCCAACTGCATTGCCTCTGCTAAGCACACCAACCTATCCTCTATCCTAATTCTCCTTGACCTGTCTGCTGCCTTTGACACTGTCAATCACTCTGATCTCCTTAATACTATCTTTCGTCTTGGGATTTGTGATCAAGCCCTTGCCTGGATTGTATCCTACCTTGCTCCTCAACAATTCTCTGTCTCTTGGAGCAACAACACCTTTCAACTCACTCTTCCAACTGTTGGTGTTCCACAAGGCTCTGTCTTGGGTCCGCTTCTTTTTACACTATACCTCTGCTCTTGGGGTGCTAATCCCTTCCTTTGGGTTCTCGTGTCAACTCTTTGCGGATGACACCCAAATCGTCATCTCTTTACCTGAACTCTCCTCTGATCTATCAACATTTCCATCTGTCTCTTTGCCATTAAATATTTGATGGCTTCAAACTCTCTGATGTTAAACTCTACCAAAACAGAGGGGCTCTTCTTCCCTTCATTAGATAGAAACCTCAGCGTCATCTATGACACTTCTCACACCTTCTCTACTTTCATCTATAAAACTGGTACAGCAGCTCAGCTCAACCGCCTAAATATTAGGAACATCAGGCACCTCCTTCCTTTCAACACAGCCAAGCATCTCTTAACCACTCTTGTCTTCTATAAACTGAACTACTGTGCCAGCATCCCCTTTGGTCTCCCCAACTCTGCTTTCTGTCCTCTCGACAAGATTATTACCTTCGCTACCAGGTCCCTTTGAACTCACTCACTTCACACCTACTTCCCCGTACAGTCGCTAGGCTGGATGGCTGATGATGCAAAACAGGGCCAGATTTAAATGTCTTCTTCTGGTTCACTAATCTATACATTGTATGGAACCACTGTGCCTATCCTCCTCTATCCAACTCTACAAGCCTTCTCGGACTCTCTGCTGTGCCTCCTCGATTGCCCTTGTGGCTCCTGGCCCACCCTGTGCTTCCTCTCGCTTCTGCTCTTTCTATCTTCTTGCTCCACTTGCATGGAATTCTCTTCCCCCGGACATCTGAGAAACAGTCCACACAGATTTTTTTTAAACCAAACTAAAAGCCCACCTCCTCAGCTCTCCCTCTTAAACAACCTTTCATCTGCCTGCTAGCAAACATTTTTCCCTCACCTCTAACCTGCCTCTGTCCCTTACTTCCTCTGCCTCCACTCTAGCACTTCACCCATCATGGTGACATTCCGAGCAAAGCTGGCCGTACCGCCAACCTGCCCTTAAAAAATTTCCAATGTTCATTGTTCTTAATCTATGTATGTCCACTTATGCATTGTCCTCGCTCACTCTTCCATTTACTCCCCTCTACAATCTAATCAGAATGTCCCTCAAACTCACCCCATTGTAAGAAGCTCACTGCTTTAGAAAAAGATCTTTTCACGGGGAACGCTGGTGTAGGCGCATCTGGATGGAATGGTAGCTCCAGGTGCTCGGATAGCCTGTTTTAGGGCTTTGGGGGTCCAAATCTGGGCAAATGCTTCAGTGACCGCAATCAGCAGATGGATTTGATGGACAATTGCCATGGCTTATACTCAGTGGTTGATGTGCCTCTTCCTTCATAGATTCTGGTGAAGTTAAGAAGGGGCTGTCCGTATTGAGGTAGAGGTTCAGGGGGCTGCTAATTCAGGAAATGTGTAGAGGGTCTGCTCCCATGCAAATACTTTTAGCAGGCACTACCCTTCAGTGGTGTGTTAAGCCTCTTTTAATTGGGGTGGCCCAAGTGGGACACTGAATACAATTAATTTACTATTTGTCTCCACTACCCAGTAGCCACTCCAGGCTACTCTTTGGACACTTCGCCGCTACCGTTTGAACTTGCACAGGCAGGGGACATGTGTCATTTAGTACAGGTGTGTTGAATGCCAGAATTCCCAATGACGTTGAAGCTTAGTGCCCTGACTGTGAATAAACAGGTGAGAAAGTGTGCTTGCAGAATATCTGAATGGCCTGAGTGATTATTTGTAGACCCATCACTCAATACCTTTGGTATTCCTCACATGTAAGTATTAGGACGAGGAAGAGTAACACAGGTTTAATGCTCCGATTACTTACTGATAATCTGAATGACTCGTAGTCCTATTCTTCCTCGTCACAGTATTTATGACCCGCATCATCTGCCCTTAATGGGAGATGAATGGGCTCGTAATGTACTTGGTGAAAGCTAAGTGAGGCATTGTGCAAAATGGGGGGAAAATATGAGTCAGGTCAGAAATGTAAAAAAAAAAAATAAGGATTTCTACAGTGCAGGCTTGTACCACACAGGTAAATTGTGGGACGAAGAAGATGAATTATTATAATATAGCTTTATGGACATGCAGCGAGGGCTCTACCGGGTGTTATGGGCCCTGAAGACCGAGGTACGAGGGACCATAACGCCCGGTACGTCCCGAGCTACACATCTATATATCTATTAGAACACCCTGACATATAAATGTTCTAGACATTTTCTTTTATTGCAAAAGTGTAACTGGGTGGAAAGGGTCGTTTTGTAAAGAAAAGTATCTATTTTAGGTTTCAGAGTGTAGTGCAATAGAAATTAAGGGCGCAGTTAATAAATTGGCCACCTGAATCAAGATTGGTGACTCCAGTTTTGTTGACGTTTGGGGTTGAGGTGGTAGCTCCTGAATCATGGACAGATGGTGTGTTTGGTAGTTCATCTGGTAAGGTTATTGCAGTTGGTTTGTCTGTGTTTTGTGTGGTATTAGCATACTTGATTGGAAACCATTTGACCTTTTCGATTTGACCGAATTTCTTTGATCTTTTTTTGGTCAAATTAAATAAAATAAATATATGGGGAGGGGTGAGGGAATAGGTTAAGGCGGGGGAGTGTGTGGTGGGTTGCTGGGGGTCTGGACCAAAAACAAAACACCAATAAAATTAGGGCAAATTGGAAAAGGTCAAATATTTTCAACCAAGTAGACCTAAACCTTTTGTGTCAGTGCAAGATACTTCCTTTTCTTGGTTGTTGTAGGTGTATCTGTCTCCAATGTTGTGGTAAAAAGGGAGGTTGAAGATTTGCTGTTGCTTTTCCCACATTATGTAGAAGTCCAGACCATTCAATTTTCTCAGAGTCTTGTGGGGACCAGTAACTTTTCATTGAGGATTCATTTTTGTGGCCATTAACAGACATTATTTGATGAGTTTTCGAGACCTGCAATTGTAATTTTCTTAGACAGGACAAAGAAACATTGTGCATTTAGGGGAATATTTGAGATATTTAATTGCAAAGATTTAAGAGGGCAGTCCTCATCTGGAACTTCATACATGAAGACCATCCCGTTTTTTTCCAGTGATGGATTGGTGTTTTTTTGAAGGTTCCTTGAATGTTAATGTGGCATATTTGCATCCCGTTTCGTCTGTGCGAATACAGAAAGCATCAGTTGGCAGGGCACGTTGCCCTACCTCGTCATGCAAAATGTAGTTGGATATCGTAACACACTTGGTGTTGCAGTTATTGGATGGTCTGTATTGAAGATTCCACTTGTTTTTAGTTTGTGCAGATCCTTTTCCGTGATGTATGGTTTGTGTGTTGTCTGATCTTTGCACTCACGTCTTGCTTTTTTCATCATAGAAAGGAAGATATTGTTGGCACTCTGGAAGACTTCCCAATGCATAAAGTTGACTTTTCGTTAAAATGGAGGGTTGTTTAGATATATATTGAGACCAGCACGGGCTGAAATGTGGCTTGCAGGCTGATATTCAGAGCCTAATGCATTTCTTACTTCTGCCTAAAATTTCTGCAGCAACTTGTTCAGTATTGGAAGAGGAAGATCTTCCAAATGCAAGGATTGTTTGCACTGTGCTAGTCAGGGTTTGAAGAAAGTGGTTGCCCGCTTGGTTGCAATGTGTGTATTGGCTTTGCACCTGTTGATCTCTAGGGCATTTAACTCAGCATCTGAGAAACAACTATGTATTTTTGGCATTTCAATAGTTTCCTGCTTTTCTTCATTCTCTTCCTTGAGCCACTCGTCTAGGGTTGGTTTTCAAGAAGGTCAAATTATATCAGTGCCATTTCAGTAAACATATACAGACTGCAGGAGCACAAAGCAGAAGCTGCTATCTTGCCACAGTTTACATGGCTGTGGCTCTTTTTTATAGGGTAGTGGGAGGTAATTAGAATTGGGGGGTGGAGTATCTAAATGGGGAAAATACATGCAGGTGAGAGTAGTTTTATTTTTTACCAGGAAGCTAATTAGTATTGGAGGGGTGGAATATTAAATCTGAAAAGTTAATCCAGTTGTCAGTAGTTATTTGCTATTAGTCAGGGGGATGAAGGGCCAACGTTAGAAGTTTAACACAGAAATATACATATTATTTTTTTTTAAACAAGAGTGTATTATAACGTTTAGTGGGTGGGCACTGTTAAGATTTCACACAGAAACATGTTTATAAAAAAAAGAGTGTATTCAGAACGTTTAGCTAGCAGGTGGCCACTGTTGGGAATCAACTGTCAATAACTTGATTTACCTTTGTTTATCAGGTTTACTTTATGTGTGTTGCAGCGTTGGTTTTCTTCCTAACGTTTTCGACACAAAAGGATTCTTTTAGATGATTTGAGAGGGGGCGGGGCCACGTTATGTACTCACACGCAGCAGCAATCTGACTAATGACCTACTCCCGGTGCAGCTGCGAGCTAGGACGCGGGTCGATGAGGAAGGGAGTCATCATCAATGAAGTAATGGGCTGTAATGGTGGCGGTGCTGTGGCGCAGCTAAGCGGCATTTAGAATTTTGCAGGCTTTATTCAATCTGCGGGCTATACCACTTTGTATGGCGCACAGATTTACCAGAAAACACTATTAAGGTGTTCTAATTATAATTATAAATGTTCTTTTATAACACGCTTAAGACCAGTTTCAAGCACAAGACCGGGATTCAAACCTATACGTTGTTTCGCTTCCAAGACTAATGTGTTGAGTATAACAAAAATGTATGAAGATTACTGGCAAGCAATCCAAGCAGTACTTTTGTTGTTCAACTCAGGGATTCTTGTGAGGACTAGGTGGTAGAGAGGACAGCTGGAAGACTTCTGGGAAACCAGAGACACCCTACTCTGTATGCATTTTGCAATCTTCCCAATTCCTTGATTTTATCATCTGGTTGGGCCCCAGAACAATATTTCTGGTTCTTTCTTGGAGAAACTATACAAGTTAACCATATATGCCCTGGAAACTATGCAGCATTACTAAATAGGGTTAATAGATGGCTAGGTTGCACTTAGTCTGAGCTTCTACCACCTAATAATGGGCTTCATTCCTAGTCAAGTCAGGAAATCCAGTAAACAAGTGCCGGTATCCGTGGATACTGGCACTTTACCGGACCGCCCGACTACAGGAGTGCTAGTGGGGCAACTGGGTTATGTCCAGGTAAATGCAGGAGGTGAGCCAGGCACCCTACCAGCCAAAAAAGCCCTTGTTACCGCCACTGGCATTGCTGGTGGCGGTAATGACAGAAAATCCCCTCCTGGTTGCCAGTAAAGGTAAGTACCAGATGCCGGTATCCTGGCGACTCTACTGCCAGGATACTGGCATAGTCGGAATGAAATCTTAGCAGAGTGGCTGGCTAGCAAGGGGCAGATGCTACATCGGAATTAATTAAAGACTCAACCCTGAAGTCTCTATAGTATTATTTTGTACTGAAAATATCCACCTAATAGCCTGTGCTTAAAACCAGATATTTAATTTATTAGCATATAGAAACTCAAGTTGAAAGAATTGTATTCCAACACCAAGTTAACACCTGATACAAAAAAACAAGTTTCTTTGTAATTACATAAGTTATGCTTAGTCTAGCCAAAAGCCAACAGCCAACACATGTTTCAACCTTTCACAGGTTTTCCTCAGGGCTGTATTTAATTATTTAGGTAGTAACATTAGTAACATAGCATCAGCCAGAACATTAAATATTTATCATATATCCATATTTGCAAAACATTGCAATGATTAAATCACAGTTAAAATACATTAGAAAACCATGGTGCAATATTGTTATATTTGAAAACATGCACCATAGAATATCCTCCATTGGGGGAATAACACAAAGAAAACGGGGAGAAGGGCCCATGGAACGGCGAAAAGAAGACACAAGACAAAAAAACACAAAAAGAAATTTCATTCATTTAACTGATACCTCACAATTTGTTATTCTGTAATCATAAAACAAACCTTAATGTGGTCTAAGGTCCAAAAACCTTATCATACTTTTCCCCACAACAACCACCTCTTAGTGACATGCTCTGTTCCATGCCTTATATGAACCGTGCCACCTCTTTCTTCAAAGCTCAACTTACAGTGCCTGACATCAATGTCCTGTATCGCTACTCTAATTGGCTCTCTCACCACCATTGCCATACTCAAATTGTTACAAACGAAGGACTAACCAGATAAAACCAAAAACTATTGAATCCTAGATGTGGGTATTGTGTAATTACCTAATGGTTTAATATCCCATTCTTCAATTTCAATATGTTGGACATAAATTATATGTCATACTTCCAAAATCGCCTAATTGCAAATTGAAAATTAAAACGAAAAAGGCAAAATGTGACCTTTCATTAGTATTAATTTCCTTCCTCAATTGTGAGGGATTTAGAGTGCAAGATGCTCCACATGCCTCAATGTTTGATCAGTCTTATCATGAAGGTCCTATACTCCAACAATGATTTGACTCTTTCCCTCTTCATTTGAAAAAGTGTTATGAGAGTTCCTAACTTCAGCTGCTGTCTGATTGCAAAGTTATCATCCATCTAAATAAACATACTGATGTCAATGTTTAACAAAACATTGTCATCACGGTCCTGAATGCATTAACTATCAGTCTATATAATAAGTGTCGAAAGAAACCAAAACCATTATCTGACACAAAATGTTGCAAGGGGTGCCTCCTTCTACTTAGATGTTTCTCGATTTGAAGGGACCCATTCCAGGCTCCCTGACTGGCATTTCTCGTGGCAGCCAAGAGTGGCCATATTGGCATCTACCCGTCCTATATATGCACGTCTACCTGCTACGTGTGATGTCACGTGGTGTGCCGTGTAACGTCACATGCTATTTACCATATGTAAACATAACGTCTCTCTGCATTTATTAGCAAATAGAGATAGGGTGTATCTACTTTACAAATTATAGCGCACGCTGTCTGAGCCGGAACAACAGATATCAATATGATAGGCGAATGGTTTGCTTTGTTAATAGTATTATCCCTGATTGTCACCATAATAGCATTATGGGAGTCCACACCCCCTGCAAAGGAAAACACTCAAAATCTTAGAATTTTCAACCTCCTTTCCGAATTGCCATAATGTGTTAACACATACTTGGGACAATTTATCGCATTGATAAGTTAGCATTTACTCTCACCTAACTAGTTAGGATGTCATATAATTTATTTCTGAGTCATCACCTCTTAGGTCTACATTATCATTTGTAAAAGTTATGCCGGTGGTGGTTAGAGTCCCTACCTGAGGGAGTCCCTATATCATTTCCTATAATACAAATCAGGCTGGTGCCTCCCATCTATGTGGTCAAAGAAATTACCCCATTCCGTAGGTCAGTTTACTCATTGTTTACTTAATACACATCTTCATCCAACCAACTGCTATCTATGGAGAACTTTGTTCCAATTTGAACATCCTCATTCCAAATTCTTATATATAATATTAATATTGCATACCACAGTCTTACGCTTTCTCATTGCATCTTCAAAAAGAGACAAACCCATCAACAGTACATCCATGCTTTGAACCTGGAAATCCTATAGCAGACCATTCATACATGCATTTACAAAGAAGAGCTCCTTTCATGGTCTGTGTTTAGACCTTTCCCAATTGTCCGGCATTTGCAAATCATTCTTGCTTCCATTTGCCTTAGTCGTTTCTCTGTCTCCTCTTGCATTTGGATGTGCCAATCTCAGTCCCACAAATCTCATTCCTGCGTTATCGTCCATTTGATGCTCCTGATGCCAGTGCGCTGGCAAAATCTAACCATAACATAGGCATGGACATTTCAACATGAAATACATCAAGTCCGGAGCCCTCCTCTACATACAGACCACGCATGCAGGCTGGTGTTAGACTTTCATCTGTGCATTCAAATTTCCCTGATGTGCTCCTTCCTGCCTTTCCCAACTTGGCTTTACATGCCCTCTTTTGCACTATTACAGTGGTGCATTATGGTTAATTCTTTGTCTGTAACTGCAATGTTGCATACCCTAAAGCATTTTAATAATTTCTTGGCCTTGATCGATCTGGCTTGCGATTTCATGAAGTGGCATTGGAGAATGGAGGGAGGGGTTTAAGGAGTTTGGAGGAGAAGCATCATCTAAAATAAAGGAGGCGATGAGGAGAGAGGAGGATAGATTCCTGCCCACTGGCAAGAAGGATGGGGAAAGCCGGACAGCCCCATTCCCAATTTATATCCTTGCCCAATACACTAGTACCTCATTTTCCTCTTAGTCCTCATTACATTGACATGCCATGAAATTACATGTAATTGCACCGTATTTATATTATCTGTCATCTGCTAAGTATTGACCATATGATGGGCCTGTATAACTCAAACTTCACAACACAACCATGTGCAAAACTACAACCACGCAACCCAACATCCACTTCCACAAATCAACCTCTAATACATTGCAACTTCTACTGCACAACTCAACCACTACCATGCAACTCAACTTCTAACAACTCAACTTCTACCACACAACTCAACATCTACCTACAGAACTCAACCACTACCACATAGGTAAACCTCTGCCACAAGTCAACCGATGCCACAGAAAGCATAATCTGCCTACTGCACATAGCCATTACACACAGCTTAACTCAACTACTACAACATAACTCAAGGTCTATCGACACAACGCTGTCTCTGCCAAAAACTCAACTGTTACCCACACAACTCAATCTCTACCACACAACTCAGCCACTATCAAAAATTCAAATACTACCACACAACTCAACTACTACCACACAACTCAACCTCTACCTACACAACACAGCCTCTACCCCACAGCCCAACCTCTAGCTGCACAATTACTAATACATAACTAACCTCAAATGAACAGCTCAATCTCTATGTATTACTCACTCTCTATCAAACAATTCATATTCAACCACACAACTTAACATTTAACATTCAACTCTGAGCTACCAAACAGTTCAACTACTACCATACATTTCAACATCTACCTCCACAACTCAACCTCAATCACACACCTCAATCTCAAACTTGCAACCCAACCTCTACTTAAACAACTCAACCCCTACCACTCCTCTCAGTCTCTACTACACAACTCAATCTCCACCTCCACTACTCAATCTCAACCGCCACTCACCCACTAACACACAATTCAACCTCTACCATACAAGTTATAGCCTACAACACAACCTGCACCATACAACACAACATCTAACACAGAACTCAATATCCACCTGCACAACTCAACCTCTACCAAACAACATAACTAGAACCATACAACTCACTCACTACCATTAACCTCAACCTCTACTACGCCAACCAAAGTCTACCACACAACCCCACTTCTACACTACAACCCAAACTCTATCACACAACTCAACATCTACCAAACAACTAAATCACTACCACCTTCTCATCCTCTAGCACACAACGTAACCTGTACCAAGCAACCCAACCACTACCATACAACTCAATATCTACCTACACAACTTTGACTCTAACACACAGCAAATCCTCTAACATACTACTATGCGCTGAACATCTACCTATGCAACTTAGCCTTTACCAAGCAGCTCAGCCTCTACAAAACAAATGAACTATCACATAACTCAACCGCTACTTAACATCTAGCATACAACTCAACCCCTAACACACAACTTAACCACCACACCAGAACTGAACCTCTACCATATACCTCAACCTATCCCTAAATAAAAAATACACAGCAGCCCAACCTCAATTTAACATCTAACATACAACATACAACTCAACCTCATTCCAACAACGTAACCTCTACTGCAAAACTCAACCTCTACCACATAACTGAAGCTCTACCACACAGCTCAACTTCTATATCACAACTGCAAATCTACCACACAACTCGAACTCTACCACACACGTCAACCTCTGCTGCACAAGTCAGCCTCTACTTACTGTGACAATGTCCCATGTTTGAACCTGATTGCACATGTGGGAGTGACTTGGGGGGCAGGGTTCCATGACCTGCTCAAGGATGTGGGCCCGGTATTGATATGTGAAGACTCCACTAGTCCATCCAGCAACACCAGGGCACCAGCACATGAGACTTGCTACCGCTGCTAACACCCTAAATTATGCCATTTGGAAGGCAGGCATGATTATCCCCACAGTGTCAGGTTATGCAGACCAGAGAGGGATGAGGAAATGGAAACGGCAGGTTACGTCTCTGCTTCGGCTCACAGTCATGCAAATCCATGACGCTAAAAAGAAAGTACTACCAAACCGGATTACTAAAGGTACGATGCGGCCCACAAGCAGGAGCCAGGGTTTGTATTTGTATTTATTTAGTTTATATAGCGCTTTAAACCAAAGGGTTCCTGCCAGCCCTGCTCAGACATGAGTACGGATCCACATTCTACAGGGCATGCACCCAAGTAAGAAATCCAAGAGGGCGAACAGGCCTTTTATACACTCAGAATGTGTGCAGGTGATAGTCAAGAGCCGTGCGCAGGCGGAGGTATCCGCGTCTATAAATAATGAGAGGAAGCATTAGGGAGTTTTCTGTTGTGAGTGATGAGGTGCCGAAGGAGGTGGAGGTGGAAAGGGACAGGAAGATGCAGGAGGGGCAGGAGGTGCTGGCAGGGCAGGAGGAGGGAGAAAGAGAGTTGGAGCTGCTGGAGGAAAAACTGGGGAGAAAGTTAAAGGTGCAGGAGGGGATTGGAAGAGAGAAAAGACACAGCATGTTAAGCGAGAAAGAAAGCAGATAAGGTTGAGGAACATTAAGTGGGTGAGGAGAGGAAAGAGTGTCGAGGAGAACATCAAGCAGGGGGTGAAGGGATAGTGGATGAGTGAGAGCATCCAGGAACAAAGGAGGCAACAGCACTTGAGGAGATTAGGAGTAAGGCGAGGCAAGTACAGTCTGGGCCAGGGATGGGAAGTATAACAGAAGTAGGAAGTCACAGTAGGTTGGAAGGAGAAGTTGAAAGGAGAAGTGGGAACTTGTGTGGGCCCTGGATGCATATGGACAGCCAGAGAGGGACAGTTAAATAACAACCTTCAAAATATTGGGCCTCATTACGACCCTGGCGGAAGACCATGGTGCTTTTAGCACCATGGTCCATGCCGGTAACTTACCGACTCCACCCCATTACAAGGTTGGCGGGGTGGTAATTCCCCCTTCCTCCATGGCCCTTCCCCATTCCCATTTTTGCCCCATAGGGCTCAATGGGAATGGGGAAGGCGCTAAGTACGGTGCCGCAAATTGCAACACCCTAATTAGCACCAAGGTCCCTTTGCGGGTCCCTACTTTAACGGTGTCATGATGCCTACCCCCGGGCATCCAGATCAAGCCCATCAGCCCCGGGAGCAGGCATCCAGACATTTACAAAAACCCCAGCAGCCCCAGCTAGGGGTTGTCTGGGTTCAGTCCTGGCGCCGTAGGCACCAGGCTCATAGACATTACTTACCTCATGCAGATCATGCTGCAAATAAATCCAAGCCAACGTGAGGCCTGGATGGGACTATTTTACTACAGGGACTATTTTTAACTTGGGTGTGGTCCTGGGGAACTTCTTTCCTGGGACTACTTTGGAGGCTATTTAAACCACGCCCGAACAGCAGCACATGCTTCGTGTTATTCTGCATCCAGCAGCGTGACTCTCACAGTGCCTGCAGCCAGCATCCAGTCTTCTGCCATGCCCGCGTGCCTGCAGCCAGCATCCATTCTTCTGCCACGCCCGCCTCGAATCCGGAGCTCCTAGAATAAAGAGGAAGAAAAGGACAAGGGTAGAAAACAAACTTATTTCAAATTCCTCACCTGATTCCATATCCATTTCATCTCCCGGCGTGGAAAGTACATCAGTCCTGCACGCGTCGCTTCGCCAGCTCCAGCACGGCGCCATACTCACCAGTTCTCACAGCATCTTTCGATCCGGCACTGTCTCCATCATTTCTTCGCCGTACTCCGGCACCTAGGGGCACAAGAATAACAAGGTGAGCCAAGGGAATCAACAAATACCTCTTACCACCATAGACTTACCTGATTTACCACCGGCGGTATTATTCTCCATATCTTCATATGCCGCATCTGTAAAGAGGGAGAAAAACAACACGTCAACGCATGCAATAGTTACCGGACAGCGTTGGGTAACACAGACCTGAACGCCAGCAGCAGCTACGAGACCTTCTTCTCACGAACTCAGTTGCAACTTAAGGAAGGAAGGGGACAAGAGTGAACATCGGGCACATTGAACTCTTTGAACTTGATACTTACCAATCCCGCCTGGGACTTCAGAGTCAATGCTTACCGGAACTCTCCCAAAGCCTTCAAACCAGTGAAGTAACTGGTATCTACGCGCCCCTGCAAGACACGCAGGATGGAGAGCTCATCTTTTACAAACATAAGGTGAGGTTACTAAGGGGATATTGGAGGTGATTAGTGGGGGAGAGCGAGAACAGTTGGTAGGCAATCACTAAAACCCACAGGTGGCTAATGCCTGTCTCCACTTGCAGGAAAATACTTCTTTGGGTCCAGGAGACAAGACTAGGCGGGCCAGTCCAGACAGTCATCTCTGCACTACGCATCACGTTGACGGAGACCGCAGCTGTCCGGGTCCGATCGACACCCCTGTGGGGTCCAGGTGAGCGTAACAGAACACAAAGCCTTTCTAAAAATACCCACCCGGGTGTTATGGAAACCTCGGAAACCGACCAACTGGCCCAATTATTGGGGGAATTTAGGGCGGAAGTACATGCCGCTCACCAAGAGACTAATGCCCTCAGGAGGGAACTGATTGTCTCAAAGGAGCGCACTGATGATCTGGCTAGGCAACTACTGCAAAACCAAGCTGGGCAAACGCCCCTACCTGGATATGGGGGAAAACCAACCCCACGTTTCATCAAGCAATCCTGTACAAGTGGTTTTACCAGGAAACATTCCGTTAGCTCCACCCGAACGCTTTGCTGGGGACCCCAAAAGGTTTGCCGTGTTTATGAACCAATGCCGCTTGCACTTTTTATGCAGACCAGGAGCCTTTCCAAATGACCAAGCCAAAGTAGCCTTTGTATTGTCATATCTTAGTGGCAGCGCAGCGGATTGGTCCATTCCGTTAGTCAACCAGGATGATCCTCTTCTCCGGGATTTTCAGGGTTTTCAAAGGAGCATGGAAAAACTATTCGCCAGACACTCACAGGGTCAAGCCCTGGACAACAAACTTTTATCCTTACGACAGGGTAACCAGGATCTGCTAACCTATATTGCAACCTTCAATAGGTTGGTGGTGGAAACCGGGTGGCCGGAGGAAAACGAATTACATTGTTTCATCGTGGACTTCGTGGAGAACTCAAAGACGTCTTGGCTCAAGTTGTGAACCCACCTCAGGATTGCACAGAATTTATAGACTTAGTGGTCCAGCTAGACCACCGACTTCAGAACCGAAAGACTGATCGAGCTAACTTCGAGAATCGGGTATTGGTTAAACCCAACGTTGCCCCCAAAGGAACAGATGCATCTGAACCTATGCAGATCGGGGGGGGTTAAAGGACCCTTAACTCAAAAGGAAAGAGAACGAAGACAACAGATGCAGTTGTGTCTGTACTGTGGAACCTCAGAACATTTTGTACGGGATTGCCCTACAAAACCACCCAAGAAGGTGGTAGGAGTTGCTGATAAAAGCCACATAGAGCCTGATTCGGGAAACGACCACGCCCGACAAGCGTAGAGGTCCGCTTGCCGAGTTTAAAGAAGGACACTCAGACCTCGCATCTGATCATCCCAATGGTCCTACTTGATCCCAGGCAGCCATCATGTATGCACGCAGTAAGGGCATACATAGATAGCGGGCCGTAGGAAACTATATGGACCACAAATTGGTGTCAAGGATGAATCTACCTCTTTGCAAAAAGACCACTTCGGATGTCATCACCACAGTTGATGGAACTGAGATTGCCTCGGGGCCTGTAACTCATTCCACTACAGAGATGACACTGTTGAGTCAAGATGGGCATCGAGAGACTATTGTGTTTGATCTAATCAAAGCCCCACAGTTCCAGATAATACTGGGGATGCCATGGTTGGAAACACATAATCCTTGTATAGAATGGCGAGAGAAGAGAATAACCTTCCCGGATTGTGCACACACCTGTTAACCGGAGAAAACTTTGAACAAAGGCCTGGCTACAGTCGTTAACCCAATCGTGCAGTTACCTCAGGAATACCAAGACATTACCTCCTCACAGATCATACGATTGTCAAATCGACCTCCTACCCAGTGCACAACCCCCATGCAGTACAATCTACGCCCTCACGGAACCTGAAAATCTTCAACTACAGCAATACTTGGACCAATACCTTGCTAATGGCTTTATTCGTCCTTCCAAGTCTCCTGCATCCTCAGCTTTATTTTTCGTGCCAAAAAAGGAAGGTGACCTTAGAACGTGCATAGATTACCGCGCATTAAATCAGATTACGGTAAAAAAACGATACCCATTGCCTCTGATCCCCGAATTACTAGATCAAGTAAAGGATGCTTGTATCTACACTAAGTTAGATCTCCGAGGGGCATATCATCTGGTACGTGTCAAGAAAGGCGACGAATGGAGGACTGCCTTCCGCACCAACTACGGATTATTCGAATATCAGGTGATGCCCTTCGGGTTATGCAATGCACCAGCAGCCTTCCAGTATTTTATGAACGATGTCCTTCGTGAACTCATTGATGTCTGTGTCGTCGTATACATAGATGATATTCTAGAGTACTCCTCCTCAGAATCAGTCCATGTTAAGCACGTGCATGCAGTCCTTGAGAAACTACGCCAGCACAAGTTATATGCAAAATTGGAAAAATGTGTTTTTCATGCTACGGAAGCTGAATTTCTTGGATTTATCCTGACTCCAAAGGGAGTCCGAATGGACTCTCGAAAGGTGGACGCAATTCTCAAGTGGCCATCACCTAGTTCAGTCAAAGGGGTACAAAGCATGCTCGGATTTGCTAATTTCTTCCGCAGATTCATTCTGGACTTCTCCCATGTTGTACACCCCATCACAGCACTTTTGCGAAAAAACAAACGCTTCTTGTGGACCGAAGAGGCTGAAAAGGCCTTCCAAGAGCTGAAAGCGAAATTCACATCAGCACCTGTCTTAAAGCATCCACGCCCTGAGCTTCCATACATAGTAGAAACTGATGCATCCAGTTTAGCCATGGGAGCTGTCCTGTCCCAGAAGGATCCTGAAACCGGTCAACTTCACCCAGTAGCGTTTTGGTCCAGAAAGTTCTCAGCACCTGAGTTAAACTATGCGATTACCGATTGTGAACATGGAAGATCTCCGTCGACCAAGAACCACCTGACGGTAACCAAGGACTGCCGTGAGCCTAAGGACCGCCGTGAACCTTATGAACGCAGCCGCCAGACACCCGCACACAGCCACGAACTGAGGAGGAACAGCGTCCGCGGCTCGGGGTCCAACCACGTGACAGAACCCAGCAAACACAGCCGCGAACTGCGGAGGAACAGCGTCCGCGGCTCAGGGTCCAACCACGTGGCGGAACCCGGCAACCCTGATTCCGAGTGGGAGACGAACGCTGCACACGGCGGAACGCTCTTGTCTAACACCTCGGGGATAACCGAAGTCCCTGAATCACACAACACGGTCACACGATTTGGAAGTGGTCCGACAACACAGACCTCAAACACGAGGCTGGAGTGATACCCGCTCCCCGCGCATGCTACATGATGCACTCACCTGCAGGTCTTCCGAGCAGCAACCGGGTCCAAGAGGGGAGGACATTGGTGGAGGCAGAGTGGCAAACCTCGATCAGTGGAAAAGGGGGCGGGGCGTCAGGGGATTTTTATAGATGTAGTAACAACGCTGCTCCTGATTGATTGACTGCTGTTTCGCCCCTATATAAGAAAGAAACTGACGAGGGACTGGGTGTGTTCTTTTCCCACTGTTTCAGAACAGGCGGACTGACGGAGAGAGAGAGCCACACCAGACACTCTCTGGGCCTACGAGGACTAAGAGGAGACCTCATCCATATAGAAGAAGAAGACTGACATAAATCTCCTGTTATTCATTTTTGCTTTCATCCTTTTACCTGAATAAAGGAATTTTTGATTTCTCCATCCCTGCCTTCCTGCCTCATCCTTACAATTTGGTGGCAGCGGTGGGATAAGGCAACGCCATGGAAGGAATCATAAAAGCACTGGCAGATGGCCAACAACAATTACAACAGGCGATACAAGTGCAGTCCCACCAAGCACAAGCCGACAGCCAGGCGTTGCAGCAGGCTTTGCAGTTACAAGTTGCCAACCAGGATGCTTTGAAGAAAATGACAGAAGCGGTGGCTGCTAGAGGAAATCCTACGGCCCCAACAGCGATCCTACAAAAATTCCAACCTGGCAAGGACCCCTGCTATTTCTTTACCAATTTCGAACGGGTTGCCAGGAATGCACAGTGGCCGGTGGAGAAGTGGGGCCACTTCATTGCACCGTTGCTAACGGGAAGTATGCAAGGGGCATATCAGGCAGCCAACCCCGCCGGAGATATCGCATACACTGAGATAAAGAGGACAATCCTAGAAAGGATGGGAATGGACGATGAAGCATATCGTATCAAACTACGGGAGACCAAGCTCAGACCAGGGGAAACACCCAGGCAACTATACTACCAGGTCCACGACATCACCGACAAATGGTTGAAACCAGCCAGTAGCAGTGTACAAGAGGTGGTCGACAAAATAAAACTTGAACAGTTTACTGAGGCACTCCCCCCACCTATGCAACGATGGGTGAGGCACACCATCGGCCTACCCTACCAGAAGCCATCGATATCGCCTCGGCCTTTCAGAAAGCAGGCACTAACAAGGGTGGACCGCCAGAGCTACCCAGAGCCAACATCGTGAAGGGGACAGGAATCGGAGACCCAAAAATCACTAGGGGAGAACCAAAGACTGTACCCTGGCCCAATATAAACCGACAGCCACAGTGCTTCGATTGTGGTGACTGGGGCCTTATTGCACGGTTCTGCCCCAGGAAAACCAAGACCACTGAACCAATGGAAATCGGGTTCCTACAAGGGAAGGAGTACCGCAGAACCCGAGATCCCTACTACTTGGACGTAAGAGTGAACGGAACAAGCAGAAAAGCCCTCCTTGACAGCGGAAGCGAGCAGACCGCAGTCAGACCGGAAGTAAGTGGGTCAGGGGGAGGGACTGTGTCCCACATTCCGATCAAATGTGTTCATGGGGATACTAAAACCTACGCCTCGAAGGAGGTAGTCATAGAGGTAAAGGGGGTTGAGAACAAGATGAAGGTTGCCATAATGCCCCACCTACCCACCCCGGTTTTGATAGGGACAGACCTTCCGTCCTTCCAAGAGTGTTTTTCAGAAGCCGAATGGTTACAAGAGGCCCCCTTTTCTAGGGAAGACATCAAGGGTAATATAACCCACAGGCACAAGAAAACCAGGAGTGAAGTCAGACGAGAAAAACAAGAATGGGTCGAAGGAACCCGATATACAGGGTTCATAGACTGGATGCCAGAAGTCAAAAGCCAGATATACCGCAGAGAATTGAAAACAGACCCTACCCTGAAAGTAGCATCGGAACAGTCCATTCCATATCCCGAGAAGGGAATGACCTATCCATGGTTCATGTCCAACAAAGACCTGCTGTATCACGTGAATAAGGGTCCACTAGGTAATGAAACGGAACAGTTACTAGTTCCCCTGGGTTACCGGAAAACGGTAACAAAACTAGCCCACGACGACACCACAGGAGGGCACCACGCCCGGGAGAAAACTCTAGAAAAGATATTAAAAAGGTTTTACTGGCAAGGAGTCTATAGGGATGTGGGACGATATTGTGAGGAATGTGCAGTATGCCAGAAGACCAGTCCACGAGTTCCCCCTAAGGCGCCGTGACAACTTATGCCATTGATAAAGGAACCATTCTACAGAATAGGAATTGTTATTGTGGGCCCTCTCGAACCAAACAGTCACGGCCACAAATACATCCTCGTCATTGTAGACTATGCTACAAGGTACCCCAAGGCTTTTCCAATGAGAGGGGTCACGGCCGTTAATGTATGTAATGTCTTGGTTCCTTTCTTTGCACGGGTTGGGTTACCGGCAGAAATCCTCACCGACCAGGGAAGAAACTTCATCTCCGGAGTCATGCAGGCTGTGTGTAAACAACTAAAGATACGGCAGCTACGGACCTCGGTGTACCATCCTCAAACGGATGGTCTTGTTGAAAGATATAACAAAACCATTAAACACATGTTGAAAAAGGTCACTGAGCCTTCAGGAGCAAACTGGGATAGGGTCCTACCATGGGTACTCATGGTCCTACGAGACACTCCCCAGTCCTCCACGGGATTTTCTCCTTTCGAATTATTATTTGGACACAAACCCAGAACAGTGCTAGACGTGGTTAGGAGTGAGTGGGAAGAGCAGGAGGAGGAAACAACACTCACCGATTATGTCCTGGAGTTACGAGAAAACCTCTCCCGATTAAGGGACCTGGCACGTGCCAATTTGGGTAAAGCCCAGCAGACCCAGGAGAAATACTAAAACCGTAACTCCAGAGTTACGCTCCTTCAAAAAGGGGGACAAAGTGTTGGTGTTATTACCCACCTCTTACAACAAAATGCTGGCCCAATGGAGAGGACCTTATAAGGTGTTAGACGTCCTGGGCCCGGTCAACTACCTAATCGAACAGCCAGATAGAAAAGACAAATCAAAAAACTACCACATCAATCTGTTAAAAGAATGGAAGGAAGCCGCGGGCATTCCAGTGGACGCCAAAATAATGAACGTATCAGTGCCTAATGATGTGTCTCATAAAACAGCTCTTCAAGCAGTACAATGGGGGTCAGAACTGACAGAAAAGGAGAGAAAAGAGCTGCTGGAGGTACTAACCCCATTAGAACATGTGTTTTCATATGAGCCTGGAAAAACCCATCTGATAGAACATAAGATAGAGACCCTACCAAATCAGTTTGTGAGGGTACGGCCTTATAGACTTCCCGAAAGTAAAGGAGAGGCGGTACAGAGAGAGGTAGACGAAATGATGAAAATGGGAATCATTGAACGATCAACAAGTCACTGGTCGTCCCCGATCGTTCTTGTTCCTAAACCCGATGGGTCCACACGCTTTTGTATGGACTATAGAAAATTGAACGGCATATCGACATACCAAGCTTACCCCATGCCCCGCGTAGACAAACTGTTAGAAAACCTGGGGGCTGCGCATTATTTGACCACAATAGACCTCACCAAAGGGTACTGGCAGATCCCGCTAAGAAAGGAGGATAAAATCAAGACCGCTTTTTCAACCTCATCGGGATTGTACCAATTTACTGTTTTACCGTTTGGTCTGCACGGAGCGCCAGCTACGTTCCAGTCACTTATGAACCAAATACTAACACCACACGGCAGGTATTGTTCAGCCTATTTGGACGATATAATAGTATATAGTACTTGTTGGAACGACCATCTCCTGCACCTACAGAAAGTAATAACAGACCTCGACGCTGCAGGGTTGAAAATCAATCCCAAGAAAACAACAATAGGGGCCCAACATACCAGATATCTGGGATATCTGGTAGGGGGAGGTCAAATTAGGCTCCAAGTAGACAAAGTTGATGCCATCCTAAAACTTCCTGTACCCAACAACCGCAAACAGCTGCGTGCATTTCTGGGTTTCGTGGGCTACTACCGCTGGTTCATCCCCATGTTTTCATCAATAGCTACTCCCTTGACGGAAGCATTGAAAACATCCTACAAACAGGATATACACTACGATCCCGAAGCCATCCAAGCCTTCCAACAGTTGAAACAAGCCATTTCTGTACTGCCGGTGCTCAAGTGTCCAGACTTCAATGAGGAGTTCTTTCTACAAACAGATGGCTCTGGATCGGGCCTGGGAGCAGTGCTTTCCCAAGGTACTGAGGAGGATCTATACCCCATTGCCTTCATAAGCCGAAAATTGTTAAAACATGAGGAGACATACTCCACCATTGAGAAGGAGTGTTTAGCTATAAAGTGGGCCGTGGAAACCTTGAGATATTATCTGTTGGGGCGTACGTTCACTGTCTTTCCGGATCACGCACCCTTACAGTGGCTGGCTGTCCAAAAGGACTCAAATCAGCGTGTGTTGCGATGGTTCTTGACCCTTGAAGCATACTGTTTGGGGACTGTTTATAAACCTGCCGCCTTCCAGATCGTCCCTGACTATTTATCGAGAAGCATGGATCGACCCGAACAGCTCGATTCTTCGGGGAGGGTTTGTGAACATGGAAGACCTCCGTCGACCAAGAACCACCTGACGGTAACCAAGGACCGCCGTCAGCCTAAGGACCGCCGTGAACCTTATGAACGCGGCCGTCAGACACCCGCACACAGCCACGAACTGAGGAGGAACAGCGTCCGCGGCTCGGGGTCCAACCATGTGACAGAACCCGGCAAACACAGCCGCGAACTGAGGAGGAACGGCGTCCGCGGCTCAGGGTCCAACCACGTGGCGGAACCCGGCAACCCTGATTCCGAGTGGGAGAAGAATGCCACACACGGCGGAACGCTCTTGTCTAACACCTCGGGGATAACCGAAGTCCCTGAATCACACAACACGGCCACACAGTTTTGGAAGTGGTCCGACAACACAGACCTCAAACACGAGGCTGAAGTGTTACCCGCTCCCCGCGCATGCTACATGATGCACTCACCTGCGGGTCTTCCGAACAGCAACCGGGTCCAAGAGGGGAGGACATAGGTGGAGGCAGAGTGGCAAACCTCGATCAGTGGAAAAGGGGGCAGGGCTTCAGGGGATTTTTATAGATGTAGTAACAACGCTGCTCCTGATTGGTTGACTGCTGTCTCGCCCCTATATAAGAAAGAAACTGACGAGGGACTGGGTGTGTTCTTTTCCCACTGTTTCAGAACAGGCGGACTAACGGAGAGAGAGCCACACCAGACACTCTCTGGGCCTACGAGGACTAAGAGGAGACCTCATCCATATAGAAGAAGAAGACTGACATAAATCTCCTGTTATTCATTTTTGCTTTCATCCTTTTACCTGAATAAAGGAATTTTTGATTTCTCCATCCCTGCCTTCCTGCCTCATCCTTACACCGATAAAGAGCTATTAGCTATCAAATCTGCCTTTAAGGCTTGGCGGCACTACCTTCTTGGTGCCAGGCATACCATTACCGTAATCACTGATCACCGGAACCTGCAGTATTTAAAAACAGCCAAAGAACAATCATCGCAACAACTTCGATGGGCATTGTTCTTTGCCGAATTCGATTTTGTGATCACTTATCGACCAGGCCGCAAAAATGGCAAAGCAGATGCCTTATCCCGAATAGGGATGGGAGAAGCATATGCAAACCCGGAACCGGTGCCAATAATTCCCGAGCAAAGAATTCTTGGCATAACTACTCAACAGACACTAGAAGCTATTCATTCAAAAATCCAACAACTCTTCGATCCAGCAACCCTGCAGGACTGGGTAAAGAAAGGCCCGGACTACTCAGTCGTCAATGACCTACCTTACTATCAAGGACGACTATTTCTACCACACAAGGAAATACAAGAACTAGTCATCTACAATTACCATGACACCCTGATGGAAGGGCACCCACGTATCGCAAAAACTGAAGCGAAAATTAAGAGACCGTTCTGGTGGCCCACTTGGCGAAAAAGACGTAAAGTCATTTGTGATGTCTTGTGGCATTTGCGCCCAAAACAAAAGCCAGAAGAAAAAACCTGCTGGCCTTTTACAACCATTGGATATTCCACCTACACCATGGCACACCTTGTCTTTAGACTTTATTACAGATCTACCTCCATGTAATGGATTTAACACCATCCTAGTTATTGTGGATCTTTTTTCCAAGATGGCCCACTTTATTCCTTTAAAAGGATTACCTTCCGCTTCAATTTTGGCCAAGGAGTTCCTCGAAAACATTGTTCGAATACACGGATTTCCTTCCGTATTGGTCTCTGACCGAGGCAGTCAATTCATTTCACAATTTTGGAAGAAATGTTGTCAATTGGCGCAAATCGACGTGAGGTTATCAACCAGTCACCATCCCCAGACCGATGGTCAGACGGAGAGGACCAACCAGACCCTTGAACAGTACCTACGTTGCATGCTGCACCAGACCGAAAGCAATTGGAAGGATATTTTATGGATTTCCGAATATGCATACAATAACTCAGTACATTCTGGAACCGGACAAAGCCCCTTCTATACCATATACGGACATCACCCTTGAACCTCAGAACTCTATTCGCCTCAGCACTTAGAAATGCCTGCAGTTAGTCATTTACACTCTACTATTACACAAGCCTTTATTGAGGCAACAGAACATTTGAAACAAGCGAAAGAGAAATATAAGAAAAATGCTGAGCAACACAGAAGCAATGCTCCACGATATCAGATTGGGGATCAAGTTTGGCTGGCTACAAAACACAAACCTCTAAAAGGAACTCAGACTTTTAATCCTAGGTATTTGGGACCTTACACTATTAAGGCCATAACAACCCAGTGGCCGTCAAGTTGGAATTACCCTCTAATATGCGGATCCATCCTGTCTTTCATGTTTCACTTCTGAAACCAGTTCAACCCGGGACAAGTCTTGCCAAACCACCTAACCCCATCCTAATAGATGGAGAACCTGAATTCGAGGTAAAGAATATCCTGGACTCCAAGTTGGTTAAATCAAGACTTTTTTATTTAATCGACTGGAAAGGTTACGGACCACAGGAAAGGTCATAGGAGCCTAGTGACCACGTTAATGCACCTCGGTTGGTGAAGAAATTCCATCGGAACTTCCCAGACAAACCAGGGCCAAGGGGAAGAACAACTTTAGGAGGGGCCTTGGGGGGGAGTGCTGTCCTGATGACTACCCCCGAGCATCCGGATCAAGCCCATCAGCCCCGGGAGCAGGCATCCAGACATTTACAAAAACCCCAGCAGCCCCAACTAGGGGCTGTCTGGGTTCAGTCCTGGCGCTGTACGCACCAGGCTCATAATAAAAATCAGTCCTGGCGCTATAGGCGCCAGGCTCATAGACATTACTTACCTCATGCAGACCATGCTGCAAATAAATCCAAGCCAACGTGAGGCCTGGATGGGACTATTTTACTACATGGACTATTTTTTACTCGGGTGTGGTCCTGGGAAACTTCTTTCCTGGGACTACTTTGGAGGCTATTTAAACCACGCCCGAACAGAAGCACATGCTTCGTGCTATTCTGCATCCAGCAGCGTGACTCTCACCGTGCCTGCAGCCAGCATCCAGTCTTCTGCCACGCCCGCGTGCCTGCAGCCAGCATCCAGTCTTCTGCCACGCCCGCCTCGAATCCGGAGCTCCTAGAATAAAGAGGAAGAAAAGGACAATGTTAGAAAACAAAGTTATTTCAAATTCCTCACCTGATTCCGGATCCATTTCATCTCCCGACCTGGAAAGTACATCAGCCCTGCACGCGTCGCTTCGCCAGCTCCAGCACGGGGCCATACTCACCAGTTCTCACAGCATCTTTCGATCCGCCACTGTCTCCATCATTTCTTCGCCGTACTCCGGCACCTAGGGGCACAAGAATAACAAGGTGAGCCAAGGGAATCAACAAATACCTCTTACCACCATAGACTTACCTGATTTACCACCGGTGGCATTATTCTCCATATCTTCATATGCCGCATCTGTAAAGAGGGAGAAAAACAACATGTCAACGCATGCAATAGTTACCGGACAGCGTTGGGTAACACAGACCTGAACGCCATCAGCAGCTACGAGACATTCTTCTCACGAACTCAGTTGCAATTTAAGGAAGGAAGGGGACAAGAGTGAACATCGGGCACATTGAACTCTTTGAACTTGATACTTACCAATCCCGCCTGGGACTTCAGAGTCAATGCTTACCGGAACCCTCCCAAAGCCTTCAAACCAGTGAAGTAACTGGTATCTACGCGCCCCTGCAAGACACGCAGGATGGAGAGCTCATCTTTTACAAACATAAGGTGAGGTTACTAAGGGGATATCGGAGGTGATTAGTGGGGGAGAGCGAGAACAGTTGGGAGGCCATCACTAAAACCCACAGGTGGCTAATCCCTGTCTCCACTTGCAGAAAAATACTTCTTCGGGTCCAGCAGACAAGACTAGGCGGGCCAGTCCAGACAGTCATCTCTGCACTACGCATCACGTTGACGGAGACCGCAGCTGTCCGGGTCCGATCGACACCCCTGTGGGGTCCAGGTGAGCGTAACAAACGCTGGTAAAACCAGCCGTTAAGGTCGGGTCCCGCAAAGGGACCTCGTAATTAGGCGCTAATAGGTTAACGGCGCCGAAGCCTTTAACGGCGCCGTTAACCCATTAGCACCTGGGTTGTAATGAGGCCCATTGTCTGGAGGGAGTGGGCGGAAGACCGAGCTTGTGGTGGAATGGCAAGATTCCAAAGAGGGGATACAAAATTGAACAGACATTGGGCCTCATTATGACCCAGGCGGCTACGTAATGAACGGTGCCGGTAAGGGACCGGCACCGTTCATTATGGGCCGCCCTATTACAAGGACTTCTGTGGGTCCCGCTAAGGAACGCCTGGTCAGACCAGGCGTCCTTAGCGGGACACGCTAGCAGTCCAGGATGCTAACAACGGGCCCGTCATTAACAGGCCCATTGTTAGCACCCTCCCCATTCCCATTGAGCCCTATGGGGGCTCAAATGGCAATGGGGATGTATCGGGTCCGGGTCTGGGTCCTGAGAAAGGGATTTACCGGGCCCTCCAAGGTTTGAATGGCCCGGTAAATCCCCTTTCGCAGGACCCGGATCTGGAACCCGGTATGGAGGTAGCTATGACGCTTTTAGCGGCATGGCTACCTCCATACTCGTAATGAGGCCCATTGAGCCAATTCTGATGCCTTATCTTTTTTACTAATAAATCCTTACAATCAATTTACAATGAATTATTTCATGATGGTGTGTCACAGAGTATGCAAGTAAACAAGGGAGAGGATAGGCAATCCTCTTGTTAAATGGTCCCTTGTCTTCACCCCTCCTCCCTCTCCCATTTTGTAAAGCCCATGTGGGTTGCCATCCTCACAATATGTGTGTTTTTGGATGTGTTACCTTTGCTACTAAGTAATGAAGGAGAGGAACCGACAAAAGCCAGTTGGTGGAATGTCTGGATTAGTGACGTGTTAGGATTGGTTGCGTGTCTGGATGAATGCATTGTAATGCATACTTGACTCCCATTAAAATTCATCAAGGGCTGTAAATAACACAACACCAGGTGGCCACATTGGTAGGAACCTGTAAAAAACAAGAACACATGAAACAAACTGGCGTCAGACATACTGCACTGGATCCCGGATGAGTTATGATTATATTCAAAGCTCTATGAACCACAAGCAGCCCATCAGATCCGCAGGAACTGGATTACCAGTATAGACCACTTCAGGAACAGACCAACACACAGATAATCTGCCGACAGAATTTGCAATAAATATATTGAAGGGGGGTCCCCTACAATGGTAGGAACTGGGGAAGATAAATGCAACACAAAAATAGGGTTCCTACCAGAAACCTGAGTTGAAACATCTATTTATCAATTATGTAATATGAACCCACTTCAATTACTGCTGGCATCTAATAAACGAAGAAAGAAAAATATTATTTGCACTTATTGTATCTTGAACAAAATGTAGAGGAGCAGTTACATGCCTCTGCAGGAAATCCCGCCCCCTACCTCCTATATGTTGGAAGCCTGAGATCGTGCCGTGTTTGACACCAGCAGTTGTGCCAATACTGCAGAGTATATTCGAAAGAAGCTATCCATTTAGACAACCCTATTAAATGTATCCCCAAAGAGATGACAATCTTAGGGAGGAACTCCATGAAGGAATATGAAAAAGAGCCAAGAGAGAAGCTAATGATGCCACAAGAGACATGTGCGACGTCCTGAGATATTGGCTGAAGAGAATGCACGGATCCTACAGAAACTAATGACGAAGTAAAGAGTCAAGTGAACTTTTAAATACAAAAAAGAAGATTACACGTGTACAATGTACTGCAGAGAATCAACTGTTCAATAATTGGACAGACGCTGAAACGCAAGGTACACTAAGTCATCATAGAAGCTGGCCATATCTAGTGAATAGAATGCAGGCGGAGCCGCCACTGTATAGAAGCTTGACATCGCTATCATGAGTTTTAGTAAACCAGGACCCATGAAGAAGAAAGGGAGAATTGTGTTGCAGCAAGAATAAGCTGAAATCGTGGAGTTGCATGGCGAGGCTGTCTGGCCTGGTATCAAAACTGAAGCAGTCAAGGTCAGCTATCTATTCTTGAAAGGAGTGAACGTGCGAAGGATGAATCATCTCTTGTTAAGGTGCAAAGAAAGAACACCAAGAGTGCCAAGTTTTTTTCATTCATTTAAGACGTTTAGTCCTAGAGTCCTAGAACAACGATAGTGAGTGCCTGCACTCCCAAGTAGTCCCAGAGACAAGGATACTTTGCAAGACCAAGTTCAAAGACAATTTTCATAGCAGAAGGCTTGGGTGATGAGGGATGTGGGGCGAATTGGGTGGGGAGATAGAGTCAGGCCCACCTCCTTGCACCTGGGTCTGGGCTTACGTGCTGTCAAGTGAACCGAATGTTCCAGGCATGACACAAGCGTGTCAACCAATATCAGAGGTCCGTATAACGAAGGACCTTATAGTTTGAAGACCAATTGAAAACTGTGTACTTAATGGTTTTAAAGATGACATGTTTTAGAGGTAGGCATATATTGTCCACCTGACAGTGGGCAGCCAATCACAATCCCAGTTCCTATGTAATGTATACTTAAATGTTCCCCTCAAGCCAATCACAATCCCTAGTGGGTTTTTTATTATTTGCCACGTGGTATGATGTCACCTATGACGTATTTTTAGTATAAAGTCTATGTTTTGTGAAAAGATCATTGGGAGAAATCGAGTGAATGCCCGTTGATGTCCGTTGAAACTCCCAGTTTTAGATAATTGATAATAAAACAGTACTTTGCCATCTTCCTGAGTGGGTTCGGTTATTTGGACTGGGAGTTATTCTGTGAACCCATCCATTGCATGCAAGTTCAATATCAAGCAAACTCAAATTTGATTTTGAGCATAGGTCTCATTATTTAGGAAACATTTTTTTGCATTTCTTTTCTGAATTTCAAGAAAAAATAGCACATCAATTACAAATACAAAGGAATGGCAGATAATGGTTTTACAACATACAATCAATCCAAAGTACACTAAATGTACAATAATGTCAAAAAAATGAATTGAGAAGGCACATAAAACTCTTCAGGACCAGGCACCCTGGTAAAGAATAAAATAAAATACTAATTATCTACTATTCCAACATCTTCTTAGATTAGATACAGGTTGGATGGAGCGCAGGACTGTAGACTCTCAAACCGTCCATGGGGGTTCAACTGAACCACATACTCTTCAGGAGACTTCATACGACCAAAATGTCCAAACAAGCCTTTTACTAATGTTCAGCCTCAGGGGACTGTGAGGTGTCAGAAATGAGAGGCAGACAACTTTGTGAATGTTTTTAAAAATAAGCTATTTTACTAAATTAAAAGGTTGGAAGGACGTCTCACTATCCCTACACTGACGAGGATTTCCCTGCCTAAAATAAACTAAAGGAAACACTCTTACAAAAGGTCTCTGTGCCTCACACTTGTACATACAAAAAATCAATAAGGTTACATATGGAAGATCAAATATAATGAATATAACAGTTAGATTCACAATCTGATAACTGTCTCTCCTTTCAATCTGAGTGAATTCCCCTACCCCAGATTCAAGCAGGATTCTGTTCAACAGTTCCAAAAAGATAAGGAAATCATGTTTGTAATAATGTTCCAAATCAGTTATTTTGGTTTCACTTGACAATAAAAGTTCCAACACAGCTCTGTTTGTTTCAACTTGAATTCTAACATCAGTTCAAAAGTATTCCACAACGTTTTCCTCTTTCCACTTGTGACAAATGAGTTCAAGGAAACTTCTTCTCCTACACCAAGACTACTTTGATAGTTCATTAGGATCAACAAACACATGCTCTTTGTCAGGATAAGTCTTCAACAGTTCCCAAAACACTTGTTTTGACAATTGGAGAAATTCTGCAGCAGTTCACACCACACTCACTTCATGTGATGAATCCTACGGATCTTTCATTAAATACC
Source organism: Ambystoma mexicanum (assembly GCF_040938575.1). Taxonomy (NCBI): domain Eukaryota; kingdom Metazoa; phylum Chordata; class Amphibia; order Caudata; family Ambystomatidae; genus Ambystoma; species Ambystoma mexicanum. The sequence continues at coordinate 24,474,403 of NC_090938.1, forward strand.
TGCCTAAAGTCTCCTGCCATGTGGTCAGGGAAAGCCAGATGCTTCCTAATCCTGACCTTGGGGGTGGTGTTCTGCGGGAAGATCACTTGGGAGGAGCAAAGGCCCAGGGGAGTGAGAGGAATCTGTGGGATGCGAGATGGTATACATCTTCCTCTAGGGAGGAGGGTTCAACAATGCCAACGTCTGTAATGGCTTGTTGTAATAAACATCTGGTTGGCCCACAAGATAACCATATAAATAGGGGTGAACACACTCATACACTCCTAGACCTGGAGAGAAATCAAAACCCTTCTAACGTTCGAGAGACCTGTAAAACTAAAAACCTCCCTTACGCCCAAAGAGACAGTGAAAGGAAAGTTGTGAAAAACACCAGCGTGAAAGAATTGCCTTTTTCTGTAAAATCAGGGTTAATGACTAATTCTTATAAAGTTCCTTCAAAGAATGCTATAAGTAACAAATTGAGGTTTGAAAGTCGAACAACAGAAATAAGAAAACATGATTATTCCCTTAGGAACTTCAAGTCCCAGAATTCCCTAAGTACTGGGACGAGGAAGAGGGCTGAAGAGGCACAATGTTGCAGGAGTGGTCAGTTCATTAGTGCAGATGACCAACACCTGAGAAAGGCTGAGAGGCTTAAAAGGCCCTCTCAGGTGCAGGCCATGGAGAAGCAGAAGGAGGTGGCTCTGCTGGTGAAGAGCAGAGGAAGTCAGAAGCACAAAGCACGCTGTTCGAGTTGGCAGCCCAGACAGAAGCTGGAGGAAAGAGAGGACATCGGGACCACTGCAGGGCAGATTCCAGCTGCCAGTCCTGAGATGGTCCGTATCCCCAGAAACCTGAAGTGCAGAGGTCCTGCAGCAGGAAGCGTGCAGAAGGAAGGCTTTCCCCCTTGTGACCCGTTCTGCAGAGGCTGCGCAGCAGGAAGCATGCTGGAGACTGTTTCGGGTGGCCTGCGTGCACCTGTGAGCCTCAGGGCCATCTCTGGTGGCTGGCGTGCACCAGGGGGCCACCGGAGGAAGTGGCACTCCAATTGGAAGTGGCGGGAACAAAGGCAGACTTACTGAGGAGGTTTGCCGTGTCGTGAAGAGCCACAGCAGCAGAAGTCCTGTGGAACCCGAGGGGAACAGAGGTGCAAGTCGAGAGCGGTGGGTGACCCTTGAGCGCTCTGTCTCCACTCGCAAGCAGAGGTGTTGCTAGGGGGGTGCTGAGGGGACTATAGCCCCAGGTTTTTTGGTTGTAGCCCCGGATAGAATCTCAGGGGCTACAGCCAAAAGGCTATCTAGCCCCGAGTCCTGACAGTCCCGACATTAGCCTAGCACCAGATCTTTTCCAGACCTAGCAACAACCCTGCTTGCAAGTTGGAAGCAGGCGTTTGAGTGAGAGACACTCGCGTAGGAGCAGGACGTGTGAAAAGTACACTTGCGTGTGAATGAAAATTGCCCACATGTTTATTTTGAATGCCAAGCATGTGTTAAACAACAGAGGCAGCATTCGCATAAGAGTGAAATTGATTCCCCAGTTAATTTTGAATACCTAACTAGGAGAAAGCAGCAAAGACTTAAAATACAAAAGCCAAATGACTGTAAACTTGAAAGTGGGAGTTTGTGGAAAAACCAACCAACTGTAGGGGTGACTTTATTGAGAGTTGGTGTCAGTAAGCATTGCCCAAGCCAAGAAAAGCTGACAATAAGACAAACACAATCTTGCCAATATTGCTAACAGCAGAAGGGGCTAATGAAAGAGACATACACATCCTGGAACCAAGGGTCCATGTTATATGCAACATGTGGTCCAAGTTGGGATGCTCACACCTTGTCAAAACCAGGGGAGAGGTAGGAAGAGGCTCTATCCCTGTCAGTCTTTGTTTGTTTGTGAAGTGGGGAAACAAGAGTGGCAAAAAGGCTGTCCATCTGGGAACAGATATCCAGAAGGAGAGAAACACGATCTATAGAAAAGTATTGAAGAGCATCAATGTGAATCTTGTCTGCCCTGAAAGTTGTTGACAGTCTTGAAGTTGTCATTTATTGAATGCTGTGAAACTGTTGTGACCTCTTGTCAGTTGACATTGACTATAAAAAGCACTTGTGGAAAGTTGTTCGGGCAGGGGAGTATACCCGAATGGCAAACCTTTAGAGATTATAGGCCTGGCAAGGAGGCAGGCCAACTGGAGGTTGGAGAAGTGCTACAACGTGGTCCTGACAGAGAAACATTTTATGTTTTAGTAGTCCTGGAAGAAGAGCCAAGCAAGGTTGTTGCAGAGAAGTTATATTTCTTGGAGTTGTTAAAGTGGCACATCACCCTGACCAATATAAACATTGTTGCTATTGAAGGACAAAAAACCTGTTCAAGGAACTCTTATAATCCATGTGTTGGAACTTCCTGTTGACAAGTTGACTTTACATCAGACCTTATTGGAACTTGGTTGCGAATCAGGATTTCCTTGTGTTCTTTTCTTGAACTGTAAGCAGAATCGGGTTTAAAACCTGGGCAAGGGGTGTTCACCCAGATTCTGAAGAGAGACTTTGGTTACTTTATGAACTCAATCATTATTGTTTTGATCTGCCATGCATTTCCTTTTTTATTTGTTCTATGTTTAAGTGTGAGGGACAGATATCCTTTAGTAGACTTTTTCCTTTAGTTTATTTTAGACAGGGAAATCCTCTTCAGGCTAGGGATAGTGAGGTGGCCTCCCAACCTTATATTCGAATCAAATGGCATTTGTTGAGAAGACTTCACAACATGGTCCGCCTCACATTTCCGACCCCTCAGATTCAACACTACTAATTTGTCAGCATGATTATGTAACAATTCAACAATACATATTTGTGGTTCTATCACTTCCTCTTTTTTGCAAATAATGCTGCAGCAGTTCACACCACACTTGCTTCAGTACTACTAATTTGTCAGGATGATTCAGTAACAGTTCAACAATACATCTCTGTGGTTTTGTCACTTCTTCTTCAAAAACTTTAATTACACCACAGTGCTTAAGCGACTTCCACCTGGTCCACTCACCTGCCAGGCCTACTACTACCAAGTGTTCAGCCCTGGTGTACTCTCCTGCCAGGACAGAATAAAACCACTAACTGCAAGTACTTTTGAAAGGTTAGCTTTTCAACAAGTTAGCAATGATACTTGCTTCACAACATCAACTTAAGTATTTCTTCTGAGAAAACAAGAAACACACTGGTGCTGTTTATGACAATCTGGTGATTGCACCATGCAATGCAGGCTATGTTCCATTCCTTATGAGTACTTCGTATCAGAAGTGAATCCCTTCTGCCACTCTTGTTTTCCCACTTCTACATCAACCAACTGCTGTCAGTGGTTCTCTCCCACTCTTACACTTCTTTGGCAATGTGGGTTTAAGCCAGAACCTCGCATGACCTTCGTTGTATATGGGCTATAGGATTTACAAATACTGGGATTCTTAATTGCCCTCTTTTGGCTTTGGCCATGGGTGTTCTCTTCAATTAGCTTTGGTACACTTCCCTTCTGGCTTGGGCAATAGTTGTTTGATCGAATTATTGCCCTCTTGTGCTGCTGGCTTTTAATCTGTCCCACACCTCTACAATCACACCCAGCTGGTCTGATATTAAAGTTAATATTCTGCCACTTGCTTCTTTTAGAGTCAGTTTGGTTTCCTAAAGTGTGATTACCCTGCTTTATATCAGTTTGGTATTCAAGCACGCTTTTGCTTCGATTTCACTCTGTTTTTATTGTCTCCGTGCTTAAGGCACCTGAAACTGGCGAGGTGGCGATTACGGAGTGCTCTGGGTTCACAATCACTTTGTGAACCTACCGGGTCTGGCGTATGTGTCCATTTGCATCACTGCCTCCAGGCCCTTTGCTTCTGCTTTCTTCCACGGCCCGGGATCCTCTGCTTCTTGGCTCCCAGTGTCCCGCTCCAGTCGAAACAGGAGCTCTCCTAGTTCCCACAACCCTCCGGTGCTCACCTGCCACCGGAGCTCGGCTAATAGCAGGGAAAGCTTTCAAATGGTGCGATTTACTCTGCTTGACCTCTGCAGCTGCGACTCTCAAGGGGAAAGCTGTCAATCCCACTGCTTCCCGCTGGGTAACCTCTGCAATCAAGGGGCCTCATTACAAGTTTGGAGGCAGCCCTGCCCTTAATAAGGGCAGGGCTGCCTCCAAACTCAGGTCCGGGTTCCTTGAATGAGGAATTACGGGGCCATTCCAACCTTGGAGGACCCGGTAATTCCTCATTCAAAATACCCATCCCCATTCTCATTCGAGCCCCCATAGGGCTCAATGGGAATGGGGAGGGAGCTAACAACGGGCCCGATGTTAGCTCCCTGGTCCCCTTGTGGGACCCGCAAAGGACGTCTGGTCTGACCAGATGTTCAGAGCGGGTCCCGCAAGGCAACCTCGTAATAGGGCGGAATGGGTTTAACGGCACCGGCACCATTACCGGCGCCATTAAACCCATTTCGCCAGGGTCGTAATGAGGCCCAAGGTGTTGAAAAGAAGAGACCCTCTCAGGACTGGCATCTGTTTGGCTCACAACGGTGCTACCAACATCTCTGTTCTTCTCTAACTTCAGCTTCTGCTGCCACGTGGAGGTTCCACAACCACTCCACCTCCAACTCCTGCTGCTACTTTCCTTCTCTATGGCCTGCACCTGAGGGGGCCTTTTATGGCTCCCAGTCTCCCTCAGGTGTGGGGCATTACCCCTAAAAGCTGCACTTTGCAGTCTCATTCCTCTGTAGCCCATTTCTTCGTTCCAGTACGTTGAGAATTGTGGGACTTGGAGTTGTGAAGACATCAGGAAGTAGACACAGACAAATGAGGAAGGTTTAGGCTACAAACATGTATTTAAAATCACAAAGAAGTTGGGATACGCCCTATCTTGCCCTTTGCTGAGGTGGGAGTTCCTTCCCTAACTAAAACTAAGGATAGTCTGTGTCAGGAAGTGCAAAGAAAATGTCTGTCTGTGTCCAAAACCTATACTTGCCCTCACATCTATTTGTCCAAACTGTGTAGGGATGTCCGCATCAAATGAAAAAGTGTTCAAATAAAAGTTCAGAATTTCTTCCAGCTCTTGGTCGGAAAGGGGTTCACACATTCCCAGGATTCCAAATAGTTCACTTTTAATCACAGGAGGTTCCCTTCCCCAAGCTTTCAAATCTCTCACTGTTTTCACAACAACACAATTTGGCAAGGATTCTTCCCAGCTTTCAGGCTCTTTCATCAATATCATAAAGTTAAACTCTGTAAGTTCACAATGTCCCAGCTTCCCTGGATATTCAACCATAAACTTAGAGATGAGTCAAGTGGCTTCTCTTTAATGGGGTGTAGTCAGTCTAGGCGCAGCTGTCGGACCACACGGTCCACCCATTACAGGACACACCTGATTGGCTTCTTTTCCAAAGTTACACCACCACTGCTTCAGCTCAACAGTGGTATTGGACTTATATTCTTGCAGTCCTTGTCAACGCTTGTTTTGCCACCATTTACTTGCTGCATTGTCAAACATTATCCTAGTGTTGCCCCAGTTTCAACTTTCAACTTGGACAGTTCCCCTTTTCCTTATGGCTCTTGACAAGGTATTACCCAAATTGATCGTTTACAAACGATTACATGGTAAATCTGGCCAAATTCAGCCAGTACCATTCGATCGTTTGTGAAAAAAATCAGTTTGGGTAATCACTACCAAACATGGGGAGCAGAAGTTGCGGGGTGTCCTCCGCTCCCCATTTTTGGTAGTGATGGCTTTTGAGAGTAGCAGGGGTGTACCCTGCTTCCAGAGATTTGGAGGCGGGTGACGAGAAAAAAAAAGAAAAGCGGACCCTGCAGCATCGGATCCGACCCGCATAAGAGGGACGGCTCTGATGCTGCAGGGTTAGAAAAAGAGCGGTCGGCGAAAAGGTAAGATGGCGTGGGTGGGGGAGTCTAGAGGGGTTTTTAGTTTTTGTGGATTTGGCCGTGGCAGAATTGGCTTTGTGGCCGAATTGACTACAGTGAATTCGGCCGCGAACAATTGTGCCACGGCCAAACCGTATACATCCCTTGCCAACACTTGCTATTTCTCAGTTTGTACAATTCACAGTTCTTTATATTCATTACCAATACTTGCTTTCTTTAGTTTCTATGATTCACAGTTACTTTGTAACAGGGAACGCTTTTCTCTGCTTTTCAGTCATGTGGCATTCACTCATTATTACTTTCCTTTGGTTTGTTATTCAAAAGGGCAAGAAATTCATATCAAAACAACGCAACTGCAAATTCCCAGTTCACTCTCCTGCTGGGAATTTGCACCTTGCATTCAATTTCAAATTTACTGCTATTTTGGCCCTTTGGCGGCCTTCCCAATTTCAGTACAATTCGGTATTCACAAACCGCTCTGTTCATCAACCTTCACATTATCGGAGTCATCAAATAATTACATTGCCTCTGCTGTCGCTCCATCACTTGCGAGCGCTCAGAACTTCCTTCATAATGTGGCTGGCACCCAAGCGTTCTGGAGTCATTCCGCCCCACCTGACTCACTGGGTACGTTGTCCTCGTGTGCCCTTCTACGCTTTGGTCAGTTCTTCGTAGCTGCTACGGTTCCAGCCTCGGCAAGCCCCTCTTACCGGGTCTCCAACATCTCGGGCTACCGGAGAGGGAGTCGTCTTGACTGCAGGAGGTCGGCAGCCTGACCCTGCCACCAGAAACCTTCCGACAAGGCCAGTCACAATCTGCTTCTGCTGCAGCGACTCTGTACCATCTCTGCACTTCTGACATGCGTCTCTCTGCCTTCACCTCTGGCTTCTCCACCTGCAAGCACTCCACAGGTGATCTCAATCTCCTCACTTCCTCTATTAGCCTCACCTTGGCGTGCCATTTATACCGCCCATTTGGCTTTGGGTACAGGCCATTCACATTGATTTCACAACTGTCTTGATACTCGGCATCCCTCTTCCTCGTCCCAGCACCAGAGTGGTGTTAGAATATGTCTGAGTTAATAAAGGATGAATGTGAGTTGCTATGTGGTCACTTCCTCATCTCAGAGCCATAATGGTAACATTGGGAGATGGGTTTCTAACACAATAGGGAAAGGATTGGAAATATCCCAAAAAAGCCTGGGGGACATTTCATTCTTGATGAAAGGGAAATGGGGGATACTGTGTCGCACCCAAGTGTGCCTCATCCCCACTCCCCAAGTCTCCTCCTCCCAGGTGATCCTCCCTTGCATATCCACCCGCTGGGTCAGGATTCGAAAGCGACGGGCTTTTCCATGCCACCTGGGGGGAGGATATTTTGGAGAAATAAGTGAGGACGCCCTCAGATTCCTCACAGAGTCCATAGTGTAAAGATCAACTTTTCTAATTAACATCAATATCTAGTTCATTCCTCATTTCAAAGCAACCAACAACAAAAAATAGCAAAAACACGGATCCAGCGATCCACCTCCCCTAGCACCATGTTCAGTACCTCCCACAACATTACCCAAGCATTTCCCCCTCCATAATGAAAACGTCAGCTAGTGAATAGTGAACACTAGAGATGCTGACATTTTTTAAATGTGCAAGGATCTTGCCAATCCTACTGCAGTCTTCTCCTCCCCTCCTCCCTCTCAGGCCCTCTGCACTGCACTGGCATCCCACTTCTCGTCCAATACTCTGGACATCCTGTACTCTTTGACCTCTGCTCCCCACCTCAGCACGCCCCCCCTCTTGCCTCCATTGGCCCCCCGCTTTCTCCACCATACTCTCCTCCTTCTATCCCATTGCACTAGAAGAGATCTCTAGAGTTGTTCGCTCTATGAAAGTCTCCTCTAAACAGGTGCTCCCCTGCTCCTCCAGAACCATCCAGGACAACATCGCCTCTCTCGCTCCAGCCTTGGCTGACCTCTGCAACCACTCCTTCGCCACTGGCTCCTTCCCACAATCCCTTAAGCACTCCCTTGTGCACCCTCTCCTATAAAAAGCCATCTGCAGACCCTACCTGCCCAGATAACTACCACCCTATCTCTATTACCCCTTTCTTGGGCATACCCATGGAGAAGCTGGTCATCCCCCCAACAGACCCTTCACACTGAACTGGTTGGCTACTTCCATTACCACCAGTCCGGTTTCAGGGCATCCAGAGGAATAGAAACTGCTCTCCTGAACACCCAATAAGACCTGCTGTCTAACCTGGACTCTAGCAGACCTTCTGTTCAGATCCTCCTCGATTTGTCTTCTGCCTTTGACACAGTCAACCACACCATCCTCATAAACCGTCTCCATGATACCAGTGGCATCACAGACTGGGCACTGGTGTGGCTGACCTCCTTCCTTTCAAACAGACACTCCCAAGTGCAAATGGGTCATTTTCTGTCCTCCACCTGACTCTATACCTGTGGCGTTCCTAGGGGCTCTATACTATTGCCATGGCTTGTCAGTATCTACTTGGCCACTCTGGCACACTTGATCTTCACCATCTCCCCTCATTTTCAATGTTACACATACAACGCACAACTCTCCTTCAAGCTACCATCCTCTACCTCTTCTCTCATACCTAATGCCTGACTTCTATTCTGGCATTGGTCTCTGCCAATGATCTCTGCCTTAATGCCAATAAGATAGAGATCCTTCTTATTGGGACACCTGCTCCTTACTCCCCCCACTTACTGGCCACCCTTGTTGGGTCGAGTCACCTCTCTCTTTCTCTCCACACATCACAGACCTCGCCAAGAAGTCCAACTTCCAGCTTCACCTCTTCAGGGGCATTCTTCCTATCCTCACCTTCCCCCAGAAGCTCAACTTCTCCTGGTTCTCTCGAGGCTGGACTATTGCAATAGCTTCTTCCTCAATCTGCCTCTTTCCTCCCTTAGCCCTGTTCAACTAATCCAGAATAGGACTGCGAGACTTATCCTTGACCTCACGACCAGGGACTGCATCTCTCCAGCCCTAAAATCTCTTCACTGGCACACAGTGACTGCTAGGATCAAATTCAAGACCCTTTGCATCATCCAAAAGCCTGTCTGGGGCCTGGGGCCTCTCTACATTCAGCTTTCCCTCCCTAAATACCTCCCCACCAGAGTCATTCGGTCCTCTACCTCCAACTCTCTGCAATTCAAACGTTTTACCAAACAGAGAGTGGGAGGTAGGTCCCTTTCCTCGGCAGGTTCCGCCCTCTAAAACGGCCTCCCTGCCCCCCCTCAGACTTGAGCTGGATCTTCTTAAGTTCCAGGAAACTTCTCAAGACTTTACTTTTCTCCTCCGCCTTCCTTCTCCCCTCCCGTGCTAAAGTTTCCTCTGCTGCTGCGACTGGGGCCTGGCTCCTCCAGTGTTAAACAAGGACCAGATCCCCCCCACAGCCCCACCAGTCTCCTCAGCATCCCTTGCCAGCACTGTCTTTGGGCTCCCTTCCCTGGACTAGCCCTAACCTGGTCCACCCTGTCCGCCGCACTTACCCTTCCGTCCCCTGTCCTTTTTCCCCTTGCACTTGCCTGACTGGCTCCCCAGCACTTGCCTTCTTGGCCCCCCCTAGCACTTACCCTCCACCCCTTCTGCCTTGGGCACCTCACTCCTGCACTTCTCCATCTACCCCACACCCCTGCCTTTACCACCTCATTCTTGCACTTGCACAGTAGGATTGCCACAAGGCCAATTTAACCATTTCTGTTCTTCTTCCTATGTTCCCCTCCCCAATTTGTCTTGTGGCGCCTGGAAACACTTGTGTATAGGCGCCATACAAAGGCCAAATAAATAAATAAAAATAAATGACAATTGCGCCCCAGTTAACAACCTCTCTAGCACCCTTCACAAATCCTTATTGGGGGTCGCCTCATCATCTGACACTGAAACAGTCTTGCGTGCCAAGAAGATGAGATATTGTTTATAGGGGTCCCAGATATCCCGGGGCCGAGCACTAGGATGTATTCCACCTCCATTTCATTGCAGTAAAGAATGTCCTCCTTCCACTGGTCTGCTCTGAGCGGTTTCCGCCTGCCCCATATCCTCATCACCCTCATCTTTGCCAATAACAACAACAGACCTGCCAACCTCCATACCTTCAGTGCAATTTGACCAGTGTATCCCGGCTAGGCCACCACCGGCGTAGGATCCACCCTCTCCCCGATAATGATACTAAGGATATCGAAAATCTCCTCTTAAAATTATAACACTGCGGGGCACCTTCATGACAGATGCAGAAAATCCAGGGGCAAAGCTGCACATCAAACACACTCATCCGGAGTGGCTGGAAAAAATGTATGAAAAAACTTAGGTGTATAATAAAACTAGTGTAAATATTTAAAACCTCATATGAAGAGCTATTTTCCTAGTCTGCGCACCACAGTATCGCCATACTTCATCAGTAAGGTTGCGACCCAGAGCCGCCTCCCATTTGCCACAGGGCGTCTCCACCCACTTCACCTTAATATCCACTATTTACAATAGAGGCTGGACACAAGACTGCCCACGTCAACTGCCCCAATAGACCCATCCAAAATGGTAGCCACTTCTGGTGAACTCGGAAATGTCAGAATCAGTTCTTTCGAAGAGTTTCTCAACCGGAACAACAAAAATAAATCTAGAGATGTAACATTCCCCCTCTCCTTGAATGCAGCTAAAGAGAGAGACTGCCCCTGGGAAATAAATCCTGAAACGTAGAGATACCCAGCTTCCCCATACACTGCGTGAACCTCAGGTTTGCTGGCCAGCGGTAATGTCGGCATATGTGTAACCGGTAGTTCAGGAGAATAGAGGACATACCCCCCCCCTTACCTTCAATGTGCACCCACGCTCTACATGTCAACTCTACCATATTCTTCGGTTTAGACAGGGTACCAGGAGCAGTGAGAATCACAGTCCTCAGTAATAACAGAGACGCCAACACTTTCTCGATTTCCACATGTCTCCTGTCCGAACTAGCAATAAACCAATATGCCAGAAATGTTGCCGGGGGTGCATCAAAGTACGCCTCGAAGTCATGTAGTGCCAATCCTCCTCGATCTAGCGGAGCAATGAACTTCCCACACTGCATGCAAGGTTGTTTACCTGCCTATTTAAAATGAAACACAACCAATTGCACATCTCTAAAGTAAGACCTAGGCAGTTCCAGCAGCAAATTCGAAAAAACATATAAAACCCACGGCAGCAGGACCATTTTAACAATGGAAATCGTCCCATACAGGGTAAAGGGCAGTCCCATCCACTTCCAAACCACAAACTTGGCCTGCTCCAATACCTTCCCAGAGTTACATTGATACAAAATATCTGCAAAGCGAGCCATATCTATACCCAGATAGCGGGTGCAATCCATGTGCCACTGAAAATGTAGTCCATCATTGTACTGCACAGTGAGGTCATTGGGCGGAAAAAGAACTGACTTGGTAGTGTTAATTTCAATCCAGAGATGACCCCAAATTCCAAGACATCAGTCATAATCGGCAACAGATTTAACCTTGGGTCCTTGATAAAGAGTACCATGTCATCTCCATATAAAGACACCACCAATTTACGGCTGTACACCTGCATCCCCCATGATGATGTTTATCTCTAATTAATTCTGCTAATGGCTTAACCGCTAAGGCAAACAACAGGGCGAGAGAGGACACCCTTGACGTGTACCTCTGCCCAACGATACCACCAGAGTCAGCTGGCCATTCACTCTAATTCTGGCATTCAGAAAAGCATAAAGCAAGGAGACCATAGACCTTAATCCTTCCCCCACTCCCATTCGTATCAATGCTGCAAACAAAAAGAGCCATTCCACTAAATCAATAGCCTTCTTGGCATCCAACAACGCAGCCACAATAGGTTCGTCCTAACTCACGGTGGACATCAGTCCAAAAATACGCCGCAAACCATAAGAGGTAGAGCACCCTGGAATAAAGCCAGACTAATATGATATGGTAATGTTTATTTATAAAGCCCTTATACACAGGCAGTGTTTCAAAGCGCTCAAGGAGGGTCGGAATAGGGGAAAAACAACAGTCGCTCAGAGCCCTTGAATTTCTGAGACGATAACGGTCTGCATAGGCAGAGTAAGTGAATACGATACATTTAACAGTTTAGACACAGCAAATAGGCCTTATTGCGATTCTGTGTTTTTTTCAAGTGCACATTAAGGGGTGAAGGCAAGGGAGAACAGACAGAACGATCTTCGGCCAGGGCTGCATTCAGATCTTGCATGCAAGGCAGGGAGGGGAGGGGGTCCAAGTGCACCCACTCAGTAGAGACCAGGGAAGTGCGGAGAGAAAAGCTCTCTAGGATTTATTACAAGTGCAGTGAGGGGGTGGGGTGCAGGGCCCTGAGGCAAGTCCAAAAGGACTGGTAGGGGTGCTTGGGACCTGTGAGACTCTGAGGTACACCAGGCTGCCAGTCAGTAAACTGTATGGAAGAGGAGGGAGAGATGGGAGAGCAGAGAGCTACGTTAGCAGGGTAGGGGGAGAGAGAAGGAGGGGAAGAGGAAGGTCTTGAGGAGTTTCCGGAACTTAAGAATATCAGGCTCAAGCCAGAGGGTGGCAGGGGGGCTGTTCCAGAGGGAGGCACCTGCTGAGCAAAGGGATCTCCCTCCAAATCTCAGCTTGGAGAACCGGCTCACTCGCAGAAGGTTGAGGTAGATGAGCGGAGGGCTCGAGAGGGACAGTATTTAGGTAGGCAGCGTTAAAGGTAAGTAGGTCCCAGACCGCAGGAAGCCTTGTGGACAATGCAGAGGGTCTTGAATTTGATCCTTGCAGCCACGGGGAGCCAGTGAAGGGATTTCAGCACAAGAGAGATGCCGGCCCTGGACTTGAGGCCAATCATAACTCTTGCGGTTCTGTTCTGGATGAATTGCAGAGGGCGCAGGTCAGAAGCAGTGAGATTGAGGAAGAAAGAGGCTGTTGCACTAGCCCAGCTTAGAGAGAACAAGGGCTCTGGAGACAGTGAGACGCTAGGAGAAAGTGAGAAAAGGTAGAGTGCCTCTGAAAAGGTGTAGTTGATAGTTAGACTTTTTTGAGATGTCAGAAATGTGAGAGGAGAAGGAGAGAGTTGAGTCGAAGATGACCCCAAGGTTTTTAGCCTCACAGGTGGTGGTAGGCGCAGGGCCGAGGGAGGTCGGCCAGAGTGAGAGTGGGAAAGCGGGAGACGGGGTCCCATTGCAAACAATCTCAGTTTTACTGCCATTGAGGCAGAGGTTGTTTTCAGCACACCATGACTGAATAGCAGAAAGACAGTCAGATATGAGTGAGGAGGAGGAGGCGGCTGAGGATAGCCTGAAGGATAGTTGCGTGTCATCCGCATAACACTGGAAATTAGAGGTAGGTGGCAGTCACACATGCCAGGGTAGCCATATAGATGTTGAAGAACCAGAGGGATAGGTTAGAACCCTGGGGAACGCTGCAGGTTAAGATGCTGAAAGTCGAGAGAAAGGCACCAAGGTCGACCTGGGATGGGCGGTCGGAGAGAAAAGAGGTTAACCAAGCCAGAGCCTGACCTGTGATCCCCAGGGTGTCACAAAGCTGTGTGATCAGGATGTTGTGGTTAACCATGTCAAAGGCAGAGGAGAGATCAAGGAGAATGAGGACAGAGGGAGTGTTAGTGTCACGATTTGAGAGCAAGCCTTCACGGGTGTTCAGAAGAGCAGTTTCTGTGCCTCTGGACGCGCTAAGGCCAGACTGAAGGTCGTGGAAACAACTTAACACACTTATGCATGAAGGGGGCTCATCGCGCGGCTAGAATCTTAGCCAAGATCTTATTATCTAGATAAATGAGCAAGATGGGACGGTAAGAGAAACACTCATCTGCGGTTTTCCCAGGCTTCAACAATACAGTTACCACTGCTTCCTACATAGCAAGGCCTGCTGATGCACCTCTAGCAGGTGCGGCCCCAGGATCGCTGCAAACTGCTTATAAACGTCTATCTGGGCCGTGGGCCTTATCTGAAGATATAGCTTTAATCGCTTGCAGGATTCCTTGTAATGTGAAGGGTTGATACAGCCACACCCTTTCCCCAGCTTCACACCAGTACAGTGCCACGTGATCAAGAAACGCATCTATATCAGGCTGTGAAGCTCAATTCTGTGAAGAGTATAGGCGTGTGTCAAACCGCCAAAACTCCTGGAGAATAGCCTTATCTGTGAATTTTGGAACTCCTTGCGCATCCGTAACCACTGTAATGTGTGCTCTGGATGTATCAACTTCAGTCGCCGTTGCTAACAATCGGCCGGGGCTTTGGCCTTCTACGTACTGCCGTACTGCCAATTTCCTCCTCAGAAACTTCACTTCCCGCTGAGCAGCAGCATGAAATTTATCCAGCTCTTCCCAAACCATTTTCTGAGACACTTACTCTTCCATCTAGCCAACTTCAGCCTGTATTTGTCGAATGTTTGCTTCTCTATCTGCTAGCTCTTTCCTAATTGTTCTCAAAATACCAGATTCTCTCGCTATGCACCCCCCCTCTCACAACATATTTAAAGGTTTCCCAAAAACACTGAATATGAGGAGACCGACCCAACATTTCCCCTACAACAAATCCCAATAGTCTGCGTAATAGCCGTCCAAAAACTTAACATCAGACAAACATTAATTCTTAAACACGCAAGCAGGTCTCCCACACATCGTTCCTGGAATATCAGGCACCGGTACCACCGGCACGTGATCCGACAGAGTGCGTGACCTCAGTTACCCATCCCATCACCTTATCTGAAATCAAAACATAATCCATCCCAGATACTGAATGATGCACCGCCGAGGTGACTGTGTACCCACTATGTGCTGCATGCCTAACCCTCCAAACATCGCTCAGTTTCCAGGCCCAGCATAGATCTCTTAATTTGCAGGTCGACTTCAACAGAGGTCTAAGACAACCCTGACCGCTCCGTTCTGTCTACCTCTGGCTCCAGCACTGCATTAAAATCTCCTGCCCACACAACTATATTGGAAGAATACTTGGCCAATTGCTGATCTATCCACTCCAAAGTGCCCACCACATCAGTGTTAGGACCATAGTAATTAACCAGGGTTATCAGCTGATCATGTATTCTCCCTGTAACCTACAACCTCTTACCCTCCTGCTCGTTCACTTTGTCCGTCAAGCAGAATACAACAGAACTGTGTATCAGTGTGCAAACCCCACGAGAATAAGTGGAGAAGGATGAGAAGTAATGGTGACAGCATAATCCTACCCCAAATTGCGAGTACCCAGAGGTGGTTAGATGCGTCTCCCATGGGAACGCTATATCCACATGGTGCCGTTTCATATAGAGGAATACCTTACAGGTTTCAGACAGGCAATTAAGGCCTTTGACATTCCATGTCATATAGCGCACCCCTTTAGCGATAACCCCGAACAATAACCCAGTATAACTCAGGAAGTCCCAACACCGGCCCCTCTGCACAACTAATCATTGGTTGCTCCACAAATCTTAACCAGCCCTCCTCATACCTTCTACACATCAACTGGACCTTACAAGGGGGAACCCCCAAAAACTGGATGAGGGGGAACCCTGAACCCCCCACTTCCCTCCCAGAACAACCCCATTCCCCACAACTTCCCCCACCACCACCAGCAACCCCAAAAAGCAAGTGACCTCCAACCCCCCAAAAACACAACACATTATAGGGTTCCTTCCGCTTGAGGGCTGCCCTAGTGCCCAGCCACCCCAGCAGACCTCCAACAACAGTAAGTGCTGCCTTCCATCATCCCAAACATGTGATTCCCAATGGTCAGCATCTGCCCGTTTTGTACAACATGTCCTCATGGGGGTGAGGGTTACCCAGATGCTCATCACCCCCGCTCGGCCTGGGGATCTTCGGCAGCGATTCAAAGAAGGCATTAGCCTCCTCTGAAGATTGAAAAAACGACACCCTGCTCCACACAGAGCTTTGCAGGGAAGAGCATTGCATATGTCATGCCCCTTTCTCTGAGCCTTTTTTTTTAACATAGATGTAGGTCCTCTGTGATGCCTGTACCTTGTCGGAGGAATCCGGGAAAAGTTAGATAGAATCAATTTACACATCAAGGGACCACTCTCCCTGGCTCTTCGGAGAGCCAGATCCTGATCTCGATATTCAACATTTTGGCAATAATCGGCCGAGCCGGCGCACTTGCACCAGCCTCATTCCACTCGGAATCTGATGGGCCCTTTCTTGTTACTAGGAGCTTCGGCCAAACTAAACAAACTCAGCAAGCAATACTGCTCTTTCAACATTGATGGGATCGATATTAAAGTGGCACAGGAGGTAAAAACCTTGGGATTCTATCTACATTCTGCTTTGAACCTGCACAAGCAAGTCAATGCCGCGCCTCTGCGACGGCATACACCTGTAAGCTGATACATGCCTGCAAACCCTTCTTATCTACAGAGAGATGCATTACCTTAGCGAGAGCCTTGATTCTTTCAAAAATGGACTATTGCAATGCACTTCATCCAGGTGCTAGCAAATACATTGTTAACAAACTTCAGAATTTACAGAGCAATGCACTTAGAACAGCTCTAAGTATTGCAAGAAGACAACATATCTCTGAGGCCAGACGGAAGAACAAATTTAAAACGGTCTCCCTCACACACAAATGTCTAAATAATTCTGCCCCCAAATATTTAACGGACAAAATTGTCAAAAATACATCGACACGCCCCACTAGAACTGTGAACTCCTTCTGCCTAAAAGTCCCTAGATTCAAACTTACAAAAGGAGGGGGAAGTTTTCCTGTTATGGCGGCCCCATTTTGGAACTCCATACCTATCACCTTAAGGGCGAATCAACCCTTCATGAGCTTTAGGAAAAACACTAAAAGCTGGCTGCTCACAATACACGTATGACGACCCTAGCCTGCCTTTACTTTCGACTTACCACGTGAACGCACTATGGGTATTTATCTAATTTGTATCCTGTATTTTTCATATGCTGTAAATTCCTTTGTTTCTTGTGTATACAATGTAATATTGTCCTTCAATTTCTTGTAAACTGTGTACTTGATCTCATGTGTAACTTGCAACTTGAAATGTACATGCAAAGCACCCAGATACCTCTGGGTTTGGAGCGCTATATAAATAAATAAACAAACAAACAAACCAACAATAAACACTGCGGAAAAGCCCTCATCGCCGAGCGCTTCACCAAGGATTGATTCCACCAGTGTCTCCATAGAACGCTGATCCACTGATTCAGGCACTCCCACTATTCTGAGGTTGTTCCTTCTGGATCGCGATTCAAGAGCCTGCTGTTTATTTGCAAATCTACATGCAGGGTGCTTTTCTTTTTTTTTCTTTCTTGTCCCCGCTTACCAAAATGATAAGTGGGGGACACGCCCGCAACCCCCGACTCCTGTTACGGCGCCCATTTAGAGCGGGAGACACCCCTGCAACACCGCTCTGCTTGGGCGCAGTAAATGTCACCCTCATTTTGTGTGCCCTCAAAGTCGCTGTTGACTTGAACAAGTTACATTGCAGAAGATTCATTCTCCACCGCTGACCCCCTGGGTTCAACTTCCTCCGATCTCTCATCATGTTTGCCCAAACGGACCTGCATGTGATCCACTTTACATGTTAAGGTATCCATTTTACCATCCAGAGATTGTATGCTGGCTTGCAACTGATTGAACATTACTTTAAAATCGTTGAACGCCCCAGTCGAATCCGGCTTAGACGAGGGGTTACTCACACAGAGGATCTTCTACCAGTGTACTGCCCTTTCAGTGGGAGGGAGTCTCAAACTTCAGCATCGACTGCGGCTTCCCTGTTTTCCCCATTTCAGACATTTTCATGATATGTGGCACTTGTCTCAAAAACCAAACACTATTGCACAACGGTTTGTCACATCGTCGCTTGTTGCGAACCAATTGAATGTTCCCAATACTTGCTAGTCCCCCCTTCTTTAGGTCGCTGACCAGATAGCCATCCACTACGTTCCTGTCTCCACCCAGGCCACAAGCCCACGTACCGTGGTGACAGCCAAGGCCAGCAGCACCCACTCCGCCAGCAGCCAGCGTCCTTCCACCACTCCACATCAGACAGAGCAAGCCAGGTGCACTGCTCTCTCCTGTAGTCAGAGGCTGGTCAAGCAGCGACACCGGTCCTCCAGCACACCAGCCACCATGGAAGCCTCACAGGTCACAAGAGCCCAAAGCGTCATTGAGCAGCTGTCTGCGGGCGACACACCCACCCCCAACAAGGCTCACCATCCAGCAACCACAGTTCACTATGAACAGGGAGCCCTCAGCTCGCAGTGACCACAGCTGGGGCACTCTGGAATACAACAAATCGCCTGGATCCTCCTAATGCACCTCCCAGTACTCAGCAGGGTAGCAGTCCCCTCCATGCCTCCATGTGTCCAAATATATTCCTCAAAGGTTGCGCAACCACCAGTCCCTCAAAAGCACCACAGCAAGCCAAGCATGCATGCAACATAATCCACGAGGTGAAACAGGCTGCAGAAAAAAAACAACCACGTAGCAATCCTCAACGTGGCTCAGGTCCTTGACCCAACTGTATCCCGGGAGCTGTAGTTCAGGGGACTAGCCCAAGGTCAAACCAAAGCCCCTGTATCTCCGGCGCTCTGCGCCAAAGGCACACATGGCTTGCACCATGCACAAGCGGTCGGAAGCCGCAGCACCGCAGCATTCAGCAAAAATCAGCGCTCCTGGCCACGCAGGCTGTAGAGCTCGGAGTGTGAGCCTGCTCGCCTCGCTAACCCCCGCTGCGGTTCAATTTGGCTCAGGGCCCAGACTGCTTCTCCCCCACCCGACGGCCCCGCACTTTCAATCCAGTAGTGCCGGCGGAGAAGGATGCCGGCGAACAACGTTGGTGTGCTTCCCCAGCAGCACCGAGGTAGCCCGGCCATTGCCTCCGCCAGCCTCACAGGCGTTCCCCTACTATAGCAAATGGTGTCCTGCCAATAGCAAATTCTACATGCATCAATCCTGCATGTTTATGAGTCTGGTATTCCTGAGGTACTTAAATCCCTGCTCCCCTTCCTATACCTACAATCTGGTTTTTGTAAAGGAGTACATACCAAGTGTGTTCCAAGCTTGTGGCCATTTTCAATTGGCCTTGTTTTATTTCTTTTTTTAGCATCACCTTAATTATTACTTGGGGTGCTATATTTTTAAAACACAAAACAGTGGGTGATTAGACATTTGTACATATAAATGGTGTAAAACAACATTTGTACATATGATTGAGAAACATTAAGAAAAAATGGGGAGAAAGTTTTTATCAATCAACGGTACATTGTTCATATATATCATATAGCATGTATTTTTAGTCGATCATTTTACTAGATATGTTGATTAAGCGATACATCACCTAAAGTGAAATAAGAATAAAGCATACTAATTTAATGTCTGTGTTTGTTAATCAAATTCAACATCAGAGCTTTGATCACAGACTAGACAAGTGACTAAACAAAGGGGCGCTCCGTCCCTTTAGACAATGCAATGATTGTGCTTAGCCGTGTTCTTCATGTAGATTGGGTACACTAAACACAGGACCGGTCATACTCTGTTTAATCCTATTTTATCGGATGCGTTTCCTATGAGTCCTGTCAAGAGCATATCGTGACCAGTCCTGGGTCGAATTCACTATTATTAGCATTAAACGTGGCTGGATGTTAAGGGTGTTGTAGTTTTTCCTAAACCATTGACGTTTCGGCAAATGATGTCAGCGCCTTCATCTGGGCCTTGGATTGGATCACTCTGTAGTGAAAGAAAGAGTAAATTGATGTGTGTGACCAACAGGCAATCTTACTTGCCAGGTTTGTTTGTGCCAAATAACAAGTCACATTTGTTAAAAATACCAGATACCCTGGCTATAGAAGGGTTAAAAGAGGACTAGAGAGCTTTTAAATGCCCTCTGGGCAGCAGTGACCTTGTTGGCCTTGCGGTTCTTGCAGCAGTTCTGAGTTCAGAGGAGGGGGCCTTTCTGCTAAGGTGTCTCGAGTCCGCCGGTGTGTCACTTAGGGGGAAAGTGGGCTTGAAGCTTGAGGTCACATGGAAATGGAAGAGAAAGGGTGGAGTGGCATGAGCGCAGTCTCCATGTGGCTAGACATCTAGCATACTGCGAAAGGCGTAAATATAGTTCTGTTTGGAAGTCCCCAGCACAGCTCACGCCGAACCTCCACACCACCTGGATCATCAAGGTAACGCGATACGGTGTGGTGAATCTTCCCCTCGGCACTCCAGAAGGTATTATACTGCAGATGGCATGCCTGTAACCGCATTAGAAGTGCAGCCTTATCAGGACTTTGACCAGATTTACAAGGTCCCACGGGTCCTCAAGGGCTTGCAGCCAACTTGGAAGAGTTCACTATCACTAGCGCCCTCTCCATCCCCACCAACTTAATATGACCACCTCCAAGACGATGTGTCCAGATAAGACTGCCTCATCTACAGGTAAAGAGTGTGCTCCTGGCCACAGAAGCAGTCACTTACCATGGGCCACGCTAAAGTATGGTCGCTATCCAGGATAGCATATGCAGGATGCCAAATGATACACTAAGGGATTATAAACATCTAACGGTAATTAAGTGTTTCTGAAGTGGTCACAACGCCCACGTATTTGGCAGTTTAATTTTCTTAACCGTAGACCCAAATCTTGTTACCTTGAGCACTCCAGATGAGTCTCAACGCTGGGACACCACTACTGTGACAGTAGGTGCAGTATAAATGGCTTTTGTTACTTACTGTACAACACGCTTGGAATAAACAAACACCTTGCTCAGCCTTCTACTGCTGGCCACTCAGAACTCTTTCAGGGAAAGTCCACCCTCTTGGCCGTAGACACTCACCTGCTTGAGATACCAGCAGCAGGTGTGCCTTCTCTCGTGGCTATTCAGGGTCGAGTGCTTCGCTGCTTATCGCCTTGGCCAGGTGACGAATTACATTAATCTCCAGATGAGTAATTACTCTTTGATTAAGGTCGTTGAGTCTTTGATCAAGCCAGCCTCTGGAATATCAGAGTAAAATAGTGCATTATTAAAACGTTTATAATAAATGAGTGCAAAAAGGCCCATAAACCTTTATCTTGGTGCCAAATTCCTCTGTTTTATTTTAGACTTATTTGTAATGAAAGCGTCCGTGTCCTGGTGTTCATGAACTTTCATGGTCCTAGGTTTAAAGGCCTGAGAAAAGGGAACTCAGTGATTGTAAACGGGTGTTGGGACCCTTCATCCTAACTCAGCTGCAGGGGATCACAGCAGTCCCGCAGCAGTGAAGGGGTGTCTGGCTGGGGGAGGCGAAGTGGAGAGGTAGGATACCAGGGTGCCTCAACCCCCCCCTCATCCACCCCAAAAGAGATTATAATACATCATTCTTAAAATAGCGCTATTGACAAAGGGCTGTACATCATTTTTATATACAATTATTACCTTCATAACATACCTCTCTCAACTCACATGCTTTTGGGGTGTGTCATCCATCTGGTACATAATTCACTCACCTGTGAAGCCCCTTACCCGCCCATACACTTCAATGGGCTCTCACCCACCAAAAACAAAACCGTCTGTTTTCACCCCCACTCCACCTCTGCTAGGCACTAAAAAAGTTGAGAGGTATGCACTGAGGTTAGTATACTCATTTAACAACCTAAAAAAAGGTTGAGTTGGCCATGCCAGGACTCAAACCGTTGACTACACTAAACAAACAACTCTCCAGTTCTGGAGAGGGACTCCTGAAACTTTAAGGCAAAATGTGCGCATTTTACTTTTTTTTGTAACTTTCTCTGGCCTGTAAATGTATGTACTTTCTTCCAATGCAACAGGGGCAAAATAAAGGCCCCCTAACTGCTGAAAAACCTCCCACAAAAACTGTTCTGAAAAGTTGCCCATTATGGTTGCAACCTACACAGATCATGCATGCCAACATTCCGACGCACCTGGGAGTTAGGTTTCGTCAGACTAATCGGGAGACATAAATTTCATACATGCCAACCCTCCCGATTTAGGCGGGAGACTCCGGATTTTGCAACAAAAAATAGTGCTATTTTTTACTGTCGCCAGCCTAAAATCACTATATCGCCAATGTAATTCTATGGGAAAATTACTTTCTCCGGATTTGTGTGGGGGAAATCTCCCTCTCCGAGGTTTAAGAATGTTGGCATGTCTGATACATGTTCCCATAGGAATGCATTGGGGATAGAATTATTTTAGGCAGGAGGGTAGGCATATAGGCTTTATAAGCAGTTTCTACTAACAAGAAGTTACAGTCAGTGACACTAGAGCTGCAGGGACATAACTGGGATGCACTCAGTAGCTCCACGTGACTTCCGCCTTTACTCCTTTGCTGGTGGGTTAATGTGGCGCACCGCGAGACGCCAGCAGGGCCCCTAGACACAGAGCGCATGCGCAACAACGCCGCGCACACGCCTACACACAGCGCATGCGCAAGCAGAAAGCACGCGAAGGTAAAACGAGCTGCTTTAGAGGCAGACGCCCAGTGCGCCCGCGCATGCGCAGAGGCGCTCAGGATGTCCTTGCTTGCTCCACCGCACAAAACAGAACATTCACCAGTTTCACGTGTTTCTTCTATGACCTGGGACATGTTTTCCCCGTGGTACCCAAACTCACCATGGAGGCCAGTGGACAAGGGGCTGCTCTGCAAAATATCTAGAAGAAGCTAAATTGAATACACGGAAAATGGGCCTTCTGTAACTAACTTGTGTCCTAATGACACGTGGTCTGAAAGAATGCCTCATTATTTTCTGTTCCAGTGCTTTAAATAGACAGGAACCTGCACTTCATTTAATTGAAAGAGAGTACCTGCATTTCTCAGCAGAAAGCCAATACTTTTAATGGAGGAGTATTGGTACTTCTCAACCGTAAGCAGATACAATGGGATAGTGAGCACTTCTGTGTTTCCATTTCACATACTGTTCTCCACCAAATGGATGGCTAAGGCAACAGACTCCAAGCTTACTCCACGCGGCTACCTGCACTTTGCAGGCTTCTGTGTAACCCAAAGAGGGACCCCAGAGAGTCACACCTGCTGCAGATGGGGGGGTGATAGGAATGCCGTAAGAGGTGGAGCTGAATGGCTCTCTAGATTTGGTGCAGACTCTTATGACCCATGGCATAGCTCTCATCTCACATGCTTTTGGAGGGTGTCATCCGCCTCGGAAATAGATCAGTCACCCACCAAGCCCCTTACCCGCCCATGTAATTCAATGGACTCTCACCCATCCAATGCAAAATCGTCTGTTTTCACCCGCCCTGGGCACCTCAAAGGTTGAGAGGTATGCTATGGTGAGAGAAGTGTCAGGGGAGGAGGCCTTTGCTTGAAGCCCTGCAGGCTGTAATCATGCCACTGAACAGGTCTCCCATTGAAGGGGTGAGTAGCAATGTCCTCCTGGACACTGTTTGCACCCCAGAAGCTTTTTTTGACTCTGTTAAGAGAGATGGTTTGCATTTCTCGCTCGGAAGAGTTGGGGACATCTGCTTGTTATCTGGAGTTGTCAATTCCTCTCTGCACTTAGGGGTTCCCACATCCCGCATCAACTCTCCCTCAAATCAATCTATACTCTGGCTGTCCCCTCTCGAGTTCCATACAATCCTTACCAGCTTTGACTCTCTCTTGTCTACAGCAGCGATGTGTCTCTCTCTCTCTGGGTGTGTTGTGTTCTCTTCCTGCAGAGTGGGTTGGTGGAGTCCAGATCACAGTGTTGCACGTATTGCACACGGGATTGCTCCAGTCCTCCGGCTCCCTCTCATTTCTGGCTCCGATTCATGTCTCCTGAGTTTTGGACAGTGGCTAACTATCCAATATTCCAGAAAGGCTAACTCCAACCTTCTACTGGTGCCAAGATTTAAACGTACTATGACTGGGGGAGTAGCTTTCCTGTCAAAGCAGCACAACACTGGAACTCCCTACCACCCTCCCTAAGGGAAGACCTTCCCTACCTACAATTTAGATCTAATCTTATCCTTTGGATTAAGGAACATGACAATTAAGTTATATATCGCTGATCTCCTATGCTTCCCTGTATACTTTTGGCTATAGTATGCCATTTGTAAATCCTGTATATTCTATGTAAATATGACTTATTGTATTCTGTTTAATGTTGATGATGTGTCCAGCACTGTAACCATAGCTGTACTCTATCTGCAGTGCCTTATGTAACCTAAGCTACACAAACCTCTGGTTGCTCTTGCGCCCGCTACCTCTGGGTTAGGTGCGTATTACAAATAATAAAACAAACAAAAACAAACAATATAAGGCTGCTAGTTTCTCGATGCCTTACTCTCAGTGTTCTGCGACTCAGACTTCTGGCTCCTTCACTTTTGGATAATACACAGCTGTGAAACTGCAACCTCCTCAGGGACTTGCATCCTAACAGTGTCCAGCGCCCTTCAATAGAGGGCCGGTTACTAAACTGCTGAGCCATATGGTTACATCGATAGAACGGAAAGACGTTTTTCTCCCTTGTAAATCTGTTTTGCAACTCATTTAATTGCAGGTGTTGTCTGGAGCTCTTCGACAAAGTCATGAGGTATAGCATTCGACACTTGCTCATCCTACACAGTAGGGCATACCAAACCTGGTCACTCAGTACGTTAAGGGCATTCCAGACTTGGCCACTTTGTATGGTGTGGCATTCTGGACTTGCTCACCCGGTACGCTGGTCAATAGACATTCTAGGGTTGGTCAACTAGCACTCAAGATGATTCCAAAATTGGTCATATTGTACAAGAGGGCATTCACGATTGATACACCCAGTATTGTAGGCATTCCGAACCTGGTCACCATGCACACGTCTAGAATGTTTACTGTACAGAGCGACCACCTGGGGTATGCCCTGTGTTGCAGGGTGAATAAGTCTAGAATGTCCGACCATACTGGAATGCTGTAAGCGCTTCCAAAGTTGGTCCCCATGCACAACAGGTCACTCCATAGTGAATGTTTACACTTGTAATGTGTGTATGTAAACGATTCCAGATAGTGATGCTGCTAAACCGACTAGTACAACCTTTCAACAAAATGACAGGCTTGGTCAGTACTGGACTTAGTACTCTTAAATGTCCAAAGCCCCTGAGAAAATATTCTTTGTACATAGCACACACCTTAGCAGTGTAGCACAATGCTGGACCTTACACTCTCGCTTTGCGGCATGGACCGCCTCCTCTTCTGCCTCTTCGAACCTATGACTGGCATTAAGCCATTGCAGAAGCATCTGGAGGTTTAGCACCTCGTTGTGTGTAATTTGGCAGGCTGTACCCCGCTCAGGTGTTTGGATCCCACACTGATAAACAGACTGTGGTCTAGTATATAAAGGTGCTCCGTCCAGAGATACAGTGCGGAGTCTTAGGCACCAGGAGAGAGATGGCGAAGATGCTGCTCTGGGCAGGTGAGTTTGACGCACAACCTTAAGTGCCTTTCCCTTTGCTCAAACATTAGGATGAATTGGAGATTTTGGACTTGAGTGTACAGGACTTTTTAGCATTGAAAATTTACACCTGGGGTTGTTCCATGAAGTTCCATGCAATGCAATAGAAAAGTGGGGATGGTCTGTACAAATGCTTGTAAGGTCCCATAGATTTCCATTGTTTGTCCTTGATATTCCATGGCTGCCAGTCTTCAACCATGGAATTTTCATGGAACAGTCATCGCCCGCTGGTGGCATGCAGGGTGCCAGCATTACTAGATCGTTTTATTGGAGGTTGTGCATCAAAAGCTCCTAGAAGCCATTTCACAAGGAACTGAAGGAGAAAGTCGACTTGAGCAACAGGCAGCAAATGTGTTATAGTTTGCATTACAACATCATTCATGCATGCCAACATCCTGAAGCACATTGCAGGGAGATTTCGTTAGAGAATTCGGGAAAATTTAATTTCTCCATAGGAATGCATTTATTGATCGGGAGTCTCCTGCCTAAATTGTGAGGATTACCATGTATGATAATCCAAAGCTTTTGAACTTTGCATGTAAAAGCACCACGACCAGGTACTTTCTGCCATCTAAGGGGGCTGAAAAGAGGATCCACTATCAGAAGTGTATCCTTCCCAAAGGTCTCAAATGAGGACCAGTTGTGAGAATTTCATCTGTCATAAAGGACCAGCCCATCCTTCTGACGGCACTCAAACGAGGACCTTTCCATGAGGATACAGTAGATGTTATACTGTCTAAAGTGTTTCCCTAGTCTTTGGGGGATGAACGTTCCACTCGTTGGGATGTTATCATTATTTTGGCTTGCTTTGCCTTGTACCTTTCTGTCTAGTCCAGCAATGTGGCCTGTGAGTCCAGGCTGGGGTTTACAGCCACATCTTTTCTCATGGTCTTTTTTTCTCGTGCAGGCCTGGCCTTGTTGCTGCAGGTGCAGTTTGGTGAGTAGCCAGTTTATCCATTTCAGGATCCAGTCTGCAGGAATGTGGTATTGGAAAGTGAAGATGCTTGGGGGGGAGGGGTGGATTGGTGGGGGCTTCTAGTGTTTTCAGTGCAGATCTGTGCACAAGCATTGAATGGGTCTGCCCCAGGGTGTACTGTAGAAGGTTTGTGTGGACGGTGGAAGGGATGTGTGTGAGGGGCGAGAGGGGGGGTTTATAGATAGATGCAATTCACGGACTCCATTTGTCTACTTTGCCCTAATGCCCTAACATTGCATTGATTGCAAGGATGTGTGTCATAACTTGCTGGTGTGGGATGCTGAGAGGAGCCTGATTGTGGTGTCCAATAGAAAAGCTGATGTTTAGCGCTTACGTGGTGAGAGATGCTGTTGAAATGGTGTGCAGGGGTTCGATATGGTTGCGCCAGCCGAGCCAGCTGCTCCACTTTGTAACACAGTCTCTAAACTCAGCTCTCTATCCTTCCAGGCTCTTCCTATAAAATGGTCTGCTACTTTACCAACTGGGCTCAGTACAGACCGGAACCGGCCAAGTACAAGCCTGAACAAGTGGACCCCCACCTCTGCACCCACGGGATCTACGCCTTTGCTACCATGAATCAACACAAGATCGCCCCCTATGAGTGGAACGATGACGTCCTGTACAGGGACTACAACAACCTAAAGAAAGTGTGAGTAAACGACAGCGCTTGGATGTTTTGTGGAATTCTCTGTTATTGTGCCCTGAAAGGCCCTATTCTCTTGGGTATCAGTTGAGCGAGAACAAGGAATGTTGATCTGCTGAGCTTAAACTTTGCACCAAAACAGCCCAATTCCTTTATCTGTAGAATTCCGAGTTAAGTTTACAAGGGGACACACTTGATGGTCTTTGGTAAATGTATAAAACAATCATCTTTGAATCAGAGACCACACCTTTTTCAGGTGCCTCAACTACTCTCCGTCCCCAGTGATGCTTTCTGAACCATCTCTTAGGTTCTGCTGAGTGCTCTGGTCCATGCCTACATTGCTAAGTCCAATTTTCACAAGATACCCTCTGGGCACTCTGGCTGCACTGCCTGACTCTGCGATGGCG
Organism: Ambystoma mexicanum; assembly: GCF_040938575.1. Lineage (NCBI taxonomy): Eukaryota > Metazoa > Chordata > Amphibia > Caudata > Ambystomatidae > Ambystoma > Ambystoma mexicanum. Next base: position 24,501,717 of record NC_090938.1, read on the forward strand.
CCAGTGGGTACATTCACGACTGTGGAGCCAGGTCCCCTGATTTGTAGTCCTGGCTTCTACACTTGAACAAAACATGCAATCAGACGAAGATCACGTTGTCCCCCTTTAATGCACTAACCACAACATCTGTGCAAGTTAAGAGAGCATAGAAACCTGAGTGCCCCAATATTATATTCGCTATAAAAACATGACATTTACAGATTACCCAGAATAAAATGTTTACTAGGTAATAAGAGATATTTTCCTTCAAGATTAATTGCAACAAAACTTTGGAGCCTCTTAATACTAAATCTCAGTACATTAAGGAACAAACCATGAAACTGGGTTTAAATATTGTTAGGTTGTAAGATCATATATGGTGGGGAACTCATAGCAATGCTGCCTCTTTTAGCCAATATTTATGCAAAGCATGGAGATGAGATTTTTAAAGGGAGATAAAAGAAAAAAAGTACTTTTAATATATTAGCATTAAGTGTTCCAAGGCTCTAAGAACAGTACTTCTAAAAAGTCTGTGTCCAAGTTATAGACACTGTCTTCCTGCCATATGAGAATTCCTATGGTTCTTATGAACTCAAATCCTTGGCGCCAAAGAAAGGGTGGGTAGCATTCTTTCATTTATTTGCATAGAGGGCTTAGATTGATCATTATAGCTATAAACTCTACCCGCTTTACTGGAGGCAGTCAGTTCGCTTGCTTCCCAAATAGGTGTTAATAGAAAATTTACATTTTTATACAATCAAGAAGGAAAGCATTTTTTGTGTGGGTTTTAACTCTACCGATCCGCTCAGTAATTCACTCCGCAGATTCCATTTAAAAAGAAACCTGAAAGACCTCCACCTTTCCAGCTCCTCCGTAAAATCGTCCTGTGATATTGAAGGCATTATTCAATTTACAAGCTGTCCAAGCCAGCAGACCATATTTTTGATTTGCTTAAAGAAATGGTGGAGAGAGCTATTTCACTCTTGTTGGTCTGTTTCTAAAATTGACGTTGAGGTTGCAAGTCCGTAAGGGCATGATAATGCCTGACAGCTTTTAACCATTTGTGTTCTGTATAAGGTTGGGCCATTACTGGTCACCACCCAGCACTCTGCAACTTCTTGCAATAGGCTTACTTTCCACAGCCGCCCTTCTCCAGATCTACCACTCGCAGGCTTCCCCATTTTGTGCTGCTGGGCCCTTATATTTTGAAGATTTGTTCAAACACACATCAGATCGCATTGAAAAGAGGCATACATCCAACACTTCAGCTCTCAGAGATACAACCCAATGAAAATGATTAATTGGCTCATGTGTTGCAAACTTTTCTTTTACAGGAACACGAACTTGGTTACGTTGCTCGCCGTCGGCGGATGGAACTTCGGCACGCAGAAGTGAGAGCTTTTCCTTTTCTTTGTCCGTGGTGCTGCAGATGGTACATTTCATGTAGAAATCAACTGTTACCCCAATAATAGGACCATGAGTGCACATGCTAAAGAGATTTGAATGTTAATAATAAGTCAGGAGAACTAAATGCAGGGAGGCAATGTCACAGCAAGCAGTCTGTGCGGTGACAGAATTCCGCTGACCCGCTCTCTCTGGATAGCAGGCTTGCAGATTCGGCATTGGATCCATGAAGTAGATTGCTTGGTAGCCCGACTGCTTAATGATGGTTTGGAGAGTTGTCGTGGTAGAGTCTGTAGTACAGGAGCAATGTCATGAGGACAGTGCTTCATACTGCCCACATACGCCCCTAATGTGGGTTCCCTTTAAAGAGCCTAGCACACATCGCCTTTATTGCCCCGATGCAGCACCCCTTTTCCCACTCTCTGAAAATGGATACTATGGGGATGGGGCATCCTGGAAGAAAGTGGGAAGTAGCCCCCCCGGACCTCCTTCTTGCACTTTTCCCCCATTTTCCTTTCCCATGCACTTGCGCTTTCTTAAATGTCACTGAGCCTAGTAAGATCGCTGTTTTTTCAGTTTTTTCTCTCCCTTGTTCCCCTACCTTTTTGCCTGGTCGTGCTCTGAAACACTTGTGTACGAGCGCGATATAAATAAAATATCATTTCATTTCATTTGCTCCTCCTCTAGATGCAGGCTTTCTCTTCCCTTCCACGCTCCTACACATGTTGGCAGATGTTTTATGGCCTGCTGATAATCTGGGGACATGGCAGTGTGGCTTCCCAATGGCCTACGTTACTCCACCCCACCACTCCAGGCCTCGCAAGGGCAGTAGGGACTATTGCTCCAAGCTCCTTGCGTTTATCTTCCTGGTGGTTAAGCACTTTCTGACAATGGCGTCTTTGACCGGCCAGGCAGCTTCAGCGGGTATTAGCATACTTGATCGAAAAACATTTGACCTTTTCGATATGTCTGAATTTTTGTAATCGTTTTTCCAGTCAAATTAAATAAAATAAATATATGGGGAGGGGTAAGGGGAATTGGGGGGTGTTGTGGGGGTCCCCGTTTTCGACCAAAAAACAGACCCAAAAAAATAGGTAAAATTGGAAAATGTCAAATATTATCAACCAAGAAGCCCTAAAGCGCTTCACCGCTTCAGGGTGCTGCAGCTGGAACAGTGACCCCTAATGTCCTTCCCACCTGCACCACCAGAGAACTTCTATGCATGCCTCTGGTAATCAGACATTTCCTCTGCTTTGAAAGTGTCCTCCCCCCGTACTGCCGTAACCAAAACACCTATGGCAGTTATTCCTCAACAGCCCAACGCAACAGCAGCGATTCGAATAGGAGAATTCTAGATCCTTGCAATTCTGCCCTCGAAGCATGCCTTGGGCTCTGGGAATTACTTGCCACTGTGTATTTTCATGTATGTTGATCCCACCAACAGCCGTCCCTTTGAATGAAGCCGCAAAGAGTATACGGGTGTGAATACTGCCTATATTTGTGGTCTGAGTGGGCAACAAGGTTTAATTCTGATGACAGAAAATGACTGATGGTAGTTATGCGGACGTTGTTGAAAGTGGAAATGATGTTAGTGGCGATTGAGAGACAGATGGTTTTGGTGAAAATAAATAAAGAGAGGGAGAGAGAAAGAGAAAGAGATAGAGAGAGAAAAGAAGAATTAGAGCCAAAGAATTAAAGTGAAGTCCCAACAAAAGAAATGCAGCGAGACAGGAAGGAGCATAAAATAGTTGGATCTATGCGGAAAATCTGCAGCCGAAATGCCTGAGTCCCAAAAGTGCAAAGCGGACATCTTTGCATTTTGAAAATGTTGCATAATTCTTTTTACATTTGTCCCCCGCTTTTCATGTAATGTAAGTGGGAGACACCCCCACAACCCCGAAGCCCATAATGCCAAATTTGGGGAGCAGGGGACACCCCAAGAGTCCCCACTCTCATGGTTCGGTAGTATGTCATTTCAAATGTTTTACTATGCGGAATGCGCTCAAAATGTACATTCAGCATTTTCTCCCGTTATTTTCTGCCACTCCCAAATAGTTTAGATTGCACCAATGTCAGGTTAAACGTGACCAGGGAAATGCTGTTTAGCTTGGACTACCAATGAGGTGATGGCAGGACTCAAAAGAAGATAGAAAGTGGTGTGAAAAATCAACATTCACCAGTTCTCCCAATATTAAAAGACCCACTGTCTAAGGGTGATATTTGGGCAGAACTGAAACCACAGTTATCAATAATCAAATAACGCATGGACGCGTTACCCAACACGCCCATCAACGAAAAACAAACTCCTCAACCCTTCAAGGAAACTCTGATTTGCCTTAATACTTCATAGATGGTTCTGTTCTAAGTCCCTCTCGATAGGTTCAGTGCTGAGAAACATTCTAATACATAAATAAATTCCCAACCAAAGGAGGCAGAACCTTCTCCGTAGCAGGTCCCGGAATCCGGAATCTGTATCGTCCTTAAATTTGACCGCATAGAAAATTGTACAAATTCTAGAAAATCCTAAATTCTACCTATTTTCAGAAAAGGATGCAATGCCAAACAAAGAGGCATCCAGACAAAACCATCCAAACTCAGTTTTCCCCACTTATAGCAACCCTACAGCAGGATGGTAGCCCCGAAAGCAATTGGTAACATGTGTGTACAAACGCTATAGAAATCAAGCCCAATTGAATCCTTATGAATGTTGTGCTGCGATTCAATGGCTGAGCGATAATGCCATTTGTTGGTAAGCAAGATATATTGATGACGTTGTTCTTGATGATGGGTGATCCTTACAATGGCAGAGCTGTGGGCAATGATCAGGAATATTTTGTTTATGCCGACCCATGATATATGGTAATAAATGTCGCCTTTCCAGGTTCACCGAAATGGTTGTTTCTGCCGGTAACCGTAAGATCTTCATTGACTCTGTGATTGAACACCTCCGAAAGTATGACTTTGATGGAATAGATCTGGACTTTGAGTATCCAGGTTCGAGAGGAAGCCCGCCGGAGGACAAGCACCGATTTACCATCTTATGCCAGGTAGGAGGGAGGTGTAGTATGTGACAGAAGAAGAGAGTCTCCATGACTCTAACGCTGTGCTCTGCTATGGTGTACCTATGGTCCCTATACACATCATAGACCCCACCAATCCAACCGGCTGGCCAACTCCACCTCACCCTGTAATTACAGCCCCCCTTGCTTAATCACACTCTCAGCCAGTAAGGGATACAGCGCCTAGACTGCGCACCTCAACTTCACCTCATAACAAACCTGATTTATGGGGCAGGTATCCCTTGAACACCCTTTCACATAAAAATGAGCACCACACCAAATTCAACCATATTCGCTGAGTTCATCTTTGAATGTGGTGATAAAATACATTGTTCAAATACACGGAGCATGAACACCCCCGTCTGGATGTATGAAGAGTGAGTGGAAAACGCCAGTTTTCAACCTCTCACCCTAGGACACTGGAAGCCAACATAAAAACATTGGTAAAGTCAGTAGACTCTGGCTGTCATTTATTAAGTTGAGACTGAAATGCTCCAACACACTTCATGGCACGATGAAAATACATCAATAAAGGACACTAATTATATGTGATTAACAATTATTAAAGTACTTACTACAAAAGGGGCTCACCCTTCAAACAGAACAGTTGAGTAAAACGAACATGCAAAGCCTTGGACATCTGGCACCCTGTCCACTAAATTGACAGCAGAGGTAGCCAATCACAACTAAGGCATACACACAATGTTCATCTTTCACCAAATCACAATGCCAGAAACCAATAGAAGGAGGGATTAATGGCACATCAGTAAGGTGGGCATACATGTATATCCATACATCATCCTCCACTACCAGAACAATAGCTTTTGCTTCAACAGTTATCGTTTTATGAGTCCAACCCTAATGATATTGGGAATCGGACCATATGTTGTTATGCTCTGTTATTTGTAAAGCGCCTATTGCCAATGGTATGGCCTCGAAGCGCTGTGAGGTTGAAGGCCCTTTGGAAGACCGTAGTCAGAGGATTGAGCAGTGATGAAAGGAGTTGTAAAAGGCGCGTGTGCATTTATAGCCATAGCGAAAGAAGGTAGAGACTGGCTTGGTCCCAAACAGCAGCCCCTAATATCTATGAAGCGCAGTTCCTCCAAAACTGTGTGGTGGGCAGTGATCTCAAGGCATTTTTCCTGGGCATCCAGAAGTGCCCCAATGTATCCAAATTGGTGCAATGGGAGGATAGAAAAAATACAGGTCCATAATCTGAGTTTTTACAACCTGTTACGGAATGCAGAGCTCCGATGTAGTCCCTGAATCACTCTATCAATTTTACCATTGTTAAACAAAGTGTAATAGCTAAAGAGTTCCACTTCTAACCAATTAGGGTATAGAGCACAGTTCCCAAACACACCCACACATGTCTGACTCCCTCAGAGGCATGCACTCCAGAACCCTGCAATGTTACACTCGATACACTATTTTTAGAAACCTACCTTTGCAGTGTAGAACAGTTGACATAACTCACACATCACAGTCTGTATAGGACAGTGTGCATGAGGGCAGAGTGGCAGTACCTGTGAGGCAGCAAAAAACGAGTCAACCCTTCTTCTCTCTGGCTAGGAAATTCTTGCAGCGTTTGAGCAAGAGGCGAAGGCGACGAACCGTCCCAGGCTGCTGGTCACCGCTGCCGTGTCCGCCGGCAAAGGAACCATTGATGCCGGATATGAAATTGCGGAGATTGGAAAGTAAGTGGAGGGATTTCCGGCTGGGGGACGGGGTACAAGGTGAGGGTCCAGGCTTTGCTGTGGGCTTGAGGCTCCTCTACTGCCAAAGGCCACCCCACAGATGTTAATGATATCTCCAGTCCACGTTTAATCCTAGAAAAGGCTCTGAGATGAAAGAGAGAAGTTCTCAGAGTCAGGAGGAGTGTCCTCTCTGCCTCTCGGGATATTCTTTCAGGATAGCGGACAAGTGTCTGACTCTGCCCCAGTCCTACTAGACTCTCAGAGTAACTGGCAGCTCAAGAAATCTATCCGTTTTCACATTGACTATTTTTGTATCATCCAAAACTCAGACTCCCATCTCTATACAGGACAATTAGCGTAACATCCTGCAAGATGTGGGTCAGATGTGAGTCGGGTCATGGGGACATAGTTGAAGCTTTCCTGGGGTTGACGTTTGAGAGTGAAGAAAAAGAATAGGATGGTTTGTGGATTCTGAGATTTATGAAGGGTGAGGCCGTTCATTAGCAAGGAGGAACTAATGTGTCTCCACGACCACACTGTGGGCTGTGGGGTCAGGAAGAGTCAGGAGGGCCCTTACGATAAGGAAAAGAACCAATCAGGAGATAGGAGCAAATCATATTTGGGCCAGTGAGCACTGATTCTCCACCATTGCATTTTGCAGAGAGGCCCAGTTGAACAGAGGATCCAGAGAGAATTACTCAGCATAAAATACTCGAGTAGCCTTTTGGGGTTTCTAATGACCTTGCGTGCACGCTGATTCTTAGGCAGGCCATGAAGAACTGCAAGGGGCCTCTTCAGATGAGGACCTATCTACAGTTTTGTTCCCACTGCTGTTCGATATTCTATTTTCCCAATCATTGACCTCTACGGGATGCCCAGTCCAGGAGAACTGACCAATAGCGGTGCTTCTCCAGCTTCGGTGCCTTTCCACCCCGGCTGGATATGAACCTCTTCCCCATCTTTTGGAGCAGGGTTTTAATAGCTTCTGAGACATCAAGAACGGCTTTCGTGGGTTTTGTATTTCGTGACGTTGCTCTCCTGCTAAAGTGTTTCACCACCACAGTATATGGCTTGTAATCCTTGACAGATGCCAGGGGGTTTTCCAACCAGGCATGTGAATCGTCCCACAATACCCGTGCAGGAGAACCATTGGTGCCAGCGGGTGAGGTTTTTTAGGCGTCATCCCAAGTGAAGTGTTAGAATAACACATGTGTTTCCACTCCTTCGCACGAATGTCAAAGTGGTAGGGTCTGCATTATGGCAGTGACTGGGTTTACCTGGAATTAAAACACCCTATTTTACTGCAGGTGCCTAGATTTCATCAGCGTGATGACCTACGACTTCCACGGTGGTTGGGACACCTTCACGGGACACAACAGCCCCCTCCATCGGGGTCCGGAAGATCAAGGGGACCTCATATACTTCAATATTGTAAGAGAACGATGCAATCCAATGCTTCCATTTGGACAGATACCCTCTGTTGTTTTTTGAATGATTATAGGGAATAGTTTTCCTGGCCACTGACCGTCTTCCATTCTCGCTTCCGTAGGAGTATGCAATGGAATACTGGCGCGACAACGGCGTACCTGTGCATAAGCTCATGATGGGAATCCCAACCTACGGCCGCACGTTCCGACTCGTTAAGGCAAATGATTGCAAAATTGGCGCCCAGGCAACTGGAGCTGGGTCTGCTGGAACCTACACTCGTGAAGCCGGCTTCTGGGCCTACTACGAGGTAATCTTGGAATAGGATTTATTCACTGTCTTTGAGTATAAAACCTGATCCAAACGTGTATGTCTTTACTGCTCTTGCTTACTGCACGTCTCCCTTATTCTTTACCCTGACCACCCATATCCAACGCTCTGTCTGTAGATCTGCACCTTCCTCAAGGGGGCAACACTGAAAAGGAGCGAAGAGCAGAAGGTGCCCTACGCTTGCAAAGACTATGAGTGGGTCGGATACGACAATGTAGAGAGCTATCAATACAAGGTAAGTCTTCCTCTCTGACACCGCTGACTATTACACTCTGTAGTGTCCCGGTGCTAGCGCTAAGAGGTGAGCCCCCACCACTGTTCAGTGTAACTATGTGGCACAAGGTGCAGGATCTACACACCAGAGTAAGAACGTCCTTAGATGAGCGTAAAGTCAAAGCAGGTCAGCAAATCTTTGGAGTAGGTAGATATCCTCAGCTAGAGCCCCACTGGCACACATCTGTGACAGGTGTGCACAGGCTTACTCCATGCAATGCTTACTGGTGGTTGGTCTAAGCACTCCCGTGATCAAGGACTATGTGTAGTTTGTAAATGTGTATGCAACCATCTCTTTGTCGTGAGGCGAGTCTGATGCTTGTTATTCTGCTTAGATAAGTGTTAGGTGAGTGTGGTTCCTCGGAGCGCTACAGTGTGCCAGGTCCCAGGGGAGCGCCAGGATCCAGGGAGCGCTACAGTGTGCCACTTCCCAGGAAGCACCACAGTGTGCCAGGTTCCAGGGGAGCGCCACAGTGTGCCAGGTTCCAGGGGAGCGCCACAGTGTGCTAGGTTCCAGGGAGTGGTAGAGTGTGCCATGTTCCAGCGAGCGTCCCAATCGGTTGCCATAACCCCCTTTGTGTACTTGGGTCATTTAGGTGGATTACTTGAAGTCAAGAGGCTTTGGCGGCGCCATGGTGTGGGCCATTGATCTGGACGACTTCACCGGCAATTTCTGCGGCGAGGGCAAATACCCCCTGTTGTCTACACTGAAGAAACTATTGGAAGGTAATTCAGCACCTTGAGCGTAAATAATCACCCCAAATTAGCCCAAAAGACAGACGTATCCTAATGGTCCATCTTTGAACCTTTGTGAACGATTTTTTATTGAGATTTAACATCAGTGAATCACCATCTCCTTCTGAATTTCACTAGTTTCCAACACTGCCTCAATTTACGAACCCCAAATGAAGTGGTGTTGGTTGTGTGACAATAGCAAAGTGGAAGGTTGATGGGCGGAAAGTTTTGAATCAATCATGACCGCTGGCATTGCTCTTAGCAACCCTCCAGACCATTGTTTTTCAGCCTGCAATGCCATTAAAGAAGAGGACAACATATGCAAATCAGGCTTGGTACCACCCTAAAAGGGGCAGTCTAGTCTCAGCTGCTTGTTCACATCCCTTCTGCACGCGACCACGAGTGACCGCAGACCTCTTTAGGTCTCAATGGCCATTGGCTTGGGACCCATGTCTGGGCACACCCATCCCACTTGGGGTGACATTAGCAATACTGATGGTTGATGGCTGGTTGTGTGTCAGTCTGCTCCTGGGCAGCCTCTCTTCCAATTCTACGAGTTGTTGTTTGCAGGAGGGCCGCCATTATGATGATTGGCCGGGTCTTGCGACCTAAAGGAGCTTGTCTTTGGAACAACAAAAATAATGGTGGGTGGGATTGGCCATACCCCACCGGCCATTAATAAGCAGGGGTTCATGAAATGTGAATACCATCTTTCTAAATTTACAGATTTTTGCATTGTGCATCAAAAACCTTATCACAAACTTGTATTTTGATATTTGTTTTCATTCCTTAAATACCACCAATGTATATGCCATGTGCTGTCACATCTTTCATTCTCACGGTCTGATAGCGCGCTTGTGGGATTGCCACCGCATACTAGTTATCATGAATAGGTGCTGACAATTGAGCACTCTTCCCGATGAGATTTGCGCTTAGTAATGCTCATCGAAGGCGTGTGGGTAGAGGCGTTGCTGGGGAGCGGGGCGCTGAGGGGGCTATAGCCCTTGGTCTTTTGGTTGTATCCACGGATAGAAGTTCAGGGGCTACAAGCAAAAGGCTAGCTAGCCCGAAGTCCTGACAGTCCCGACATTAGCGTAGCCCTAGATCGTTTCCAGACCTAGCCACACCGCTGCGTGTCGGGTCACCCATGTGGCCGCCTTGCAGACTTTCATTTGAGAAATGTGGTGCCAGAAAGCCATCAAGCTCCATTGTCTCTACTGAGATGTGCATTCTCGCACAGAAGAACAAGTCTCATAGATTCCAGGCATCAAGGGACACAGAACGACAACCTTCCGGCTAATTCCTGGCATAGAAGCTTGCCATCCAGAGTGTTCGGGTCAAAACAGCAAGGCATGTGCCATGACTTAAGTTAAAAACTGACAAGACCATACAAAACAAATAAATAATTACACAAATAGCACAGTGATATCAACAAATACATAGATGTTGTGTTAAATATATCATAAGCTTAAAGGGCTTATTGTTCACAGACCCTCGAAGCAGAAGAAATAGCCGGTAGAGCACAGGTTGTCTGAGTAAAGAGTTTCAGTTTGAATATTTCCTTGGCCACCAAATACTTCTTTCTAAGCACCATCCCAAACCAGGCAGAGGTCCTACTGGGAACTGAATAGGAGGGAACAGGATTACCAAGGCCCATGAGAAGCTTCTTTATCACAGGAAAAGACTTATAATCATCTTTATTTAGTCTATTCAAGTGGAGCGGGATCACTCAGGGTTTCCTTTGGACTTTTTAGCTTTTAATGTTAGTGCAGAATTAGGCTCTCTGGCCTTAAATGTTGCTGTCACATGCCCCCTGTCCGTCTGTCCACAGGCCAGCGTATTCAGTTTCTGAAAGTTTGCTACATGTGCAAAACCTTCTATCCCAGAAACTCTCATACAGTGGAGAACCGACCGTTCTATTGTCGGCGACGGTTCTGGAGCCGCCTTCCTGTAGCGAACTCAGAGTTTGAGATCAAGAGACCAGGCTGTTGAAGTTTGCATTCTAGAAGAATAGTTCTCCCGGGAACAAGACTGGAGTGGAACCACCTTAAAGGTAGCAAATATTGGCCATTATCGAGCTGTTAATCTCTAGGTTTGTCTAAGTAGAAGGGGTAGCCAGTCCGCAACCCGTCACATGTCTTGGTCTACAACTTCCATGATCCCTCACCACTGACTACGGTTCTAGGCACTTATCTCAGAGTAGAGGCCTATTATGCCATTAAAGTAGATTTCGGTTGAATGTCCCTTTAATAATATCCGCCTTTGATCCTTTCATAGTGAGCCATGCTAAGGCAGTCACTTATTGACCAATTCACACACTTACTCCACCCCTTAATTCTCTGATCTCAACTTTTCACTCACTCCTGAAGTCGCTTTCTGGCGTCACGAGGCACTGTAAAAACCCATAACGTTCAATTCTCCCCATGTGTGCATTTTGTGACAATTCTTGTTTTGGCATTGCAATTTAATATAGAATGTAAAGGTTCCTGTTGCCAAGGATTGCAAGATTACTCCGTGTCAGGAAGGAGAAAACACCCTAGTCGTGAGCTTTAATGTAAAAGTACTTACAGCTCCATAATGAGTTTGGCCATATTTTAATTTTGAAGTACCGCCAAACTTAAATACCGTCACCACCTGCTGTACAGAGGAGGTAACCGGAAGTTCCTTTGAATTCCCTTGGGGAAGTGTAGTATTACCCCAGCATTGATACTACATGGGTAATACCTGGAGGTAATACCCTTTGCAACAAAGGAGGCAGACTTTTTAAGAGGTCTAGGAAGGAAAGTCCTAATTTGGCAGAGTGGTAAACAGGAGCTATTTCCAAATAGCGTCTGTTTAATTTCTACCGACAAACTAGTAATGGGACGCACAGACTTTTTTGAGTTGTCGTCTTGTTTCGCTTCATCTGAATCAACTGGATTAAGGAGTTTAGTGGCAATGGCTTGTGAAACGAAAGCTCAGGGTTGGATGTTTGTGCAACCGGTGCCATGGAGCCCCCGGGGAGCCGTACCACTGCCCTTGCCTTTAGTATGTTTAGCATGCAGACTTGATGGTCACTGAGCGCTGTGAGTTATAAAAAGATTGTCAAATGATGTCTCTTGTTTCAGGTGGTGGAACCCCACCAACACCGACTCCTTCTATAGATACGCCATCGCCGGAGACCCCCACGCCATCGCCGGATACGCCATCACCGGATACCCCCAAACCGCCTACTGAGGAAACACCAACAACTCCTTCGCCAACTACCACCAAAGACACCTCCGTGGATCCAGACTTCTGTGTAGGCAAAAACGACGGATTCTACACAAATCCAATCAGACCCAACAATTTCTACCTGTGTGCCAATGGTGTCACCTACTCATTGACATGTGGCAATGACCTGGTGTTTGATGAAGGCTGCAAGTGTTGCAACTGGCCATGAGTAAGACCCGTCTGAGACCATCAGAGCGGTCACCCCGGTGCCCGTACAGCACAATCGAAAAATAAAGTTGAGTCTTGCACTTGGTTTGCGCTTTCTTTCTCTGTGAGTGCTATCCTCTACTTCTGTGTTTTGCACTTCCCTATTGGGGGGAGGAGATGTGTTATTTCTGACTTCAGAAAGTTTGTACATTTTTGGGTGCTCCTTCCTTTAGCCTTATATCCCACTGCCCCCACTACCTCTTTCTTATCCGGCCCTATAGTGATGCCTATCTGTCAAATGCCATCACAAACAGACCCAATTCTAGGGGTTTCATTCCAGGGGTACGGAGATAGAGATGCACACCCCTCCAACATACCCTTGTACTTTGGAAGTCGCTGATGCAACAACTTATCGCATAATTAATTACCTGCGATACTAGTCCATTAATATTGGGGACTGACCACTTGGAGGGTGCACCTACACAAGTGTCCCAGGAAAAATTGCCAGGAAAATTACAATATTAGGGGATATGTTATGACTGCTGTGTAAACACTCCCCGTGCTTGCACTCCTAACCTATAAAGGATGTCTGACACCATGGGCCACAATAACCCCACCTTGGGGTGTTTGGTGCAGCAGAATCCTGCCCCTCACCCTCTTACCTTAGACTCTCAAGGATTGGCCGGCCCGCTTAACGATGTAGCCAGGATTCTGGGCTTTCTCCAACATTGTGCAATATCTTCTGAAAGCTCCTACATGACACGCTACATGTTGCTAGAGTTGGATTTCAATTGAACACTTCTGAAACTTCTAACTGCTGGAGACTACGACCCAGACCCCAACCAGGTTAACAGCGTCTTCGCCATGATAAAAGGTTTGCTGTCAACCAACTGCATTTGCAGAAACACTGTGGAAACTAATGTCTTGATGTAAGGCCTCAGACACAAGTTAGTGAAACCTCCTCCAGATGGTGATAGTTTCACCACAGTCACCACACCAATCACCACTCACCAGCAGGTCATACACCCTCTGGGGAACTTTATCCATTGGAGACCAGGTCAGTGAAAGAGGTTAGACCAACCAATGGCACCTCAGACTCATCACGAGAATGCATTTCTACTCAGTGGCTGAACACTGAACCACTCCAGCTCCCACGGTCATAGATATAAAAAACAACTATGGTTACGCTCCACAAAAGGTACATGACATGCGCTGGCAGAACAGTTGCCTATTCAAACTTGGTACATTCGCACCACACCGATCCTCTGCCAGGGGCGTACATTGCCAGTTGCTGCAGGACACAATTGAATAATGAATTGTGGTGTTCTAGCTCCAACTATCTGCAGATCAGATGCTTCAGCGAGCAGAGAATGGGGGGTAGATCTCTCTCCTCCGCAAGTGCCTCCCTCTGGAAAGGCCTCCGGGACCCTCTCAGACTTGAGCCGGATCTCCTTAAGTGCAGGAAGCGTCACAAGACCCTACTTTTCTCTTCCACCTTCCCTCTCCCCTGCTAATGTTCCCCCTCTGCCTCTTGACTGGCTGCCTGGTTCCTTCAGATTCGTACAGAGCACCAGGCCCTCGCCTACCAGTCTACCCCTGCACTTGGTCTCCTCTGACCCCCCGGACCCTCTCCAACCGGCACTAGTCCTTCTGGGCTCCCTTCCCCTGCACTTTCCTGGCTGGGTTCCTACCCCCTGAGCCCTTCCAGCCCTGTTCCTTGCACTTAGCACATGGACCTTCTGCCCCTACACTCTCTTCTCCCTGGGCTAAAATGTCTGACTAGGACCTATCAAATATCACATAGCAATATCTGACTAATTATGTTCAAGACCCCAAGATACACATGTCTCAGGGAAATGTGGGTGTCAAATACACAGCACCCCAAAGAAACAGACTTGCCTCAGCAAGAGAACTAGAGCCACTGGAAGATCCCTCTCTTCTAAGCTGAAAGGATGACACTCTTGCGCTCTCTCTCTCTCTCGCTCTCTCTCTCTCTTCCCTCTCTCTCCCTTTCTCTCATTCCCTCTCTCCCTCTCTCTCCCTCTCCTCTCTCTCTCTCCTCCCTCTCCCCCCTCTCCCCCTCTCTTTCACCTCTCTCTCTCTCTCTCTTTCTCTCTCTCTCTCCCCTCTCTCTCGCTCCCTCTCTCTCTCTCTCTCACTCACTCTCTCCTCTCTCTATCTCTCTCACTCTCTCTCTCTCTCTCTCTCTCTCTCTCTCTCTCTCTCTCTCTCACTCTCTCTCACTCTCTCTCTCCTCTCTCTATCTCTCTCTCTCTTCCCTCTCTCTCCCTTTCTCTCTCTCCCTCTCTCTCTCCCTCTCTCCCTCTCTCTCTCTCCCTCTCTCTCTCTCTCTCCCTCTTTCTCCCTTCCTCTCTCTTCCCTCTCTCTCCCTTTCTCTCTCTCCCTCTCTCTCTCTCCCTCTCTCTCCCTCTCTCGCGCTCTCTCTCTCTCTCTTCCCTCTCCTCTGTCTCTCTCTCCCCTCTCCCTCTCCCCTCTCTCTCTCCTCCCTCTCCCCTTGCCCCCTTTCTCTCACCTCTCTCTCTCTATCCCCTCTCTCTCGCTCCCTCTCTCTCTCACTCTGTCTCTCTCTCGCACTCTCTCTCTCCTCTCTATATCTCTCTCTCTCTCTCTCCCCTCTCTCTCGCTCCGTCTCTCTCTCTCACTCTGTCTCTCTCCCTCTCTCTCTCTCTCTCTCTCTCTCTCTCTCTCTCTCTCTCTCCTCTCTCTCTCTGTCTCTCTTCCCTCTCCTCTCTCTCTCCCCCTCTCTCTCTCTCTTCCCTCTTCTCTCTCTCCCCCTTTCTCTCTCACTCTGTCTCTCTCTTCCCTCTCCTCTTCCTCTCTCTCTGTCTCTTCCCTCTCCTCTCTCTCTCTCTCTCTCTCTCTCTCTCTCTCTCTCTCTCTCTTCCCTCTCCTCTCTCTCTATCCCCCCTCTCACTCTCCCCTCGTTCTCTCTATCCCCCCCTTCTCTCCCTCTCTCTCTCTCTTCCTCTCTCTCATTCTGAATGGAAATTAAAGGCTTCCCAGTATCCATCCGCAATAAAATGCCAACAACAGACCACTTAGGACCTGTTATTATTCCAGTGTCGACAGCCAGCGCGAGGTCATGTAGAATAATACAGCGTGTGGATGACAATTGCTCATCAGTCGGAATGTTCAATGTTCCCTTACTCTCTCCCTATAAATGAGTTTCACATGAGGGGTCAGGAAAGGCAAGGGGAAGCGATTGAGAGGGGCAATATAGAGGAAAAACAAGAGTAGGCGTACTCACCCAATGGAATATCCCAGAAAAATAACTCAGGCATCACTAAAGCCATTCCAATCCTTCTGAAATGTATAGTCATGGTCATGTTTCCGGTACTGGAACTTATGGCAAGCAAGCCCATGCTCTTCCACCTCAGACTCCAATCATCTGCTCTTCAGGCTCTTACACATATATATGACTTACTCCTCCAGGATATTCCATCAGGGGTGAGCAGCCCTTAATATAATGCTCTTACCCACTAACCAGGCTCTCGAACGCCATTCCCTCAACTTCCAGAGTTGGGCATCTGGATCGGTCACCAATGCCCAACTCTACTTACTCCAGAGTCTAAGTGGTATGGCAACCCACTGTTATAACCAACCTAGTAAAGATGTTGTGAATTTGGGTTGAGGAACCGGTATCACCCGGGGGCTGGTTCTTTGAAGTAATGACTCTTTGTATGATTGTATGCAGTTTTTACAAAGAATTGGAGCAGTCTTGTCTCTTTATATTCGTTGGTGATTTATTAATACACTCAGTCGACACGTGTTTCGACCCGACATGGGTATTTTTCAAGGCGTGTGTGATGATCACAAAGCATATACTATGTTTGAGGAGCTCTTTCAATAAGTTCTTGTTATATAAGCCTGTGGGCCAGTGGCCTACTGCATCAAGATGGGCGGTCACAGCGGTCTTTGGATGAAAGATCACCGTGAGCAACAAGACTGCTCCAATTCTTTGTAAAATCTGAATACAATCATACCAAGAGTCATTACTTCAATGAACCAGCGCCCGGGTGATACCGGTTTTTCAACCCAAATTCACTCCATCCCTCGCCAAGACAGAAGAGCACTGTCTTGTAAGTACCCCATCATCGGCAGCAGGTTCTATTTACTTTCATAAAATCAGCGCAGTGATCTGCGAATTCCAGTGCTCTACCCACCCTGCACTCCCCTTAGTAAAGATGTCGTTCCAGTAACGCCCCACTTTATTACAGTCGTAAAACTTACCAGATGATGTTTCAGTTAATGGAGATCCCACTGAAGGGGAAAATGGCAAGGTATTGGCAGAAGTCATTGATGAGCTAGTTTTGGTCAGATACCCAAAGGACGGTGTAACGCTAACCCTGGCAGCCCTAGTTGGGTACTGTAGGAATTCTTGGTATAGCCTCAATTTAAGCAAGACAAAGGCCATGCTTGACACCGTAAAATGATAGCGTGGTTTGGTGAATAACTAGAAAAATCTGATGGTATGTAAATGCTTTAAAATACTTGGGTAAGGAGGTAACATGGAACCCAGTAAAGATCACGACACATAAGATTTAGGTTGTAACATTGCACTGTGAGAGGCGGGCCTATGTGCAACGTTACTGCGCAATGTTAACATTGTTAAAAGCAGTGTTGATACAAAACGTGTGTTCTTGTGCTGCTGCAACCCATATGAGGCATTGGAGACTGACGTCAAGTTTTACATAAGAACCTGGGCACATTTCCATGAGTCCCAAAGAGAAAGCTACATTGCCATGGGAGGTGGAGAAGAGGGAAAGATAAATGGGAGACTTCAGCTTCCCGGATCTTGAGCTGTATAATAAGGCGCATATCTTACACATTCTGGGCACTGCCTTACAAAACATAAAACCTCAAATGTGGATTAAATTCGAGAGTTTCCTATTGGAACACCTGGATGAAGGTGCATTAAATTTAATATAGCTTCTGCGTCTCTTCCACTTCCATTTCCAAATTCCATTTTTCTAGTCACAGCATTTGGATACTGTGAGAAACCTGACAGTGTTCTCCCACTTACTCCCCCGGGATCCTCTAGCCAGGTGGCCAGGGAAGGGCCATCGCGTTTGGATCCCGACCCTGGGGGTGGGCAAGCGAGGGAGGATCACCTGAGTGGAGGGTGGCAGGTAATTGGGAGGAGAATGCCCAAGGACGAGACATGGTATTCCCCCTTTTCCCATTATACCTTAAAATCCGCTCCCTCAGCTTTTATGGGATACTTCCAATCCCATTCCATCTCCCCCTCCCCATTTCCAACAAGTACTGAGATGAGGAAGAGGCGGCCATGAGTAGTGAAGATTACCAATAGACATAATGGTGAAAAGCAGAGAGAAGCCTACCACATCACACCACTAGGCTGCCCCACTAATAGAGTCAGGCAAGGTCAGGCACTTTACTTTGATGATTCACACCTGACTCCACTTGACTCTCCATTAGGGTATAAAAGGTGTGGTTCTCCCCATGAATTTGAGCGAGCTGGAGTTGCTGGTTGGAACGTGGAGGCTGCAGCACAACAAGCCTGGACAGTCCGGCGGAGAGTGGGATGCGAGACGCTGACCCTGTGTGACAGGAGGTTTGCAGCGTGGCGAGGGAGCTGTGTCTCCATGAAGCTGGAGTGAGGCGAGTTGCTAATTGGCCGCGTCCAAGCAAGAGCTTGTTCCCCTGTGACATGTACCGGTCCCAGGGGTGTCTGAGGGCCAGATGCTGAGACCCTGACTTCGACCCACAGATCCCACCAGCGCCACGCTATCCAATTGAGTCTCATAGTAGGAGAAAGCGAGAAACCCAGTGTCATGTGTGTGGCTGGAGCGGGAGCAGCGATTTGAAAGTGGAGAGCGGCACAGAAGAAGGAAAGCAAGGGAAACAAGGTGCATGAGCGGCGCAAGGAAATCGAGAGTCATTTAAGAGAGGGAGCGAACGACTCAAAAGCAAAAGAGAGCGTGCAAGTGACCCGAAAGACAGAAAGGATCTATTTTTAAGTAAGAAAGATTAAAGGAAAGTAAAGAGAGGGTGTGAGCGACCCAAAAGAAGAAGAGAGCATGCGAGCGAGCCAAAAGTAAGGAAAGAAGGTTCAGGGGTGCACGACAGAGTGAAAAGAGTGTGACAGGGGCACAATAAAGCAAGTGGAGTGTGTGCAAGACACAGCAAAGAGAAAAGAAGGTGCAAGGGTGAATAACAGAGTGAAAAAAGTGGGCCTGGGGCACGAATATAATTATAATTGTTTTTTTGTTTGTTTTTTTAAATATCTTTTTATTAACATTTTTCATGGGGAAACAAATAGATACAATCAAAAAATAATTAATACAATATTAACATTAAAACAATGCCACATCCTAAATTCTCTTACCCCTTCCCACCCATCCCTCCCGCTCTTTCTCTTCACCATTCCTCCCGCCATTGTATTCCCCCTCCCCTTTTTTGAGCCTAAGATTTTTTGTTTTGTTCAACCCATTTTTCAGTTCTTTTCCTCTTTTCTTATCTTCATCCCACCCCTCTCCCTCTCCTCCCCCTCCCTCCCCATCCCTCTCCCCACTCAGCCTCTCATCCCCCTCACCCCTCTTTCCTCTCTCCCATTCCCCTTTTTCTTTCAGGAATGTCTGTATCAGAAGAGAAGAAGAAGCAAAACAACAAAGAAAAAGGACCAGTGGAGGTCAAGAGTAAGGTCAAAGAGCAAGGGCGGAAGAGAGAGAGAAGAAAAAAAAGAAAAACCATTACAAATATAAATCATTAAAAACATTCCATATAACATAATATTTATGTGTCTTTCTCAGTTTCTGGTACGTTACTTTTTCCCGACTCGAAAGAATACAAAGGTCATGCAACCAGTCATGAATAGGAGGTCGGGCATCACTCTTCCAACATTATAATATTTGTTTCTTTGCAATCATCAACGCTCTATATGCCCAAAACAGTAAATCAGCAGATACTCAAAGATCTACAGGGAACAAGTCCCAGCACACATACCGTAGGAGTATGTGCGAGTGAAACATCCAGCACGAGACCCATCCGCTGGCTGACAGCATCTCAAAAGCCAGTCATTTTCAAACATGTCCAGAACACATGTAAACCCGTGCAAACATCAGATTTACAATTCCAGCAAGTATCATCTTGCGCAAGTTTGCACCGTTTCAGCTTTGAAGGGGACCAATAAATACTATGTATAACCCATTGAGTAAATCTCAGATCCAAATCAATTTGATATCTGTGAGGGCCTGTGCAATACGATTCCATTCACCCTCTGAAAGATCAAAACCCAAACCAAAACTCCATATCTCCTCACCACATCCAGATGCCACGAACACCTCTTTTGGGGCAATTAGTTTATACAAGCTGGAGGCCGTGAGAGGTTCACATTCAGACAAATTCAATATAGGTGGAATACTATGAACAGAAGTGATCAATGGAGCAAATAACAATTGAAAAATCTCACAAAGTATCTGGTAACAGCATACCTGTGACATTCGCAGCTTATATTTAAATTTCAAGAAGCCAAAACTAAGCATAGAAGTTCCATCAGAAATGTGCCCAATTTTCCAGACCCCCATTGACTGCCAGGCGGGCCAAGATAAGTGGCGGTTGTTAAGTAGAAAGACAGTTGTTGAAGTAGAAGCAGCTGTCCTGGCAAATATACCATTTTGAATGTTGAAACTCCCTACACCAAGCCCATTCCCTACATCCACACCACACCCCCTACTGAAAGTTCCAATTCCACACATACCAGTGAGACATTAGGCCACGTAGCTCTAACCAAAGTTCAGCCTACAAAACCTATAACTGGTTATACAAGAAAATGTAGGCTATCATCCAGAACAGCCTACAACTGCTCTTATAAGAAAAGAACTGTCCATAATCTGTCCATCAGACCGCCTACTCAACAGATTTCACCTAAACACCCAAAAACTATAGAATCCCCAGCATTGGCGCAGCCTACCCAAATCAACAATACCTATCCTCCAACAAAACTAACCCACTTAGCCCCTACAACTTGACAACTAGCCAACTCTCTCACAAACAAAATGCAAAACATTATATCCTCTAACTCCCACGACTCAAAACTTGAAGTCATCGACTCCACCGTAACTCTGAAAGGAGCCCTTATCAAAGCTAGGTCTATCACTTCCGATGCCCTCGACATAGCAGACCTCATCAAAGTCCATGACCTTGACCTACTGGCTATCACGGAAACCTGGCTCCACTCAGCTTCAGGCCTCTTCTTTGTCATTAGCCATCCCTGCGGGATATACAATATACATGAAGGACAGAACCATCTCCAAAGGAGGTGGAGTGGCTCTTATAGCCAAAGACACCCTCAACATTAGAATCTCAGGTGAACTGGCCATTACAGCCGCCAAAGTCATTACACTGAATATTCAACTCACCCACTCCTGTACATGCACTCTGCACATTGTATACAGACCACCAGGTCCACGATCGTCCTTTGAAGACAACATCACCTCCCTACTAGCCTACAATATGAAACCTCAATCTAAAGCCATCATTCTAGGTGATTTCAACCTTGTCTTGAAAGATCCCTCTCACACACACCCAGGTTCACTCGCTGACTCGATGAAAGCCCAAGGATTCTCCCTTCGCATTAACACACCTACACACGAGAAAGGTAGGACCTTAGATTGACTTGCGGATATCAATTGTGCCACGAATATCATATCAAACACCCCATTACCTTGGTCTGACCACAATACCATAATATTCTCCACTACCATAACCACCAAACACACCAAAGTATCCCTTCAAATACATGTGTCTCTATCAAGAAGCTCCAAAATTATCAATCGTGACAACATGCTCCCGCTCCTAACACCACTAACAAATGCCACATATGCAGAAGACGACCCATCTCTACTAGTCAAACTATACAACAAAACTATGCTAATAGCCATGGACACAATTGCTCCAATGAAGTCTAAGAAAATGAAACCAAAAACTCATATCAACACTTGGTTCACTTCCGACCTGTAGACGTTGCGTGCGACCAAAAGATCTGCAGAATGTAACTGGCGGAAATCGCCAACACACTCAAACAAAGCCATCTTCCAGACTCTTGCCAAAAACTACAAGGAAGCAATCACTATAGCTAAAAGTAATCTTTACAATACTAGAATCGAAAATGCTCAATCACGCCCTAGAGAACTATTTGCCATACTCCGAGAGCTTGAGTCACCGGCCCCTGCACCAGACCATACTATCAAAGTTCAGCTATGGTACACCAACGTTCAAAAAGCTCTAACAGACAAAATCACACTCCCACAAAATAAAATGGAAGCAAAAAAATCTATACTCAATATTAATTTAGACCACCATCCTACACTGGTAACCTGAGAACCACCTTTGCTCAGCAAATTTGCATTCAGACCAATAATCATAACAGACACTATTAATATCATTAAAGGTCTTAAACCTTCTAGATGCAAAGGTGATACTTGCCCAGCTACACTGATAAAGGAATGTGCACAAGAACTAGCTCCTCTCATCACGACTATCATCAATACATCATTCTCCTCAAGCTCCATACCTGACGTCCTAAACAAAGCCTGGGTGTTAAAAAAAACTACCTTAGACTCCAATATCCCTACCAATTTCTGACCCATTACGACAGTACCATTCCTTCTAATAATCCTTGACCATGCAGCTTATCTGCAGATCCAACAATTCTTAGAAACTAACAAATTACTAGGACTAAGACAATCAGGATTCAAACCTGGCCACGGTACACAGACAGCATTATTGGATCTAAAAATACAGATGGACCAATTCAAAGACAGAGAGGAGATCTCTGTATTCATCTTTTACTAGACCTCTCAGCTGCCTTTGACCTGGTCAACCACAACATTCTATGCCACCACCTCGAAACGGCAATCCAGTTCTCACCTGAAGCTATCAATTGGATCAAATCCTTTCTGTCCAATCGCACAATGAGAATCTTCTCAACCACAGCAGCAGCTGTCATGATCCGCCCCTGGAAGCTATGGCACGATTGGAAAACACTGCCACGAAGAACCTGACAGTAACGGCCTAGCCCTCAACCAACATGGCGGCCACCGCTACTTAAACCAGCCCCGCCCACTTACCAGCGCGTTGTATCTGTGATTTTCAACGATACGCTCGCTCGGCTACTCCTCCGAGTAGCCTCCTCCCAGCCTTCTACCGTTTTCTACCTGCGCTTCACTCTACTTGCACAGCCTACGATTTTACCTTGCTTCCTTCTTTCTGCGGCGTCTGCCGCTCATCATTCCAATCTGATTCCTTACCTTCGGCGTCTCGCCGTTCCGACTCACGGTCTCCTCTGCCACTCT
Organism: Ambystoma mexicanum; assembly: GCF_040938575.1. NCBI lineage: Eukaryota > Metazoa > Chordata > Amphibia > Caudata > Ambystomatidae > Ambystoma > Ambystoma mexicanum. Next base: position 24,524,355 of record NC_090938.1, read on the forward strand.
TGCGCCTCCTCGCGTTCTCCTCTATTAGCTTCGGGGTTCTGTCTATCCTTTGGGTTTGGGACTATACCTGGCTTCTAAGTCTCTCCCTCTCTTTCTATCCTTTCTGCTTCCATCGCTCTCTTCTGAAATTGTTACGGATCCTTCTGTGACAGCTTACAGTACTCTACTACTTCTCCCAATACCTCGTACTCTTTGCTGGTATATTATTCCTGGGGCTTTGCCAGTTTGCTTCCTATGTGATCCTGAGAAGTGAAAGTCACCCCAGAACTTTACCGGTCTGCCTCTTGCAACTATACTCGACTCGAGTATCCTTCCTGGAACAGTCTGCAGGGTTTTTTGTGCCATCCATCGGCTTTTTCCCTGTCTTTTTGGGGCTTGGCTCCTCGGGGCCCCCCTCAAGACAGGTCCCATTCCCTGTCGAGGTGGCCTCCGAGGGAGCCAGGCCTTACTTGCATGACAGGAAGTCAAAGGAGAAACCATCTAAGGAACATCCCAAGGTACCACGGAAGAAGCCATCCAGTGTTCAAGAAAGCCAAGAAGAACCTTCAGGTGAGGAGCAGGGGGCGGAAGGTGATCAACGTGACAGCAGCCTCCCCCATCCCAGTAACCTGCGGTGTCCCACAAGGGTCATGCATATCACCAACTCTGTATAATGCTTTTACTAAGGTCCTCTTTGACAAACTGGACAACATGGGTATTGCATACACTAATTATGAAGATGATACGCAAATACTAATCCCAATAACAGGTTGTCATGACACTGACACCCATAACTTGAACAAAATGTACCTTGCCATCCAGGCCTGGATGGCCCAAAACGAATTATGCCTTAACAATGATAAAAACTGAGTTCATCCCCATAGGTAATAAACCCAAACTTGAGAACCTGCCGAAACAATAGGAATCCTTCATTATCGATGGGAATAAGATCCAGGTCACCAAAGAAATGAAAACTTTGGGGATCTACATCGACTTAGCCCTCTCCCTCACCAGACAAATCAACGCTGTTGTCTCATCTGCAGCCTACACTTCCAAACTTATCAGATCCAGTAGACCTTTTCTCTCAACTGACAACAGGGTCACACTAGCAAGAGCCTTGATCCTTTCGAGGATAGACTATTCTAACTCACTATTCACAGGCACCAGCATGAGTAACATCAAAAAACTTCAAGTTGTGCAAAATAACGCGATCAGAGCAGCCTTAAACATAACCAAAAATGAGCATATCTCCTCTACCATACGACGCATACATTGGCTACCCGTCCATGACCGGATCAACTTTAAAATTCTTACCCTTACCCACAAATGCCTCGTCAAAAAGGCACCAACATATCTCACCAACCAAATCAACAGAAACCAATCCATCAGGCCTACCCACTCTTCTTACTCTAACCGTATCACCACCCCAAGATTCAAGAGGGTAAAAGAAGGAGGATCCAGCTTCCCGGTAGTCGCAGCTAATCTATGGAATTCCCTACCACCACAATTAAGAAATGACCCATCACTGTGGTCATTCCGAAAAAGTCTCAAAACTAGACTATTCAAATTAGACTTACAACAATGACGCTAATGGGTTAGATGGTTGATGACCTACTGCTAATGCCCTCCCCAAGGTCATTTGCTAAATCAAAGTGTCAGCATTATCATGTTTGTTCCCCGCCCTGTACCAGACCATGAATGTAAATATAAACTGTAATAAGTACCAAATACATACCTGTCATGAATGTAACTGCAATCTGTAACATGCAAGATGTAAGATTAACTTAATTTTCATTGTAACCATGTTCTTAAGTTCTAGCGCCTTGATGCCCCTGGGCAAAGCACGCGATACAAATGCAAAAATAAATAACTAAATAAATAAATAAATAAATATGTCCGCATTACTGAACCCATACCATGCTCATACCATCCTGTCATGCTAGGGAGTTATATTGCATCAATCTCGATTGAAACAGAGGGTGGCGATATCAATTACACCACACCATTCACAGTCCAATACTAAAAACAGTGTCACTAGTTATCCGTCTACAAAAGCCAACTGAATAATGCCACCGACAGAACAACAGAGGTGATGGCTGAAAGGAACCCACTAGACCACCGGTCCTCAGCCTGCCAAGCAATTACAGAAAGGTGAAAGACCATATGCAAATCAGGTTTGGTACTACTCCAAAAGGGGCAGTCAATGCCGAACTGCTAGGCCACATCCCTTCTGCACGAGGCCACAGGCATCCCCAGACATTTTTCAGCCTCATTGGGCCTCATCAGTAAGGAGTAGCTTGGGTCTCTAGGCCCAGCAGGCAGAGGGCGCATGCCTGGGCATACCCGTCCCACACAGGGTGAATAGATCAGACAGAAGAGGTGATGGCTGGAAGGTTTATAATTAATCTTTTCCCCTAGCATTGCGCTGGGGTGGCACCAAGCCTGATTTGCATATAGTCTTTCCCCTTTCGTTAATGGCTTGGCAGGCAAAGAACAATGGTCTGGAGGGTTGCCCAGAGCAATGCCAGAGGTTAAGATTCATTCTAAACCTTCCAGGCATCACCTCTTTTATCAACATGCTACCCCCAGCAAAACGTCCAGCACTGCCAGCAGAGTCATACCATCAGCAGTTCAATAGTCAATAGAGTCACACCATTAGTCATTCACCACCACCAGTATTGTCACAAGCAGAAATCCCTCCCTGTTCTCATGCTCTCAGAAGGCAGCTGGTTACTTGACCGTGATCACTGAGGGCAGTCTAACCACAGGAGCAAAGGCCACCACCAGCAGAAAGTGAAGTCCACGAGTAGTTCAGGAATTTGCCCAGGAATACTCCAGCTAGATACACAGGAGAGCAGTAATCAAGGTAAAGGAATGAAGGAAGTGAAAAAAGAAACAAGGCCGGTGCAAGATGGCACATATCCAGGAAGACGCCTGCACAAAATGAGCTCAGCCAGCTGCCAGGCACTGAGCTCGGTTCTCAGGCTATCTTTATAGGCCTCTGCCAAAGGTGACCCGGGAATGCTTGCGTAAGTTGAACCCCAAGGACAGACCTCCATTTTGAATTGAAAACATACAAACCAGCAACGAGGAGCGGATGCGACCTTGGAATGATATGATATGATATGATATGGCATTTGTAACACGCCTATACACAAGTGTTTCAAGGCGCGACGAGGCAGGGAGGGGGGAACAGAGGAAAGACAGACAACGATCCTACTAGGCCAGGTGTCATTCAGATCGCACAAGTGCAGGGGTAGGGGGAAGGGAAAAAGTGCAAGGGGAAGGGGAGAGTGGGAAGTGCTGAACAGGGTAAGTAGAATAAAAAATAAATAAATAAATAGGGCCAGCTGGTGGCAAGTGCAAGGTAAGTGCAGACAAGTGCTGAGAGGGGGGGGGTGTAGGGATGCAGAGACAGTCCTGCAGTGCAGGGGTTGCCAGGGAGGCAGTGCAAGTGGAGAGTGGCTGGGCCAAGGACCGAGGTCGGTGAGAGTGGCCCAGTTGCAGAATCAGTGCAGTTTCAGTGAAGAATTTAGCAGGGGAGAGGGAGAGAGAAAGCAGAGGCAAAGAGGAGGGTTTTGAGGTGCTTCCGGAACCGAAGATGGTTCTCCTCAAGTATCAGGGAGGCAGGAAGGCTGTTCCAGAGGGAGGCCCCTGCCGCAGAGAGAGATCTACCCCCAGCTCGCTGCTTCGAGAAGCGGCTGACCCTGAGGGAGTTGGAGACAGATGAGCGAAGGGCTTGGTAAGGATGATATTTAGGAAGAGAGAGTTGAAGGTATTTAGGCCCCAGGCCCCAGAAGGCCTTGTGGACAATTCAGAGGGTTTTGAACTTAATCCTTGCAGCCATGAGACAATGCCCTTGCTTTATTTACCTTTGCTTCTGCTCTTTCCAGACAGAGGGAAAGGGCATGAACCCTCAGTTGGGGACCACTGTTATGTTATCCTAATCTTGCCTTTATAGTGCACCCTGCTACCACTGTAGTGGTCTTGTCCTAGCGCCCCTGTGCTCCCGCAAGGGTAGACAGACATCGGTCTGTGGAGCAGAAAGACGGAGGGCTAGCATAGAGGAGGGTCCAGCTAGAATTGTTTAGATGCACATGAAGTGTTGTATGAGAACTCTGAGGGTGTACTCACATTTTACCCGCTTAAGACCCCCCTCAGGTAATAAGGAGAAGGGCAAGACTGCTAGGTTCTGACCCAGGGGTGAGTCTAAGAAGGGGTACTACTGGGATGCAGGGTCCTTGAAGAACAGAAGTGGGATGCCCGAGGGTAAAACATGGTATACCCCCTTCCTAAACCCAATCTACTTTACTTTCCCTCTACTGTTATAGGATATTGTCACGCATGTCCTGCCCCACCCCAAAACCTTCTGTCACACTCAGAGGAAAGTACAGGAATATAAAACCCCAGGGCAGCAAACCCCTTTCTCTAACTATAGCACTTACTTATCCTCCCATCCCTTTAATCTTATAAACTACTTTGAGATCCAATCTTTTCCTTACCTGTTAATCTCATTTATTGAGGATACCAGAGTGAAAGAACTAGAACCACCTTCCTATTATGAGGCACACCATCTTTATTTCCCTAAGTACTATCTAGAGGAGTACAGACTTCCTCTGAAAAACACCATTATAGTACTGAGAAGAAGAAGATGCACATTGAGGCACATCAACCTCTTCCTTTTCTATGCCCCACTAACAAGGCCAGGCAAGGTCAGGCAATTGACATTAACCATGCACACCTGCAGCCTGTCGGGTATTCAGGACAGTATAAAAAGCATCCAAACACTCAGTGGTTAGAACGAGTTGGGAGGAGAGCTGTGGAGCCGTGGCTGCCCAGGACCAGATGGGGAAATCCAGGATGCTGAGACGCTGAGGGCTTACACAAGGGAGCACCCTATAACAGCCTGCCCCTTCAGTTGCAATAAATGGTCTGAAAAAGGGAGCCCAGAGGTGTGCTAATCCATTTTTATGTGAATGCCAAGTGCTCGTTCCCCTGGCCCGAATCAGAGACCCAGGAGTTTCTAACGGGCAGGTAGGAAGACCCTGACCTCTGACTACAAGGACACTGTTAGTAAAAGTCAAGGTAACACAACCAGAGAAGCAAGCGATGCAAAAGCCCGGTGTGTTTGAGCAAAATACAATCTTATCGCTTGACTGCTTATAGGGGAAGACACTTCTGGTGAAAATGACAAAGAGGATTCTGCTTATACAAAGTAACAGAGTGGTCGCATGCAGTACACGTTGTCGAAAGACTCTGTAGCTGAATAGGAAGCTCTTGTGAAAAAAAGGGAGCTCTGCAGAGCGTTGAAAACCGAGGAAAGTAAAGTTCCAAAAAGGGAGAGCTGTGTGAAAACCGAAGCAGGAGCAAAATCCCTGAAAGTAAAGGAAAAGAGACTTTCCACTAAGCCAAGAATGTTGAGAAGCATTGTGGTGGCCCCCAGGCAGGGGGGCTGCAGAGACCCAACAAGGAGAACAGGAGAGCTCAAACAAAGTAAGGCATCTGGTTTCGTGACATGTAGCGGGTGGGCCGTGTGGTCTGCCAACTTCGCCACAACCAGGGGAGCCTTAGCTGTGAAAGAGGGCTGCATGAAGTACAGAGGCTACACACCAAAAGAACTTGGAACCAAGGCAAGAGTACCATTTTTCTAGTATGACTTGTTTAATTGAACTTTGGTACTGAACAGGAGGCAACATTGAACCAGCCGAGCATTTGTGAGTTGAGAACAATCATGAGGGTCTGGCTTGGGGCGAGGGAAGCCTGAGAGACCCGTTGCAGAGGTACATCCTGACAAGAAAAGGGTAATGTGAACTTTTGTCAAGCCAATCTAAGTTGCCAAGTAAATCCTGACAACTTGTGGAACTTTCTAAACTCGAGTGTCTTGAACTTGGGAAAGGGAGCTGCAGAGGAGCTCCATTGTCACGTTAACTTTACTTTGAACATGACCTGAGTGTCTTGAACATGGGGAAGAGGGCTACGGAAGAGCTCCATTGTCACATCAATGTTACTTTAAACACTATTGAGTTGACCTAAATCCCATTCACCCTATTATTCTATAGAAGTGAGGGCAAGCATAGGTTTTGTCACAGACAGTGGGGGTGATTACGAGGTTGGAGGTAATGGAAAAACGATGACGGTAAAGGATTACCGGCACCGCATACCGCTCCGGGCTATTCCGACACAAGAACCCGGTATTAGAGGCGCCGCTAATAACATTACCGCTAATAGCGGCATGGGCGCGGGCACGCGGGAGTTCAGGCCGGCAATACCGAGATGCCGTTAACAGGAGGACATCACAAGTCAGGCGGACATGCAAATACCGGCGTCATGAAGGCACTAATATGGGATACCGGTATGCCGGCAATACCGGCATCGCAAACCACCCGTAAACTGCTATGTGCAGTGTTCCCAACTGCCACAGTTGCACACAATCAGCACAGGTGGAGGCAATGGAGTCTGGGCCAGCACAAAAGGAGCACACCCACACACCACACCCCTTCCTACACCAAAATGATTCCACTAGTAGTAGCAATACTGGGGCTGGAGGACATGCTTGCATTGCCACACCAGCAACAACAGCAACAAAAACAGCAGGCACCACAGAGGAGACGAAGAAGGAGAAGGAGGGTGAGACAGGCCCAGCATGCCCCACCAGTGCAGCCAGTGGTACCACGCAGGCAGCCCCCAATCCCTCGCATCAGAGCCAGTCCATTCAACCTAACCCCTGAGCAGATTCACACCCTGTACCTGCTTGACCGGGACACCATCACCACCATAGTGAACCTGATACACGACGACATAGTGAGCCTCATAGAAATACGCACCGCCATCCCCCCTCTACTGAATGTAGTGTCTGTGCTCCACTTCCTTGCCACAGGCACCTACCAGCACACAGTGGGGCACATGCATGGCATATCACAACCCTTATTTTCTCGCATTCTGAACCAAGTGCTGGATGCCCTCCTGAAGCACACAAGGGACTACATATCCCTGCCACAGACTCCCCAGGAGATCTTTGATACAAAAGTTGGCTTCCATGCACTGGCAGGCATGCCAAATAGTATTGGTGCCCTCAACTGCACCCACATGGAGTTGGTGGTCCCGCATGCCATGGAGGTGGTGTACCGCAATCGCAAGCAATACCACTCCATCAATGTGCAGATGGTATGTGACGGCAGCAGGATCATCAGACATTGTTGTGCCCGATTTCCCGGATCAACTCATGACTCAATGGTCCTGCGGAACTCCACGCTATCACGTTACATGGAGCGACATGCAGGACGATGTGCCTGGCTGCTTGGTAAGTTGCATGACAGGCACATGGCAGTGAAATGGGGGGATAGATGCACACACCACCATGGTGTCATTGTTGTGGTGACAGCACGATGTACACATCCCAAAACACTGTGCCCCAAAGCATCCCAAACTGAACATGACAACCAATTTCCATAGCAATGAACTAAGCTGCACACCTATCGCAACATGCCAAACTTAAAACCACCCCACATCCCACAACACGTGCACCACCCATCATCGTACCTCACCCTCTGTAACACAATCCAGCAACATGATGTGACTATTCACTATGTAAATGTCTGCAGCAAATCACCACACAGGACAAGCATCCATGAGAGTGCACTGAACAAAACCACCAAGGGAATCCACTGCTGGTCACAGGGCCACCACCACAGAAGTGCAGCATGTCACCATGGGAATAGTCAGCGCTGAATGGTAAATAATGCAGAGTACTATCAATGCTGCCACTCAGGAAATCATACAGAACACCACACATTACATATGCAACACAAACACAGTGGTATGCGTCCACAATGCATGAGCAACATCAAGGCAGTGCACACCGTGTATCATCTTGAAGATGCAATCCACACCATAAGTCCATGGCCCAGAACGCATTGAGGGCATGAAAAATGTGTGCATGCAACCAGGGACATGTGCATGTGACCAACAAATATCTGCAGGCATGTGTTCAGCTCTCCATCATGAATCGACTAACATATACCTTTTTTTTCCTCTCATGAAGGTGATATTGGCTATTCCTTGAAGCCATGGCTCCTCACCCCTGTCCGAAACCCGCGGAACAGGCATGAGGAGGACTACAATCGTTCCCATACCCGTACCCGTGTGGTCATCGAGCAGACCTTTGCCTGTTGAAGGCACAGTTTCGTTGACTTAGCCGGTCGGGTGGGGCACTCCTCTACAGGCATGAGAAGGTGGCCAAGATCATCATGGCAAGTGTCATGCTGCACAACATGTGTATCCGATGGAACATGCCCTTGCCCCCTGACATTGAACTGCAACCACCTGGTGACGATGAAGGGGATGAAGAAGATGCGGGCGCACATCATCGCGTTGCCGATGCGCAGGAGGGACGTGCTGTGCGTCAGTCAGTGATTGCACAGTATTTCTAACACACATGGGTGCAGAGGGTGACATGAAAGTGGGACAGAGGGCACTGGGTGTGGGAGTACATGTACACTATGTACTGTTTATCAATAAATGACACATATGCAAAAAGGAATGGCCACTCAAGTATTTTTTCTGCTACACGACGGGTGTTTTTAACTGTTCAATAGTACAAAGTGCTCAAACCCTTAACCTCATACACCCTCTCCCCCTTCCACCTCCCCCCGTAACTCCCCCATACACCCTCTACTCCCTCCCTCTCCCCCCAAAACTCCCACACACCCTCTCCCCTCTCCCCCTTCCCCCACAACTCCCACACACGCCCTCTCCCCCTCTCCCTCCGACCACAACTCCCACACACATGGTGTCCAAAGAAATGCAAAGGGTGTCTGCGTCTATTGTCCTAATTTGGCTGCCACATCTACAGACGTCCACTTCCTGCACCTCGTGGTGGCATGTCAGATCTCCGCAAGGTACGCGCTGACCTGCGAAGGGGGCTGTTTGCTCCAGTCTGGGGGCTGGACTCTCAGCCTCCAAGGAATCCGCTATGCGGGAGAGGACCTGCCTCAGAGCGGACACCTCCTCGCATATGTGCGTAGTGCTGGCCTCAATGGCCTGCCTCAGGGACGCAGTGTTGTCGTGCCCCTCCTGCCTTGCCTGGGCACTGTCTGACACAAACTGCCTGACTAGGGCAGTCAGCTCCTCCTGGTGCTGCACTGTGTGTTCGATCTGCTGCACCCCTGCCTGAACACCGTTGGAGGTGGATGGTCCATGTGTGACATCCCCAGATCCGTGTGACTCCTCTCTGGGGCTCATGCTCCCTTCAACTGTCTCCCCTCCAGACTGCTCCAGTGTGGTGTCATGGTAGGAGTACATCGGTGTGATCTGTGGTGATGGTGCGGGAATGGGTGTGGCAGGTGATTCAGAGGAGTCGTCCTCCACGGACACACACACCTGGCCCTGGCTCTACGCGTCCTTGTCTGTCAGGGGTGCCGTAGCTGCCGCCTCCCCAACAGAGCTGGTTGCTGCTGAAAGGGCCCCATCGGCCACTGTCTCCTGTGCAGGGGACACAGGTCTTGTGGGGACTGTAGCAGTGGCCCTTAGCGGCACCAGTGCCGTGGCATCCGGTGGTTTTTGCCCCTTATGTGCCTGTCGTGGCCTGGCTGGCACTTTGGATGTCGGAGGCCTGTTGCCTTCTTCCCTGGCCCTCTTCCGGGGTGTTGTTGCCTGTGGGGCAGATTCCCGGGCCTCGCTGTCAGGATCAGAGCCTTTGGGGGACCGAGAGAGGGACGGCATCAGTGATGGTTCAACAAGCATCATGCATACATTGGTATTATTGCTGTTCAACACATTAGAGGGTATTAGGTATTGGAGTTTTAACAATCACGTTGCTTGCTATATGGGTGGAGCATGCAGGCATCCGTCAGGGTCACTCATGTTGGAGCTGGCGTATGCTGTGTGACATGCATTTCTGTTGTGGTCTACGTGCAGTGTGACATGCCGTTTTCATTTATGTGTGGTGTGTGTCAGGTATGGCATTGCCATGCTGCATGCATGTGCATGTATCTGTGCTGTGGACGGCACCTAGGCAGGGATGTGTCATATGTGTATGTAATGGGCCATGCATTTCCTCTTTGGACGGACAAATTGGTGGACTCTAATCATACTTTGCATTGCAGTGTTTTCTTTGGACACTCACCTCCATCCGCCGATGAGGTGGCGCCACGTTCCATCTCGCCCACACCTTCTATGGCCTCGATGCCAATAGTGCTGGCGCAGATTTCCTCCCACCGGCTTAGCTTGATGGGTGAGCTGGGCCCACCGCCATTAGCCATGGTCTGGCTCCGGTTTGCAGCCATGATGTTCCTGACTCACAGGCGCAGGTCGTCCCATCGCTTGAACATTGAACATTGCAAACATCCTTGATTGTGCAGGGGGTGTTCCCTACAGCACTGACTTTTTGGGCAACAAGTTGCCAGATCTCTTTCTTCTTAATCTGTGCCTCTCTCTTGAGGCTGTTGGCAAAAACTACCTCTGCATTGTCTGCCAGTGTCTCTGCCAGCATAGTCAGCTCGTCCTCATTAAAGCACTCTTTGCGCTGCCGGGATGCGCCTTTTTTTACAGCCTTGGGCATGATGCTGGTGCTGTAGGTAGATTTATGGAGTTGGAAATAGGCTCCAGGTCCTGAGTGGTGAGGATGGCAATGGATTGTGTTTTTTAAGATGGCCGCCGGGCTCTCTCCTGTTCCTGTGCGATGACGCTACTTCCGGTTCCGCTTATTAGTGGTGCCTACTAATGACGCATCCATTGATGCCGGTCACGTTATTTGGAGGAGGGCGGCGGTAGTGCTCTCTGTGCTTTCCATGATGCCGGTAAGGGGCATTTTTGGGACTTTAGCGGCATACCGGTACTGTCGTTACCGGCATGCCGCTAAGCTCGTGCACGCAAACTCGTAATAGCCCACTGTTAGCGGGCTCTTTCCTACACGGACACGGTATTTGCTCCATGCCGGTAAGGACTGTTTCTTACCTCTAACCTCGTAATGACCCCCAGTATTTTGTTTTGGACTGACAGACTTAGACTTCCCTTAGTTTTCTTTCCGTTAGTGAACATTCCCATCTTAGAGTTTGGGCAAGTTAGGCGTTACACCATCCTGACCATTGAGAAAAAAGGTTTTCAAACGGTGTCGTCTCTTGATACCATGCCTGTCTCACAGTTGGGAGGGATATAAGCTAAGGTAAAGGAGAGTGGTGGTGGTGTTTGGGTGCATGTGCGGGTAGAGCAGAAGAGGGATGTGGAAGAGTGATGGCTTAAGAGTGATCAGGACATGGGTAGGTTCACTGTAGAGGCAATATAGGCATTAGGAAAATGGTTTCACACAGATAACACTGGGGTCACACTGAGCTGAAGAGGTCAGTACAGGAGATGGGGACATATAGTGGGATGTAGCGGACATCATGCTGAGAGATGATCTCTGGGGGATGTGGAGAAGGGTGCCTAATAACTCCAGGGCCACAGTGTGCAGCATTTATCCATCAGAAGGATTAACCTGGGCGATCTTCAGTGTCTGGTTGAATGTCTAGAAATCGGGACAGGGAAAACCATCCTTTAATGCTTTTTTAAAAGCTATCAACAATTTGCTGGTTCTGATGTAATTTCCGGGGAATTCCGAAGTTGTAAGGCTGAGCTAGAAAGTGCCTATTGGTGCTCCCGGAAGCTGATTCTGTAAAGTGGCCTAGATGCAGGCCATGATGGCAGAGGATGGGACGTTTCGGCCACACTATGTGAGTGCCATGGATTTTATGGGGCCTGCGTGCCCACGGTCTGCGGCACCCTTAAAACATGACAATTCCCGCTACCCACAGAACTATGTCCCTGTCCGTGTCCATTTCATCAGTAAATGATCTTGGCAACCCAAAACTCTTCACCACTCCGAAACACTCATGCATAAACTTTGGACGACCTGTACTCTTGAAACGCCCAAAATCACATTATCACCATCCTGGGTGACATAAGCCACGATAAGCTCCTCTCACTCTCTGCAATGTGCCTCACTCCAGGCTTTTAAACAGTTTCCAATACTTATTTTCCGAAAATAACTTGCCTTGACTCTCTTAACATCTCAAACTATAGATCCATTGCCAATATCCAGTCGGAGTGTAGAATATCGAGAAGTTAGTCACTATTCAATTTCAAAATCAGATTTCATCGCTCAAGAGGCACTGAAATTATCGTTGTCATATTTATAATGACTTCCTAAGGCTACGTTGGTGTAGGGGAAGCCTGTTGGCTCTTCTCTTGCTAGAACTAACCATCGCTTTCACAGTGCGGATCACTAGTACATTCCGAACAAACGTTCCTCGATCCCTGGAATTAGGCATCACTTTGGATTAGATTGGAGTATTTTCCCTCTTGGATCGTACCTCCACTGGGAAATTGGACCAATTTGCACCAATCTCTATCTCTGTGATATGTGAAGATCACATCATTTCTGCTCTTTCTGCCCTAGTGTTTAATACACATGTAAATCCCCAGCAGAACCTATCCGCAGCTTCCTTCTTCACTCCCAGATGTTCACTAATGATACCCAAAACTACTTCCTGTTCCACCATGGTACCCAAAACCATCACAAGTCTCTGATTATCTTTGTTCAATTAATCCCCCGATATGTCCACAACTGGACACTCCACACACCCTAATGAATGCGGATGATGAAAGCGTCTCAAGAACCTGAAGAAGACTTGATTAAACTAAATGATGTCGACCAGGTCGAAACATGTTGGCCTGAGGTCCAGCCCTCCCTACAAAACATTGTAAAAAATTGGATCGCACAACCATGAAATGCGCAACTTAAATGATTGGAAAATGACAAATTCCAAAAAGAAGACAATTGTCATTGCTTTCACTATCAATAACTTTTTAAATTTGTATGTTCCATGCTTTTTTTTGGTTTTACAATAGAATGTATGGAACCATGTAGTCTGAATGTGGTATGAATGCAGAAAGAAAAAGGAAATAAGGATTTATTTTGATATCACGAGGAAGAGTGTCAATGGAGCCTTCTTTAATGCAAAAAAGAAATTAATTTTGAATAAATATATTGCATATTGTCAATAGTGAAATTCATAGAAAAGACTCTAGGAAACTTTTGAACTTGTTTTGACCCAGTATGGCTGAACCTATATCCCAGGTCATCAGACAGCGCACGTCAATAGAGCCTTGGTTATTCTACATTTGCAAGGATGAACTGTTACTCCAACCACAAAATGTCGACCACACAAAGAAGTGAGAGTTATCTAAGATGGCTGTCATGTAGGCCCACCGTGGAGTCAGCCATGAACAGGTCACAGGGAGAGACTGACCCCTTACGTCCGGCATCAGTGGGCCTTAACTCTCCCTGACGTCCAGGTCTGGGGTTCAAGCAAACTATATCCATGACGTCTCAATTCCCAGGTTCTGATGAAAGCCGCTTTTAGTGATTCGCAGGCATGCGATTACAGAGAAGAACAGGGTTAAAGAAGGCAGCGCAGCAGGTGGCCAGGACGGTTCATCTGAGGGGGCCTGCAGGTAGTCTCTTGCAAAGGGTGATTATTGGCTGCAAGGGGGTGAGGAATTGTGGAATGTGCCAGGATTATGCAGTGTTACCTTTCCTTGTTCTGCTCTGCTTTCGTTGGCTCAAACTCTTGAGTTTAGGCTGTTAATACACGTGCTTTAGGGTACTTTTTCTTTTATGTTATTATTAGCATTTTGTTTATAACAAATCTTTTCGCTGGTATCTCATTAACCCAAGTTGACAATTAGTTTCAAGTATCAAAATGTTACTATCACTTTTTTTTATATCTACATAATATAAAAAAAACAACATAGTTATGCAATCATTTACAAAGAAGTTGTTTCCTTTAAAAATATACAATCTAAAAATCTTTACTGTTGCTAAAACCAATGAGGTTGATTCTCCACTTATTAAAATGATCCTCCATTCTTCAGGGTTTAAGGTGGAAATGTTTCCAAAAAGGTTGCAAAGTGCTTTGTTCTTATGGTCGTCAGTCCTGTACAGAAGAGCAGAATATGGTATAGTGGGCCTCATTATGAGTGTGGCGGTCTGGAAATAAGGCTGCCACTGCTACCGGCACCCTTTCTGGACCGCCACAGTGTGACTCTGCGGGTGGGGGCTGTGAGGCCCGGCAGGTCTGACCTGCTGGGTGCAACGGCACCCACCCGCAGAGTTGTCATGGAAGCTCTGTCACCGTTATCGACTGTGCTGATGCTTCTGTGAACCCATTCCCGTGGGAGTCCTATGGCACTCGGCAGGAATAGGGACTTACCAAATGCACCGCCTGACTTCCTGCTCCGCCAGGGCTTGTATGTCCCGGTGGCACCAGGAAGTCAGGCGGCGGATCCGGTGTTACGAGGACGCTAGCACCGGCGGGTCACTGCCGTTCTCCCAATGAGGCCCAGTGTTTCTTCCTCTTTCCCATCATTGCAGTATCTGCACTTAAGATCCCTAGGCCCAGTTCCATATCTACTACGTAATACCTCTTTTGTTAAAAACAAATTCATCCGTAATCTAAAAAACTGGGTTCTGTCATAACTATTCGGACATGTACACGGGTATGTGGGAACTGAGCCATAGGACCGAACTTCAAGTTTAAAATTATAGAAAACTTTAAACCTTTTGGATTCATCCTCTGCGCCCTTCCAGTCTTGTTTCCAGAGTTCCGCCTTAACCATATTTGGATATGTAACCAAATCGACCTCCGTGACACATCCTTTAACCGATAGTCCTTTGCAAGCCTCCACCACTCTGGTGAGGTATCTTATTTAGCGCAGTCTAGCGCACTTTCCAAGATCTCAAACATCGGTGCAGAGTTACGCCAAGTGGAGAAAAGGGCTTGGCATGTGGGAGACGGATCGTGTCTTTTGGTTGCAAAAGACTTTCCTTTCATCAGAGGTACTGCTTCTCTAATCAGGATTCCCAGGCTGCACTTCCACCTACATAAATTCTCCACCTCTGCGTTGGCGGGATTAATGCAGGCGATTGTCAGCGATTGATTCCCTCCGCGGCCGCTTCTTTCGACAGGCCCGCCTCCAGTGTTAGAGCCTGGGGGTGTGAGATGCGGCCGCTTCTTTCGACAGGCCCGCCTCCGGTGTTAGAGCCTGGAGGTGTGTGATGCGACCGCTTCTTTCGACAGGCCCGCCTCCGGTGTTAGAGCCTGGGGGTGTGTGATGCGGCCGCTTCTTTCGACAGGCCCGCCTCCGGTGTTAGAGCCTGGGGGTGTGTGATGCGGCCGCTTCTTTCGACAGGCCCGCCTCCAGTGTTAGAGCCTGGGGGTGTGTGATGCGGCCGCTTCTTTCGACAGGCCCGCCTCCGGTGTTAGAGCCTGGGGGTGTGTGATGCGGCCTGAGCCTCACAATTTCCAGGGAGATCTGTTGGGGACTGCTGCAGGAGCTGAAATGGGGGGTCTGCGTACGTGGGAGCAAAGTGGATGAAGTTGACCCAGCAGATACTATGATAGTTGCCAACAATCACGAGGTGAGTGGCGGTGTGCAGTTTGAAGCGCTTGCTAACTAAAAAATCAGATGTCAAATTATCATTTCTCCCTCAACCTCGCGCAAAACTAATCCAGGCAAGTGTGACGTCTTTAGTTAAAGGCGCGCATGCGCGAGCCTCGTTTTGGGCCGCGCATGCGCGGTAGCAATAAAGACGGTCCGTGCGGCAGTTGCCGCCGCGACCTTGGAAAGCACAGACGTGTGTGTCATGACTCAGTGATTGTATGCATGCGTGTGTGAGTACAAGGCGGCCAGAGGCACGGGTTCGCCCCATCAGAGCAAGGTTTCTAATATGGAGGGAGTTTCATGTCGGAAACTGCTAAGGAGGGACTGTTTAAATAATTCCAGGGTAGACATTACGCAGACGTTACAGATGCAGAGTTGCTCGAGGCTGCACATTCTCAAGAGCAAAGCAGGGAAATGTTGAAGGCTGGGGGGGAGGGGGGAGATTAGTGCAATGGACAATGTGAATAATAAATACATCGCTACAAAAACTGGAATGTGTAAGTCAACCTAGCCCAGCAGAAAGGCTGCGAGGAGTGACAATACCTCCGGACAGCCCAGTCCACGTAGCAGCGATGCAAGATGCATGTCAGCCCTTCCTCTGCCCAAAAGGAAGCCACAAATAGAAAAGCGTTTCAACACAGAGAGGCAGAGATCACAAGTCCGGAGAGTGAGTCTCGCCAGCAAATGTCGTCGGAGAAAGCAGCTGGAGTGTTGGATGAGTTGCAAATGAGAGAAGGAGACACGAAGCACGTAAAAATCCAAGACGGACCACTAATGTGCAAAGTAGCGCAAAGTGAAAAAATATCCTCTTCACAAGTTGCCTCCACTAGGAGATCCAAGATGACAGGAAGGGTTGTGGTAGAGAAGTCGTCCTCAGTTCATTATAATGAGGAAATACAGAGAGAGGCTGGTGTAACTGTGCGACTCCACTCCGATGTTGTAATCTTGAGAGACCAATTAAGTAACAGCGGCAGACGCCCATTGGCTTCATAGACGAGCAGGTAGAAGGATCAATGCCATTCAGCAATAGGTTTCCTAAATAGACCAATAAACAGGCCGCCCAGAAAGGGATGGAAGATGGCAACAAATGAACCACCAAGTACACCGGGAAAAATACCGAAATTGAGAGGGGAGATATTAAACCGTGAATCGGCTTCTGCTCAGGAGAGAGCACGTGATACTAGTGGACAACAGTCTAGTGATGGTGCACTCCAAACTCTTATATCTGGAAGCATTCATTGGAAACGTACAAAATAGACTGGACATCGAAGCTGAAAGTTCCGCCAAATGGCATAACAGATTAACAGGGTAATTCATAGAAATTTGCACAAAAATGGCGCACGCGGCTGGCGCACAGTGTCCCCATGCGATTCACTGCGCCAGCCGCGTGCGAAAAAATCCTTTTCATCGCACAGCGTATTTATGGATTTTAGCCTCTGAATCCAGCCGTGGCGCAGATTGGCGCAGCGACCCTGCAGCAGCGCCAGTTACGCCCCCAAGAACGCCCTCGCGCAAGGAAAAGCCTTCAAAATCCCAAAATCATCGCAAAGGGCTGCGCTAACCCTGGACCAGTTCACAGGGCTGGCAAACAGCAAACGCCAAGCGGGGAACGTGTATTTCAGTGGTTCGCGGGAAGTTCCACACACGATTGTCCTGGGTACGTGTACATCAGGGGTGCGTGGGAAGTAACACACGCGATTCCATCAGGGCACGTGTATTCCAGGGGTGCACGGGAAGTATCACACGCAAAAACAGCAGGGTACGTGTATTCCAGGGGTGCGCGGGAAGTATCACACGCAAAAGCAGCAGGGTACGTGTATTTCAGGGGTGCGCGGGAAGTATCACACGCAAAATCAGCAGGGTACGTGTATTTCAGGGGTGCGTGGGAAGTATCACACGCGATTCCATCAGGGTACGTGTATTCCAGAGGTGCGCGGGAAGTATCACACGCAAAAGCAGCAGGGTACGTGTATTTCAGGGGTGCGCAGGAAGTATCACACGCAATTCCATCAGGGTACGTGTATTACAGGGGTGCGCGGGGAGCACCACACGTGAATTGCACGTGTGGGTCCTCCCAGGTGTTCCCTATACACCCTCCACGGCCCCTGCAGGTGGCCCACACCACAGGGGCCTACCCTGCACATGTCCTGCAGGCACCCCATCCACCATGGCCATGCCCCCCAACCAACCCACATGTCACCTTGCACTACTGCCCACCAACGCATGTCCCCCTGCACCCCCAGCCACCAGGGGCAGCCTCCACCAGGCCCCCACTCATGTCTCCCATCACCCCCACCCCCCAGCAGTGCAGGGGCAGCCTCCACCAGGCCCCCACTCATGTCCCCTATCACCCCCAACCCCCAGCAGTGCAGGGGCAGCCTCCACCAGGCCCCCACTCATGTCTCCCATCACCCCCCAGCAGTGAAGGGGCAGCCTCCACCAGGCCCCCACTCATGTCTCCCATCACCCCCACCCCCCAGCCACCAGGGGCAGCCTCCACCAGGCCCCCACTCATGTCTCCCACCACCCCCACCCCCCAGCCACCAGGGGCACCCTCCACCAGGCCCCCACTCATGTCTCCCATCACCCCCACCCCCCAGCAGTGCAGGGGCAGCCTCCACCAGGCCCCCACTCATGTCTCCCACCACCCCCAACCCCCAGCCACCAGGGGCAGCCTCCACCAGGCCCCCACTCATGTCTCTCATCACCCCCACCCCCCAGCAGTGCGGGGGCAGCCTCCACTAGGCCCCCACTCATGTCCCCTATCACCCCACCCGCCAGCAGTGCAGGGGCAGCCTCCACCAGGCCCCCACTCATGTCTCCCATCACCCCCACCCCCAGCAGTGCAGGGGCAGCCTCCACCAGGCCCCCACTCATGTCCCCTATCACCCCACCCCCCAGCCACCAGGGGCAGCCCCCACCAGGCCCCCACCCATGTCTACCACCACCCCCACCCCCCAGCAGTGCAGGGGCAGCCTCCACCAGGCCCCCACTCATGTCCAACTCATGTCTCCCACCACCTCCACCCCCCAGCCACCAGGGGCAGCCTCCACCAGGTCCCCACTCATGTCTCCCATCACCCCCACCCCCCAGCAGTGCAGGGGCAGCCTCCACCAGGCCCCCACTCATGTCTCCCATCACCCCCACCCCCAGCAGTGCAGGGGCAGCCTCCACCAGGCCCCCACTCATGTCTCCCATCACCCCCACCCCCCAGCCACCAGGGGCACCCTCCACCAGGCCCCCACTCATATCTACCACCACCCCCAGCCCCCAGCCACCAGGGGCACCCTCCACCAGGCCCCCACTCATGTCTCCCACCACCCCCACCCCCCAGCAGTGCAGGGGCCACCTCCACCAGGCCCCCACTCATGTCCCCTGTCACCCCCACCCCCCAGCAGTGCAGGGGCAGCCTCCACCAGGCCGCCACTCATGTTCCCCAGCCAACATGTCACCACAATCTAGATCCCTGGCCCTTATGGTCAGCCTCCAAATGGCAAACACCCACCCGAGTATTGCATCCACCCACTTAGAAATGGCAAAGACATGATATAACCCCAATTGCAAGTTTGCAAATGAACACATCTCCCTCACATACACCCAAAGGGTGTCAGTGAATGTCAAAACCCATATCATGATATGCATGAAACCAATGAGATGATACCACACATTGAAGTTTGAAGAAAAAATATGTATTAAACGCAACATAAATTGAATCAAAAATAAACAAACAATAATGGAAATTTCTAAAAAAAAACCCAGCAGGTACGTGAAATAATGCAAAACCACAAATCATAATGCAAAGGAAAGGTGTCCAAAGTCACAGTCCACAAAAGTAAATCCAATGGAAAATTAAAATCGAAAACCATTGCTTCATGGGGAAATCATTAAAAAAAATGAAAATCAAAAAGTCAACTATATACAGATAAACAATCCAGGGTCCATGATCCCAACCGAAGAAATGAAACCTATCTAATAACACTACCTAAAAAAAATAAACTATATACAAAAATGTGGCCCATTGTCCAAAAGGTCCAAAAAAAATGCTAAACCAAAGGAAACCTAACACTAACTACAGAACTATTTACAAGGGCAGCGGGCTAGTCCGACGGCTCACTTCGGGATGTTCCGGGCCAGGGCATCATCAAACTCCTGCTCAATGTCCCGGAGGCGCTCCTCCTCCATGGCCCCGAGGGTCCGCAGGGCCGTCCACATGTTCACCCAAAACTCCCTGCGGATTGCCTCGAGGCACTCGGCCCGCCTCAGGGCCCTCCGCATGGAGTTCTCCGCCCTGACCATCGTGAGCCATGCCTCTTCCGTCCGCTGCCGCTCCGCATCTATGGCGTGGCCCAACCGCTGCCACACGGAAGACACTTCCTGTCCTGGGTCCTCCTGCCCTCCGGCCGATGCCTGCCCCTCCAATGTCGAAGGTCCCGAGCCATCATGGCTCCCACCACGTTGCTGCTGCTGCTGCGCCTCTGCCCATGCATTGCCTCCTGCTGCCTGCACATCCTCCGCTGGCTGGGGTGCAGTTGTTGATGTGGCCACCCCTGCTGGACGTCCGACTCCCGACTGTGGCAGGGATGCCTCCTCCACCAGCCTGGCCGCACCGTCAGAGGCAGCTCCACAGGGCACCCAGGTGACTGATGGGTGGGAAGATGGCACGGAGGACGACTGGCGCATAGGGGGTTCAGTTGAGGAGGGGGTCGTAGCAAGCCCCATCAAACGGAGGAATCCGGCCTGGGTGACCTGTCCCAGTAGGCCAACGCGGTCAACGAGCCATTCGAGATGACGTGCAGTCTCCTCATGAAAAGACTGCAGGTCACCTCGCATGGCCCGTTGACGCAACGCCACACCAGTCAGGACAGGCTCAACCCGTACCTGGATAGCCACATCTGCAGGCAGAGGAAGGCCAGTTGTTGTAAGCTCATCCCCTGCCTGAAAACGGGTCTGGACGTGGGCATCTCTGCTGGTGCAAGATGATGCAGTGACAGGATCAGGGACAGGATTGCACACAGGCACCTCCGCGGCGACCTGTGCTGCCTCCTGTCCCTGGTCCTGCACTGCACCACTAGCACCAGTGGAATCCCCACCTCCAGACCCCGTCTCTGTTGCTTGCACGGCCTCCTCCTCCACCAAACCCCCCACCAACCTGGATGACTACGTGCCATCTTCCCCCGTTGGGCCCTGTGGGGTCCCAGCTGCCCCTTCTGCTGCCGAGGAGTCCAACTCCGACCTCCGCCTCTTGGACCTCCCCCCGGCAGCTGCGGCCTGGGACGCGGCACCGGACTCCTCACTCCCCGACAAGATCACAACCTGGGAGGGGAGCCGGGCCATGCGTCTCCGGCTGACAGTGCGATCCCCGCCGCTTTGCTCCACAGCACCTTCTCCGCCCTCTTCATCAGTTGACGCTGCAGACAGGGAGGAATAAAACACAGGCATCAGGGCAATGTACAATGGACACATACACATGACAGTTGCACATGAGTGGCATTGGCAAACCTCAGACATGGCATCACAATTGGCAACACACATGTCATTTCTACATGCACACATGAGCCATACCACAGCCACATCGCAACTGCCAGCACCATCCATACACATACAACAGCATGAGCAGGCAAAGGTGAGCCAGACATCACCTGCAACACAGGGAGTGCACTACACATGCACGCATACCACCACACTTGCATGCATGTGTACACCTCAGCCAACTGTCGCAGTGTTCCGATGGGCATCCATGTCACATCTGCCAATCAGGCTTCCACATCCCGCTGTCACATGCATCTATGTTGCATCACTGTTGCACCCTTGTCAAATACACACACATGCACATGTACACAGTGCTGATACATGCAGCTGAAAACAACATACATGCGTGACAACACGAACATGCCCACTTACATACACATTCATCCAAACATGTCTACCCACACAACTGCATTTGGCATGCAAGCCTACACACACAAGCACCATCCATGTCTCACACATGACAGCGCTCGCATGTGTTAGCCTCACGGTCCTGAAAACCCCCACCCATACTCGGCCCCATACAAACAGATGTGCAACCGGCACACTACTGGCACATCACCACACGCACAGCTTACAATCATGATGCATGTACACTTACCGCTCGACTCCAGACGGGCCTGCCTCTCAAGGACCTGGACGTGGAGCGCTGGGGATATGCGTTCCAGGACCCTCATCTGATCTTCCGACAAGTGGCCCCGGCGCCCCTTAGCATCTGCTGCCTTCAAGAGGCGCCGGGCCTTGCTGAGGGTCCTGGACCTGAAGTCCTCCCAGCGCTTCTTGACATGTTGGAAGTTGCGCACTGCCACCCCTCCGCGTTGATGGCAGTCACGATGTCCATCCAGATCCGAGTCCGTCCTTCCTTGTCAACGCGCACCCTTCCGTAGAGGGCATCATACTGCCCCAGGTCTTGCTCCACCAGGACACCAACTTCCCTGGCACTGAAGCTGGTGCCCCTTTGCCTCCCTGGCCGGGGGTTGTCAGTGGTGCCAGATGTTGCAGTGCCCGACATGACAACCCCAGAGGCAGGAGTGGGTGGGCAACTGGGTCCTGGGGCTGGGCTGTGGAGCGATGGAATCCCAGTCAGGAGTCTTCGG
The DNA here is from genome assembly GCF_040938575.1 of Ambystoma mexicanum. Lineage (NCBI taxonomy): Eukaryota > Metazoa > Chordata > Amphibia > Caudata > Ambystomatidae > Ambystoma > Ambystoma mexicanum. Next base: position 24,546,437 of record NC_090938.1, read on the forward strand.
TTCCAGCAGGGGTGGTCACAGCAACAGCACCCCTGGCTGATGTGCAGGCAGCAAATGGCAGGGCACGTGGGCAGCAGACAGTCAGGCAGCAGCAGATGGCAGGTGGGAGCGTGCTCGGGGCTCTGGGGGGCAGTAATTCGGCCTTGTGGGAAGGAGCATGGTCTTCCGTGTGCTTACGCGTGGCCAGCTTGATACGGAGTGATTTTGCACGTGAAAATCCTGCACATCTGCGTGTAAATCGAGGAAAGGCCCTCAGCGCGTATGCACGTCAGCACGCATATGCGATTTCATTGGACCAAAGGCCCTTAGCGCGTAAGCGCGTCTGTGACGTGACGCGCGCGGGTGTTTCCCTCATTACAAGTGATGACAGAGCACACGTGGATTTCCACCAATCGCGTGTGAAACTTCCTGCGCACCCCAGAAATACACGTACCCAGGCCAATCGCGTGTACGCCCACTTCCCTCCGATTACACGCGATGACACTCGGACGTGCAGTTTTACCATGTGTGCTCCCTGACTGCCTGCTGCCCACGTGCCCAGTCGGGAGTCTTCGGTTCCAGCAGGGGTGGTCACAGCAACAGCACCCCTGGCTGATGTGCAGGCAGCAAATGGCAGGGCACGTGGGCAGCAGGCAGTCAGGCAGCAGCAGATGGCAGGTGGGAGCGTGCTCGGGGCTCTGGGGGGCAATCATTCGGCCTTGTGGGCAGGAGCGTGGTCTTCCGTGTGCTTACGTGTGGCCAGCTTGATACGGAGTGATTTTGCATGTGAAAATCCTGCACGTCTGCGTGTAAATCGACGTGACGTGACGCGCGCAGGCGTTTCCCTGTGATGACAGAGCACACGTGGTAAAACTGCACGTCCGAGTGTCATCGCGTGTAATCGGAGGGAAGTGGGCGTACACGCGATTGGCCTGGGTACTTGTATTTCTGGGGTGCGCAGGAAGTTTCACACGCGATTGGTGGAAATCCACGTGTGCTCTGTCATCACTTGTAATGAGGGAAACACCCGCGCGCGTCACGTCACAGACGCGCGTACGCGCTAAGGGCCTTTGGTCCAATGAAATCGCATATGCGTGCTGACGTGCATACGCGCTAAGGGCCTTTCCTCTATTTACACGCAGATGTGCAGGATTTTCACGTGCAAAATCACTCCGTATCAAGCTGGCCACGCGTAAGCACACGGAAGACCATGCTCCTTCCCACAAGGCCAAATTACTGCCCCCTAGAGCCCCGAGCACGCTCCCACCTGCCATCTGCTGCTGCCTGACTGCCTGCTGCCCACGTGCCCTGACATTTGCTGCCTGCACATCAGCCAGGGGTGCTGTTGCTGTGACCACCCCTGCTGGAACCGAAGACTCCCGACTGGGATTCCATCGCTCCACAGCCCAGCCCCAGGACCCAGTTGCCCACCCACTCCTGCCTCTGGGGTTGTCATGTCGGGCACTGCAACATCTGGCACCACTGACAACCCCCAGCCAGAGAGGCAGAGGGGCACCAGCTTCAGTGCCAGGGAAGTTGGTGTCCTGGTGGGGCAAGTCCTGGGGCAGTATGATGCCCTCTACGGAAGGATGCGCGCCGACAAGGAAGGACGGACTCGGATCTGGACGGACATCGTGACTGCCATCAACGCGGAGGGGGTGGCAGTCCGCGACTTCCAACATGTCAAGAAGCGCTGTGAGGACTTCAGGTCCAGGATCCTGAACAAGGCCCGGCACCTCTTGAAGGCAGCGGATGCTAAGGGGCGCCGGGGCCACTTGTCGGAAGATCAGATGAGGGTCCTGGAACGCATATCCCCAGCGCTCCACGTCCAGGTCCTTGAGAGGCAGACCCGTCTGGAGTCGAACGGTAAGTGTACATGCATCATGATTGTAAACTGTGCGTGTGGTGACAGTAGTGTGCCGGTTGCACATCTGTTTGTATGGGGCCGAGTATGGGTGGGGGTTTTCAGGACCGTGAGGCTAACACATGCGAGGGCTGTCATGTGTGAGACATGGATGGTGCTTGTGTGTGTAGGCTTGCATGCCAAATGCAGTTGTGTGGGCACACATGTTTGGATGAATGTGTATGTAAGTGGGCATGTTCGTGTTGTCACGCATGTATGTTGTTTTCAGCTGCATGTATCAGCACTGTGTACATGTGCATGTGTGTGTATTTGACAAGGGTGCAACAGTGATGCAACATGGATGCATGTGACAGCGGGATGTGGAAGCCTGATTGGCAGATGTGACATGGATGCCCATCGGAACACTGCGACAGTTGGTTGAGGTGTACACATGCATGCAAGTGTGGTGGTGTGCGTGCATGTGTAGTGCACTCCCTGTGTTGCATGTGATGTCTGGCTCACCTTTGCCTGCTCATGCTGTTGTATGTGTATGGATGGTGCTGGCAGTTGCGATGTGGCTGTGGTATGGCTCATGTGTGCAAGTTGAAATGACATGTGTGTTGCCGATTGTGATGCCATGTCTGAGGTTTGCCAATGCCACTCATGTGCAACTGTCATGTGTGTATGTGTCCATTGTACAGTGCCCTGATGCCTGTGTTTTATTCCTCCCTGTCTGCAGCGTCAACTGATGAAGAGGGCGGAGAAGGTGCTGTGGAGCACAGCGGCGGGGATCGCACCGCCAGCCGGAGACGCAAGGCCCGGCTCCTCTCCCAGGTTGTGATCTCGTCGGGGAGGGAGGAGTCCGGTGCCGCGTCCCAGGCCGCAGCTGTCGGGGGGAGGTCCAAGAGGCGGAGGTAGGAGTTGGACTCCTCGGCAGCAGAAGGGGCAGCTGGGACCCCACAGGGCCCAATGGGGGAAGATGGCACGTAGTCATCCAGGTTGGTGGGGGGTTTGGTGGAGGAGGAGGCCGTGCAAGCAACAGAGACGGGGTCTGGAGGTGGGGATTCCACTGGTGCTAGTGGTGCAGTGCAGGACCAGGGACAGGAGGCAGCACAGGTCGCCGCGGAGGTGCCTGTGTGCAATCCTGTCCCTGATCCTGTCACTGCATCATCTTGCACCAGCAGAGATGCCTACGTCCAGACCCGTTTTCAGGCAGGGGATGAGCTTACAACAACTGGCCTTCCTCTGCCTGCAGACGTGGCTATCCAGGTACGGGTTGAGCCTGTCCTGACTGGTGTGGTGTTGCGTCAACGGGCCATGTGAGGTGACCTGCAGTCTTTTCATGAGGAGACTGCACGTCATCTCGAATGGCTCGTTGACCGCGTCGGCCTACTGGGACAGGTCACCCAAGCCGGATTCCTCCGTTTGATGGGGCTTGCAACGACCCCCTCCTCAACTGAACCCCCTATGCGCCAGTCGTCCTCCGTGCCATCTTCCCACCCATCAGTCACCTGGGTGCCCTGTGGAGTTGCCTCTGACGGTGCGGCCAGGCTGGTGGAGGAGGCATCCCTGCCACAGTCGGGAGTCGGACGTCCAGCAGGGGTGGCCACATCAACAACTGCACCCCAGCCAGCGGAGGATGTGCAGGCAGCAGGAGGCAATGCATGGGCAGAGGCGCAGCAGCAACGTGGTGGGAGCCATGATGGCTCGGGACCTTCGACATCGGAGGGGCAGGCATCGGCCGGAGGGCAGGAGGACCCAGGACAGGAAGTGTCTTCCGTGTGGCAGCGGTTGGGCCACGCCATAGATGCGGAGCGGCAGCGGACGGAAGAGGCATGGCTCACGATGGTCAGGGCGGAGAACTCCATGCGGAGGGCCCTGAGGCGGGCCGAGTGCCTCGAGGCAATCCGCAGGGAGTTTTGGGTGAACATGTGGACGGCCCTGCGGACCCTCGGGGCAATGGAGGAGGACCGCCTCCGGGACATTGAGCAGGAGTTTGATGATGCCCTGGCCCGGAACATCCCGAAGTGAGCCGTCGGACTAGCCCGCTGCCATTTAGCATTTTTTTTGGACCTTTTGGACAATGGGCCACATTTTTGTATATAGTTTATTTTTTTAGCTAGTGTTATTAGATATGTTTCATTTCTTCGGTTGGGATCATGGACCCTGGATTGTTTATCTGTATATAGTTGACTTTTGGATTTTCATTTTTTTTTATGATTTCCACATGGAGCAATGGTTTTCGATTTTAATTTTCCATTGGATTTACTTTTGTGGACTGTGACTTTGGACACCTTTCCTTTGCATTATGATTTGTGGTTTTGCATTATTTCACGTACCTGCTGGTTTTTTGTTTTTTTAATTTCCATTAGTGTTTGTTTATTTTTGATTCAATTTATGTTGCGTTTAATACATATTTTTTCTTCAAACTTCAATGTGTAGTATCATCTCATTGGTTTCATGCATATCATGAGATGGGTTTTGACATTCACTGACACCCATTGGGTGTATGTGAGGGAGATGTGTTCATTTCCAAACTTGCTATTGGGGTTCTATCATGTTTTTGCCATTTCTATGTGGGTGGATGCAATACTCGGGTGGGTGTTTGGCATTTGGAGGCTGACCATAAGGGCCAGGGATCTAGATTGTGTTGACATGTTGGCTGGGGGACATGAGTGGGGGCCTGGTGGAGGCTGCCCCTGCACTGCTGGGGGGTGGGGGTGACAGGGGACATGAGTGGGGGCCTGGTGGAGGCTGCCCCTGGATGCTGGGGGGTGGGGGTGGTGGTAGACATGAGTGGGGGCCTGGTGGAGGGTGCCCCTGGTGGCTGGGGGGTGGGGGTGGTGGTAGACATGAGTCGGGGCCTGGTGGAGACTGCCCCTGCACTGCTGGGGGGTGGTGGTGGGAGACATGATTGGGGGCCTGGTGGAGGGTGTCCCTGGATGCTAGGTGGTGGGGGTGGTGGTAGACATGAGTGGGGGCCTAGTGGAGGGTGCCCCTGGTGGCTGGGGGGTGGGGGTGTTGGTAGACTTGAATGGGGGCCTGGTGGAGGCTGCCCATGCACTGCTGGGGGATGGGGGTGCAGGGGGAGGGGACATGAGTGGGGGCCTGGTGGAGGCTGCCCCTGCACTGCTGGGGGGTGGGGGTGCAGGGGGACATGAGTGAGGGCCTGGTGGAGGGTGCTCCTGGATGCTGGGGGGTGGGGGTGGTGGTAGACATGAGTGGGGGTCTGGTGGAGGGTGCCCCTGGTGGCTGGGGGGTGGGGGTGGTGGTAGACATGAGTGGGGGCCTTGTGGACGCTGCCCCTGCACTGCTGGGGGGTGGGGGTGGAGGGGGACATGAGTGGGGGCCTGGTGGAGGCTGCCCCTGGTGGCCGAGGGGTGGGGGTGGTGGTAGATATGAGTGGGTGCCTGGTGGAGGCTGCCCCTGCACTGCTGGGGGGTGGGGGTGCAGGGGGACATGTGTGGGGGCCTGGTGGAGGCTGCCCCTGCACTGCTGGGGGGTGGGGGTGCAGAGGGACATGAGTGGGGGCCTGGTGGAGGGTGACCCTGGATGCTGGGCGGTGGGGGTGGTGGTAGACATGAGTGGGGGCCTGGCGGAGGGTGCCCCTGGTGGCTGGGGGGTGGGGGTGGTAGGAGACATGAGTGGGGGCCTGGTGGAGGGTGCCCCTCGTGGCTGGGGGGTCGGGTGCAAGGAGACATGAGTTGGACATGAGTGGGGGCCTGGTGGAGGCTGCCCCTGCACTGCTGGGGGGTGGGGGTGATGGGAGACATGAGTGGGGGCCTGGTGGAGGCTGCCCCTGGTGGCTGGGGGGTGGGGGTGGTGGGAGATATGAGTGGGGGCCTGGTGGAGGCTGCCCCTGCAGTGCTGGGGGGTGGGGTGGTGGTAGACATGAGTGAGGGCCTGGTGGAGGCTGCCCCTGCACTGCTGGGGGGTGGGGGCGCAGGGGGACATGAGTGGGGGCCTAGTGGAGGGTGCCCCTGGTGGCTGGGGGTGGGGGTGGTGGTAGACATGAGTGGGGGCCTGGTGGAGGGTGCCCCTGGTGGCTGGGGGGTGGGGGTGCAGGGAGACATGAGTTGGACATGAGTAGGGGCCTGGTGGAGGCTGCCCCTGCACTGCTGGGGGGTGGGGGTGATGGGAGACATGAGTGGGGGCCTGGTGGAAGCTGCCCCTGGTGGCTGGGGGGTGGGGGTGGTGGGAGATATGAGTGGGGGCCTGGTGGAGGCTGCCCCTGCACTGCTGGGGGGTGGGGGGTGGTAGACATGAGTGGGGGCCTGGTGGAGGCTGCCCCTGCACTGCTGGGGGGTGGGGGTGCAGGGCGACATGTGTGGGGCCTGGTGGAGGCTGCCCCTGCACTGCTGGGGGGTGGGGGTGGTGGTAGACATGAGTGGGGGCCTGGTGGAGGCTGCCCCTGCACTGCTGGGGTGTGGGGGTGCAGGGGGACATAAGTGGGGGCCTGGTGGAGGCGGCCCCTGGTGGCTGGGGGGTGGGGGTGGTGGTAGACATGAGTGGGGGCCTGGTGGAGGCTGCCCCTGCACTGCTGGGGGGTGGGGGTGCAGAGGGACATGTGTGGGGGCCTGGTGGAGGCTGCCACTGCACTGCTGGGGGGTGGGGGTGGTGGGAGACATGTGTGGGGGCCTGGTGGAGGGTGCCCCTGGATGCTGGGGGGTGGTGTGGTGGTAGACATGAGTGGGGGGCTGGTGGAGGGTGCCCCTGGTGGCTGGGGGGTGGGGGTGGTGGTAGACATGAGTGGGGGCCTGGTGGAGGCTGCCCATGCACTGCTGGGGGTGAGGGTGCAGGGGGACATGAGTGGGTGCCTGGTGGAGGCTGCCCCTGCACTGCTGGGGGGTGGGGGTGCAGGGGGACATGAGTGGGGGCCTGGTGGAGGGTGCCCCTGGATGCTGGGGGGTGGGGGTGGTGGTAGACATGAGTGGGGGCCTGGTGGAGGGTGCCCCTGGTGGCTGGGGGGTGGGGGTGGTGGTAGACATGAGTGGGGGCCTGGTGGAGGCTGCCCCTGCACTGCTGGGGGTGGGGGTGCAGGGGGACATGAGTGGGGGCCTGGTGGATGCTGCCCCTGCACTGCTGGGGGGTGGGGGTGGTGGGAGACATGAGTGGTGGCCTGGTGGAGGCTGCCCCTGCACTGCTGGGGGGTGGGGGTGGTGGGAGACATGAGTGGGGGCCTGGTGGAGGCTGCCCCTGCACTGCTGGGGGGTGGGGTTGGTGGGAAACATGAGTGGGGGCCTGGTGGAGGCTGCCCCTGCACTTCTGGGGGGTGGGGGTGGTGGGAGACATGGGTGGGGGCCTGGTGGAGGGTGCCCCTGGTGGCTGGGGGGTGGGGGTGGTGGTAGACATGAGTGGGGGCCTGGTGGAGGCTGCCCCTGCACTACTGGGGGGTGGGGGTGATGGTAGACATGAGTGGGGGCCTGGTGGAGGCTGCCCCTGGATGCTGGGGGGTGGGAGTGCAGGGGGACATGAGTGGGGGCCTGGTGGAGGGTGCCCCTGGATGCTGGGGGGTGGGGGTGGTGGTAGACATGAGTGGGGGCCTGGTGGAGGGTGCCCCTGGTGGCTGGGGGGTGGGGGTGGTGGTAGACATGAGTGGGGGCCTGGTGGAGGCTGCCCCTGCACTGCTGGGGGGTGGGGGTGGTGGGAGACATGAGTGGTGGCCTGGTGGAGGCTGCCCCTGCACTGCTGGGGGGTGGGGGTGGTGGGAGACATGAGTGAGGGCCTGGTGGAGGCTGCCCCTAAACTGCTGGGGGGTGGGGGTGGTGGGAGACATGAGTGGGGGCCTGGTGGAGGCTGCCCCTGCACTGCTGGGGGGTGGGGTGGTGGAAGACATGAGTGGGGGCCTGGTGGAGGCTGCCCCTGCACTGCTGGGAGTTGGGGGTGGTGGGAGACATGAGTGGGGGCCTGGTGCAGGGTGCCCCTGGTGGCTGGGGGTGGGGGTGGTGGTAGACATGAGTGGGGGCCTGGTGGAGGCTGCCCCTGCACTGCTGGGGGGTGGGGGTGATGGTAGACATGAGTGGGGGCCTGGTGGAGGCTGCCCCTGGATGCTGGGGGGTGCGGGTGGTGGGAGACACGAGTGGTGGCTTGGTGGAGGCTGCACCCGGATGCTGGGGGGTGGAGGTGCAGGGGGACATGTGTGGGGGCCTGGTGGAGGCTGCCCCTGCACTGCTGGGGGGTGGGGGTGCAGGGGGACATGTGTGGGGGCCTGGTGGAGGGTGCCCCTGGATGCTGGGGTGTGGGGGTGCTGGGAGACATGTGTTGGTGATCAGTAGTGCAAGGTGACATGTGGGTTGGCTGGGGGGCATGGCCATGGTGGATGGGTTGCCTGTGGGACATGAGCAGGAGTGCAGGGTAGTCCCCTGTGGTGTGGGCTGCCTGCAGGGGCCGTGGAGGGTGTAGAGGGAACACCTGGGAGGACCCACATGGCCAAATCAGGTGTAGCATTCCCCGGCACCACCTAAATACACGTACCCTGCTGAAATTGCGTGTGAATCTTCCCACGCACCTCGGAATACACGTACCCAGGCCAATCGCATGTGGAACTTCCCGCACAACCGAAATACACGTACCCAGGCCAATCGCGTGTCGAACTTCCCGCGCACCCCGAAACACACGTACCCAGGCTAATCGCGTGTGGGACTTCCCGCGCACCCCGTAGTACACGTACCCAGGCTAATCGCGTGTGGGACTTCCCACGCACCCCGAGGTACACGTACCCAGGCCAATCGCGTGTGGAACTTCCCGTGCATCCCGAAGTACACGTACCCAGGCCAATCGCATGTGGAACTTCCCGCGCACCCCGAAGTACACGTATCCAGGCCAATCGCTTGTGGAACTTCCCGCACACCCCGAAACGCACGTACCCAGGCTAATCACGTGTGGAACTTCCCGCGCACCCCGTAGTACACGTACCCAGGCTAATCGCGTGTGGAACTTCCCGCGCACCCCGTTGTACACGTACCCAGGCTAATCGCGTGTGGGACTTCCCGCGCACCCCGAAGTACACGTACCCAGGCCAATCGCGTGTGGGACTTCCCGCGCACCCAGGTACACACGCCCACGCTATTTTTCACACAGCGGGTGTCCGTGTTTGTCGGTACCCCTTTGCACCTCATTTGTCCTAGAGGGCCACTGTATGGACCATTCATCAAGGCTGTATATGGGTGCTTTTTGTTATCGCACATTTTGGCGCACATTTTTTTCAGGCGCAGGGACGCTACCGCCTGCTTTCTTGTGGCATACTTGTTTGGCCCTGTGCGCGTCTTTGACCGTGCGCTGGTTTGGCCTATTCGATTCCATGAATACGTGTTGTAGGCGAGCGTGTGGGCGTTCCGCGCACTTGCCTCCTGTACTTCCCCCGTGACGCCCATATTTTCACGCGTTGTTCCCCATTCTGAGTGTTACGCCCTGTGTTACGCCTACTTTTGTGATGTGCGCCGCGCTATGTGCGATTTCGCAGTGGCCGTGGCGCACGCTGTTGGATGACTTGTGCGCCGGCGTGCGCGGCGCACATTTTCAGCGCACATCCAATGTTTTTCTCGTGCACGGACTTCCATGAATCGATGTGCGCTGGTTTCCCTGCGATTTTCGCACTTGCACTGCGATTTTCGCACTTGCACTGCGAATCGCACGTTTTGGCACCTCTGCGCGGGAATTTTCGGCGCACATTAATTCCATGAATCGACCCCTAAGTGACTTGGTTAGAAATAAGTTGGCAGAAAAAACAGACCTAATGGAGCCAGTGATAGACTCCACAAAATGGATGAGACACAACTTTGATCAAATGTCACCGAAGAAAGTTGAACATGAATGCGAATGCGAGAATCTCTTACTTAAAAATAATTAGAGGTATGTACGAGCAGTGGTCGAAGTGTACAAAAAGAAGTAGTGGAACTGTGTTCCTTGCTGGTCTGCACCCACTCCCCACAAATCCCATCGCTGCACCCTCTCCCACACACAATACAAACCCCAAACACTTGCACCTGCTGCTTAAGGGAATGTTCAGTGCAAGCTGTAACGTCTTCCTACACTTTTATTTTAAAACGAAACCATTCTGGAACGGTTTCCTTTTAAAATAAAAGTATAGGAGCTGTAAAACGTAATTAAAAAAAGTAGAGGAGCACCACTCCCGACCACTGTGTACGAGCAAGGTGGCAAGGGTAATAATATCAACGGATCATGCAAGAGGAGAGGAATGTTGGAAAATAATGTTTAGACACACAAGTACACAATGTGACAAAAGTTCAAGGAAAAGATAGTCTTCTAAAAGGAATAAGAGGTGAATTGAGTGGGAGACTGATGGAGAGGAGTGAGGACGATAGGGATACAGTGGTCATGAAAGAAACAACAGCCAGGAGAGCGGAATTCAATGGTCAGCCTAAAATTGTGGTGAAAACACAAAAAATCATAGCCAAAAGCTCCAGCCTTCGTGGAAATATAAAAAAATCAATTCTCAATTCCAGGCACAAAAGGGCCACAAAGTTTTGGGATTTTTGTCAAAAAATAATGGCATGCGCTCAGCGCAAGGAAAGTCAGGGCGAAATGAAAATCAAAAGAGAGATGCAAAAAAGTTGGCAAAAGAAATATCCAAAATAAAGGAAAGTCAAATGGATCTAGAGTATTCATTATACACCTGACTACTCCACCTAAAACAACCTTATTCCAATGCACGAATGCAAAAGGGAGGCCAGTTAACAGCAACTCCTCTCAGAAATAAGTCATCTCAGAGCAGCCATTAAGAGAGCTGATGGCCAATGTAGCAAAAAGACCAAGAGTGGAGTAGGAGGTCATTGAAAAAGTCCAATGGATGAAAACGAGGTATTGGAAAACCTGTCTATTTATCTGGAAGATAATGAAGGGTCGTTGATCTCCGTGCAAGATTCAGTGGAGGGGAAGGACGTCTATGGACATAAGTGCAGGTGAACAAAACAAGTCCAAAGGGAATTCGAGAAATCTAAAACTGGCTCAAGAAAAATAGCAGGAGCAAGGCCCAGTGAAGGAGGGCGGATACATCTCTCCAAAGCGAAGAAAGGAGCAAGTGAAATACGATGCCTCACGAGAAAGAGAGAGCCGCAGAGATCAACAACAAATCTAAATCCAAAGTTTACATAGTCTCAAGAACCAAGGAGAGGAGAGTCATGTAGGGGTGAGAATCTCACCAGGGACATCGCAAGAGAAGACAATGGAAAATTACAATTAGAAAATCTGTTATCCCCGAAAAATGAAGTAAACTTAAACAGACGAAACTGGATGAAATTACTGCATTGCTTGCCTTCATTGAGAAGACTATCATCAGATGACATTGTTATAGTAGAATACGTCACAAAAGCTAGTTTGGAGTGGGTAATTTTACACCTGAACTCCCCAATCATCTGAAGTACGCTATTGATACAAGAGCAGCTCTGGTTTGCCTTGGTTATGATCTATCAAGGCGTAGGCCAAATGCAGAGGTGGAAGGAAGATCGGGCGAAACTCAAAACCAAAATGAGGAAATTAGGAAATCTCAGAACGAGCAAAGGAGAGAGATTCTCTAAAAAAAGGTTTGAAGGAAGAAACCAAATGAAAGAGTTAGAACGACAAAAAATAAATAGAAAGGAGGAAATCTCACACCATTACTAGCTAAAGGCGTCAAAGAAATTATGCAAGGTTCTCTGATTTCTTGGAACACACGAGGATTTGTGCACTTGTTTAACAAGATGGGGGTTAAACAAAGAGGCATTTAACATCATTTGTCTACAGGAAACCTGGCTGAACCTCTGGTGAGTGATGGACTGTCATACATAGATATTCCCTATGGAAAAGGTGGAAAATACATTGATGATACCAGACTATCCCTTACCAACATGGCGGTTCCATTGTACTGTTCTTACTAAACACCTTTGTGGGTCTAGTCTATTCTAGTATGGCCGCTTCAAACTCCTCCTATATATAATACCCTTCAAGCCCGGGACAGCGCGTTACTTCAAACTTAACTTAAACTCCTAGATACCATTGGCTCTACCAGTGAAGTAAGTGCTCTTTCCTTTCTTTTTTCCTAACTTCACCTCTCTTATTTCTCCCTGCTCTAAACCTCGAGTAGCTCACGGTTTCGCCGGGCTCGCATAGCACTTCCCATTCACTCTATTTCTTCGACTGCGGCAGCAGATCATTCTCCTGACCATTCCAGTCTCAGTTCTCAGCGGATCATTGACGGCCGCTACGCGGTGTTTCCAAATACATTGCAGGTTATGACGGATGTGCTGTGTGACTCTGAGGCTATAATTGCATTTCCTCTCTGGTCTTTCGGGAAAGCGTGGAAAACAAACTCCAAGCCTGGCCACAGTGTGATAATTAACACTGCATCTACCAGGAATTTCTTTCAGGAACCCGACTTCACAGATACTTTCTTCTGCATACCCGTATTAGCATTGCTCTTACTGCTGAGTCTTTTCTGGACGGCCGTATTTCTTATCCACACAAGTCCGGACAGCCTACTCTCTCATGCATCAAAGCATCCCAAGACTTCCTACTTTGCGCAACACGTGCACCACCCATCAATTTAAAGCTAAGGAGTTTGTGCTTCTGTCCAGTCCAAATACAGAATTCCTTGTTATTCCTTGTTGTGTATTATTGTCCCTCTCTCTTAAATATCCCTTGAAATCATATAGCGCTCTTATTAAGAAGGCTTCTCTTCCCCTTTATGTTCCTGGAACCAGAATATCGTAACATACCGCACAACTCTGCACCACGTGTAAAGATGGGGAACTCCACACCAGGACCTTCAGCCTTACTGCTCATTCAGGTTTTCTTCCCCAGGAGGGTTTCCCCAACTTTACCTTAGACCCTGTCTTAATACATCAGGGTCACAGGTGGAGCTGGGAAGGCTCCCCGTTATTCTTCCTTACCCATTTCCCTCATCTGCGGGTAAGGGTTCACTGAACCTCTTAATCTTACAATGAATGTACTGCACTGTTTGAAGTACTCACTGAGGAGTCATACAATTTTTTATTTTATTGTCTTATAGCCAAAAGAACAAAGAACAATTTTGACTTTTCATAAGTTCACTATCTACATAATATCAAAAGACACATAAAATGCAATTGCAATAATTCAAACTGAATAATATACAAAAATCATTACAAAAGAGAAAACGGAAAAACAAGACACCAATAACTTATAAAATATTACAAATGTATACCTCATTACAAAGAATGATAGGATTTATTATTTTTTTTAATTTTTTTACAAAACACCAAATCAAATTCCAAGAGAGAAAAAGAAAACAAACATATTTCAATATTAATTCCAAAAATTAATAAGTAATAACTATTCTTATAGAAACAATGCAGGAGTTTTTATCTCTTTTAAAATTCACATAAAATAAAGATTGCCCACGCTTACAGCTCAGGAAGTCTTCATTCTATTAAAGACAAGGAGTTGAGCCTTATGCTTTACTTTCCTTATTACTGCCATATCAGCAATTCAACAAAACTTTAAAACCGTAACATCTGTGCTCTTTTTCCTCTATCTATGAAAAAATCCCAAATCTGAGAGGTTTTAAAAGTTCCATAGTCAAGTGTTCCATCTAGAAACTACGACCCCCATGATACTCTGGGGCTAAGTAGTCCTGACCTCTCCTCAACCACCTATTCGAGTCCAGGTCCTAGTATAAGAACCCTCAATATCAGGTATCTTCCTCTTTCTTTTTCTCACAACTGTGGAATGAACTCAAACTGTCCTCTGGCTGATTAACAACTACCGAGGAGGAACTGGAACTGGGTGCTTAAACTGCAACTGTTTAGGTCCCTCGGACTACTCGAGCGAACTTCGCCGAACAATCGATCCTCACTCATAATCAAGTCGTCTTCTGCTCATCTCCTGCACAAAATGGAAAAAAATTCATGAGGGCGGGCAAGACAACATCTGAACATTAAAAAATGCCATACATAGGTTCAGATTTTCACATTTCATCGGTTGGGATATAATGCTTGCCTCCTTGTCTTTAATAGAATGAAGACTTCCTGAGCTGTAAGCATGGGCAATCTTTATTCTATGACAAAACAGGAGGCCTTTGCTTGCATTATGTTTGTTCAAAGCTAGCCACCACTCTACTCGTTATATTAGATACAGGCTTGAAATAAAATTTCTTAAAGGTCGACTCAGAGGACCAATCTGCCGATTTCATTATATCTTGAAGCGACACTCCAGCAGTGAAGGCTCTAGAAGCCATCACACCCCTTGCTAAATGTGCCCCAAATATGGATAGGTCTATCCATGCCCACTGATTAACCTCGCGCTCCCATCTAGCTATCGTTGCTGCTGCTACTGCAATGATAAGGTTGTTGCACGCTATAAGCAACTGGGTCACCCCTTGTGGTCTAAACTGCGCTGTGACGCTTTCGTAATCTTTAATACATTGAGCGACGCACAATTTCCTATTCTCTGTAAAATAAAGGTATGAAATCACCCGAGAACCTGTCTTGGTTCGCTTCGCTATGTTAAAGGCTACTCCTTTTGGGTAGAAGATTTTCCTATCAGTCTCCAACGCTTTAACATCAGACACCCTTTGGCATGCGGTAAGGCACAATAACATTGCTAGCTTGCCTGATAACTGTGAGCGCGAAAGATCTTTGTTCGCTGGCCATCTAAGGAAAATTTCAAAGACTTCCCTAACATCCCACAATACCGCATATTTTGGCTCTGGAGGTTTTCTCATTTGTATGCCTCTCAGTAGTCGCAGGACAGCGGGGTGTTCTTCTACGGCGCTCCTTTCTACCTTGTTGTGTCCTGCTGAGATCGCCGATCTGTAAACTCCTATTGTTCTAAAAGCACCACCTTCCTGGAACTTAGCTGCTAGGACGTTAAGGACTTGCACTAAAGGGGCTGAAAAGAGATCCAGACGCTGGTCTGTGCACCACTGAGCCCAGGTTCTCCATGCGCTGCTATAGCTCCTAATGGTGGAAGGCGCCCAGGAATCCTTGATACAGTCTCCAGCGAGTTGCGGAATTCCTGGCAATGCCCATTTTCTCCTGAAATCCTGAATAGCATCAACTGCAGCTTGCCTGTTGCTATCGGGGGATGCATCTGGCCGGTCGGTCCTAGCAGCAGGTCTGGCTGATGAGGAACTATCCTTGGAAAATCCTTAGAAAGTTCCATCGCTACTGGAAACCAGGGCTGTGACTTCCAGAGGCGGTAGCACCATCACAAGCTCGGCGCATTCTCTGCGCACTTTCGCTAGCACTCTCATGATCATGATAAACGGCGGGAAGGCATAGTGGAGCGCTCTGCTCCATGTCTTCAGGAAGGCATCTGTACCAGCTGCACCCGGGTCTATCCTCCAGCTGAAGTACTTATGTGTCTGAGCGCTCAGTCTGGACGCAAACAGATTTTTGTGCACTGGGGCCCAGCATTTCTGCAACATCTTGAACACCCGCGGGTGTAGTTTCCAATTGCAGGAATATACAAGATACCTCGAGTTCCAATCTGCTACATCGTTGAGGCTCCCTATTAGATACTCTGCTATCACCGCAATCTGGTGCTGGAGGCAAGAATGCCAGAAATCTTTTGCTAACTGTGCTAGTAACTTGGATTTCGTTCCCCCTAGCTTGTTTATATACCGTACTGCTGAGATGTTGTCCATCTTGAGCAGTACACAGCATTTTGTTTTGTCCTTCATAAAGGTGCTCACCGCAAAAGAACCTGCCAATAATTTGAGACAGTTTATGATGTGCAGATGCAATTCCTGATCTGACTATTTCCCTCCTGTTTCTTTGTGCTCTCACCTGGCTCCCCATCCTGACCTGCTTGCATCCGACTCTATAGCTAAGTCTGGGGCGTCTCCGAATGTCGCTTGGCCGTTCCAAGCCTCCATATGCTGTAGCCACCAGTGGAGCTCTGTGAGCGCTTCGTGGTCTAAGGTCACGAGTTGGTGATACCCTACGCCTCCTTGTAGGTGCCTTATCTTGAGGCGCTGGAGTGCTCGGTAGTGGAGCGGGCCTGGAAATATCACCTGAATCGAAGGAGCTAGCAACCCCACTACTCTGGCCAGACTCCGAAGCGAAATAACTTTCTTCGCTATCACTACTCTGAGCTCCTTCTTTATTGCCCTCACTTTGTGCTGAGGGAGTTCGAGAGTCGCTTTCACTGTATCTATTGTGAAGCCTAGAAACTCCAGCTTCTGCACTGCTGTTATTTGAGACTTGCCCAAATTCACCAAGAATCCGAGTGAGGACAGAGCGTGAAGATCCACTGGACATTCTTGGTGAGAGTACTCTTGTCTGAGGCTAGCACGAGGATATCGTCTAGGTATATAATGATACAAATTCCCCTCTCTCTTATAGCGGCTGCTACTGGCTTAATCACCTTGGTGAAAGCCCAGGGCGCGGGCGCTAGGCCGATTGGAAGATATGAGAAGCGCCATATCTGTCCATTCCACTGAAAGCGCAGATACTTCCGAAATTCTTGTGCTATCGGAATTGTGAGGTAAGCGTCCTTGAGATCTAGACGCGCCAACCAGTATCCTCTGCATAGGAGATCGCGAAGCAGATGGAAGCCTTCCATCTTGAAATGATTGTGCTCGAGCCATGCGTTCAAGCTTTTTAAGTTTATAACGGGCCGTGTCTTGTCTCCCCTGTGGACAAGGAACATGTTGCTGAGGAAACCCGGCCCCCCTTGACAGTCTCGCTCTATTGCGTTTTTGTCTACTAAACTGAGAAGTTCATTGTGCAATAATACTGTCTCCTCGCTCGCCATGTATATTGGATGAGGTTCTAAGCTTTGGACGGGGTTTCCCACAAACTGTAGTCGCAGCCCTGCCACTGCCTGCAGCACCCATGCATCGCGGGACAAGGCTCGCCATTCGCTTAAAAATTGGAGAGTTCTCCCTTCTACTTTCATGCATGATGTTCTCACCGCCGGCGGCACTGGGTTGACGCTAAGATCCTCTGCCTCTACCACCTTTCGTAAATCTGGATCTGGTCGGGTAAAGGGTATCCTGTTGTTTGCCTTCCCAATATTGGGCATGCAGCCCTTGGGGTCTGCGTTGATAGTTGTATCGACCGGACGCTCGACCCCTGTGTTGCCCGGTCCGAGAAAAAACACGTCCCGGAAAGATCTTCTTTATTGAGCTTTGGGCCTTCTCTAATACTGAGTACGTGCCCACAAACGGTGACATCTCTTTTGCGAATGCTTCGCCGAACTAGAGACCTTTAGCGTTCTCACCTGCCTCGTAAGAGACTAAGTCGCTCAATTTCCCGTAAATTTTTAATAGGACACCTCTCTCCCTCTCTGAAGAGAGCGCACAGTTGGCATTGCCCAGAAGACACACTGCTCTCTGGGCCCAGTTACCAAGAGCAAGGCGGTCTACCGGGGTTCCGGTGTCTCTCGCCTTCTCTGCCAGGTCCATTATTTTTGCTAATGGACCTGCTATGTCCAAAAGCTTGTCCTGGCATCCCCTCCAGGCACAGTCTACTCCTTTTCTAATGTCTTGCGCGGACTTTGTCACGAACGTGACCATCTTGGGGTCTAGATAAGGAGTTTCTGCAAGCTTCCTTGGCGATTCAGGCCTAGGGCACTCCGACTTCATGGGTGATAGGACATCTCTATCCAGCAGCTTTCTTATATGCTGGGACATGTACGCCGCTACCCTGGGCGATGGCACCCACTCAGAAGACTTTGGGTGCCTGATGGCCTCCGGGTCAAACATATCTGTGGGGTTATCCACATCTTGAGGGTCGACGTTTTCCTTGATGTGCCGGGAGGTGTCGTCGTCTCCTTCCCATTCATCGTTGGGCATGTAGCCCTCATCATGATCCCCTGAATTGTCCACCCCTGGGTTAGGGGGTCTGTCCTAGCATTCTTTCTGCTTGTCCAGGACGGCTCTCTTCAGCCTAGTGACAGGGTCGCTTATTTTTGGGGAGCAGAATCCTCCCTTCCACCTGTGCTCGGGAGGGTCAAAGAGTGTTTGCTCTTCCGAGCCGCTTTACGCCCCTTAGGTTCAACCCCTTCTGGGGGGTGTCTGGCTGCCGGCCCTTCTTTAGGGCTTTCTGCCCGTCTTTTCCTGACAATTAACTGCTCCTGTTACTTTGCCATGATTGCCTCCAAAACCTCTAGGCTTTGAGTAATAGGCTGTACTCCTAGAGAGACTGCTTGGGTGAGCGAGTCCCCTAGTACATTTTTTAAAACTCTGAGATAAGTCCGGCTCTAGGTGAGAGGGATCCTCCTCCCACTCCTCTCCGCTCCATTCTGGAGATGTTGATGGAGTTTCCACCGGGCTTTTAAATTCAGCCATTCCTTCTGTTGGCAGGGCCAACTGCAGGGCTGTCAGTACTGAGGGGTGAGAAGGCTGCACTAGATATCCAAGAAGTCTTGCTGTAGTCTTTGTGCCAGCCTATGCTTGCTTATACAAGTTATTCCCTCCTGATTCCCCTCCATAAGGCAAAGCTTTCACTTTTTCATTTTAAAAAAAATGTTTTATATAATTCAGTACGCTTGGAGGCCCACCGTCACTCTCCGCTCCGTGATCGTAATGAAATCATTACGCTTGAGCGTTAGAGAGTTCCCAAAATGCTGGGAAGCTTCCTGCCTCCCGCTCCCTGGGTCCTAGTGCTCGCCGTGTTCCCAGCGCAGCTTTTACAAGGAGCAGGGCCGGCTGCCTAGTCGGGCGCGTTCGCTCGTGGCTCCGGCTCCTCCCCACTGCAATAAAAACAATTATCAAGTTTACTTACTCGAAATACGGTTGGCGCTCACGCCGCCTCTCCCCACACGAACGCGGCTGAACGGCCGACTAACGTTGCACTGAGGTAATCACTTCACCAGTTCCTGATATATTATTACTAAATATGCGTGGTATGAAAGAAATAACAACCGGTCACAAGACTATATTTTAGCGCTTCCCTGATTTAATAGCTGTACACATAAAACCTTATAAAATATTATAAAGTGTCAGGTGCTAATCTCATGGTTGGCACCAAAAAGAAAGAGGAAGATACCTGATGTTGAGGGTTCTTATACTAGGACCTGGACTCGGCTAGGTGGATGAGGAGAGGTCAGGACTACTAAGCCCCAGAGGATCATGGGGGTCGTAGTTTCTAGATGGAACACTGACTATGGAACTTTTTAAACCTCTCAGATTTAGGATTTTTTCATAGATAGAGGAAAAAGAGCACAAATGTTACGGTTTTAAAGTTTTATTGAATTGCTGATATGGCAGTAATAAAGAAAGCAAAGCATAATGCGAGCCTCCTGTCTTGTCATAGAATTGGATCTCAAGTTCAACTCAAAAAGAGCACGGAGCCACGAAAACACAAGATTTCTTAAATTAGACAATTTTTCCTTCTACTATATTCATTACTGTGTGGTAAGATTTAGCTCTTTCAAACTCTTACAAGTTCGGCCATCAGAAATAGTTCATTCCCAGAGGCTAGTCTCAACTAGAAGATGCTAGTTTCTAGGAACCATACATTTATGGGCAAATCTTTGTAGTCTTTGGACCTGCAGTTCCCTGGTCTCTGGGCATACAGATAACAGATGTTCTATGGATTGCTTTTAGGCCCTGTCACATTTTTGGCACACATTGGTTTGGATCTCTACACTGTCTCTGATATGTTGAATCTTAAGTGTAGGTAAGAAGTTTAATCTGAATCTGATAAAATCTGACCTAGTCCTAGGATCTGGTGATTTCTTTAGATATGAGGGGAGGAATGATCTTGGTTTATCCGTCGGTGTTATTGATGATCATAATTTCTCTGATCTCATCCTCTCAATCGTTCTGATCCAGTCAATTTTTTTCATAGATTCTTTGACCTTAAGAGGATTCTGAATCAAGATGTCTATACTACTATCAGACTGTATGAGTATCTCACTAAATTTTTCTCTCCGCTTGTTCAAAAAGGTATTATTCGATCGCTGTATTAACACCGACACATCTTCAGATAAAGTAGATGAGGGAGGATCAAGGATCAACCTATATAGGGAGATCCATTTCCACTCCAACCAAGCTCTAAGAGATGCAAGGCTCAGTTCATAATGCAGGCAGCTATTGGGACGCAATTAAGGAAGCCCAAGAGTTCTTCTCCATAGTTTTGTCTCAATTTGATCCCAATCCATGTCAAACGAGTAAGGATTACAGTCCAGGCCATACAGGAGGGTAGGGTCTATGTTTCCGATGTAGAATCTTATAGCTGGAATAATAGAGAATTTACAAAATTTTATCAGGATTTTTTTCATTTGTGAACCCATGTTCAATATATTTGAATCCAAGAGAGATAGCAAGTGGCTTTTGGTTGGAAATTCTCTTATCTGTGTGCCCCAATAGGTAACCTTGTTGATGATGGGGATCGAGTGATTATTCATATGCCAAGCGAAAGGTTTTGTGACCTTCAAGGGATATTTAAAAATCACTTTTTTTGATTTATTTGGATTTATTTTTAGGTCATTTAGATTAGCGTATTATAGTAAGGAGTTAAGCAGCTACTGTAAACCTATCTGCGTATGATCTAATATTACAATATCATCGGCATATGCTAACCAATTTATCCTCACACTTCCTGCCATTGTACTAGGTCTGAGAGATAAAGGTTGAACAGAAAGGGAGCAACCAAGCACCCCCCATCAAACACCCCTTTCTATTCCAATTGTTTTTGAAAGTTCGCCTGATCTACTAATTCTGACCTGTAGGGTCGAATTTTTATGGAGTTCTATAAGGATGGCCGAAAGACTGTCTGGTAGACCCCATTTTTTCAGTTTACCCCAGAGTCGGTCCCTATTGATTGTATCGAATGCCTTGGATAAATCAATCCAGGCTCTGAATAAAGGGGTACCACCCTTTATAAAGGCACCAGGACTAACACAGTCGAGGACAAGACCATTGAGTGAGGTTGATAGGCCTCTCCTGAACCCTCTCTGTTGTTTGGGGATAATCCCCTTGATTTTGGCCCATTTTTCCAGGTCCCTCAGAACTAATATGGCAAAGATTTTGCCATCCGCACCCAGGAGAGAGATTGGACGATAATTTGAGGCTGCCAATCGATCTCCCCTTTTATAGATTGGGATGATTATCGATCTTCTTTTTTATTTTTCCAAACTTTATTTCTTATTTTCAACAAGAAAGAAACATATCAAGTACAAAGCAAATGTTACTAGGCCAACAGGCTATCATCCAGGTAACAACATAAACCTGAATCAAAGAAAACAATAACCTCGAAATGCATATTAACCTCAACACATTTAAATACGTAGCCATGAGCGGTGGCCTGACATTCCCAACCATAACAGACAACAAAAAACAAGAGAACATAACATCACAAGCACCCTCCCCCCAAAACATATCCATTAGACGTGATGCAAACCCATTCTATTACACAATTCCGATCAAGATGGTTTAGCCATAAAAATCGTTGAAATTCCCCCGTTGTTCATCATAACGTGCTTCTTTCCATTGCTTATAAAACATAGTCTTCTCATATTTAGATAGAACTTGCACATCTAAAATCCAATCCTCTACTGTTGGTTTCTTTCTTGTCTTCCAGGCCTTTAATATCTGTTTAGTAGCTACTAACAGAACTTTGGCAATCCAACACGATATTACCCAATCATATTTGCAACCATTCCTTGGTAATTGCAAAATGATTGCTAATGGATTCCGTGGATAGGTAATGCCCCAAACCTGGTCAATCCTATCAACCACATCTCTCCAGAAATGTGACACTCTTTCACAACTCCACAACACATGAAGCAAACTACCCCTCTCTTTCCCACAACCCCAACAACTGTCACCATCCACCATTCCTAAAGCATATATTCGGGCCGGGGTCCAATAAGTTCTACTCAATATTCTCTGATGAGTGTAACGTAGTTGTAAATCCGCTTTAGCTTTAACCAAAACTCTCCAGACCCTTTCCCATTCATCTTGTGTCAGTTCTCTACCCAGCTCATCCGTCCATGACAACCTCAATTTTTCCCATGAGTTCAACCACTGTACATCTGTTTGCATAATTTTCAAAATATTTGACACCTTTTGTGATCCACAGGCCAATATTTTGAGGACTTCAGGTTCCTGTGAGAGTGATGCATCCATCATCCGACTCCTTTCAGATATTAAATCCACCAATTCATTGTACCTTTGTAACTCTCTATTATGCAGTCCAAATTTCTGTTATCGATCTTCCACAAGATTCTGGAATTTATCGTGTATCATTTATTTTATCATAGAGAGATTTCAACACCCTCACCCACAGATCATAATTTGATTTTAAGATCGCATTACTAAGACCATTGGGCCCCACTGCTCGAGATGAGGATGCTTTCTTTATTAAAACAGTCCAGTCCTCTACTGATCAGTTCAGGGTCCATTCTGAGTCTACTGTTGTCCTCGGCTCTAGGGTGTCTATGGATCCATATAACTTTGAAAAATGGTCCACCCAAGCTTGCTCCTGGATGATCACATCTTGCGAAGTGCTGACACATCTTCACATCGATCCCACTATTAACCAGAAATTGCAGGAATTTAGATTCTTAGAAATCTATGGGCTCTAATCCAATTTCTATAATGGTTGTTGATCCGCCTAACCTCCCTTTTGAATTCTTCAATGTCTTTAGATACTTTTTTTGATTGTTTTATTTTGTACCTCCTCCTCTCTATTTTTTTCTTTAAAGTTTGTACATCAAATAAATGTTTGTGAGTGACAATTTGGGGGCAGCGGACTGGTCTGGCGGACTAAGATCCCATTAGAAATCAACAAAGAGGCTGGGGCCACAATGTTTTTCCAATTCCTCAACTGTCATATCAGAGACAGTTTTCCCCAAATTTTCATTGTCCCCCCTTTTTTAAAAATGTCAGCAGTCTATTACCCACACTATTCACAACCAGTTTCTGAGTGTATAGAGACTTTGGATATCCCTGTTTAGTATTGAAGACAGCTTCCAGGATAGAATGGTCACTAGGCTCTCCATTAGTCACAGAAAAGTGTGAACATCTATTGAATAGACTCTTAGAAACAAAGATGTAATCAATAATCAAGATACACAACTCCCTCATCCAGGGGGCAGGGGGAATGCCCTGTGTGATGTTCCCGTTTAACACCAATATGTCCCACCCATCATAAAGTTTTGCCATATATCCCCATTATGTGTAATAGATTTACATCTCTCCGGATTGGCGGTCCCACGCTTTATGCATCGAGTTTTGAAATCTCCCATGATCAAAAATTCATCATCTGGGAATTGAGAGATGTAACAGAGTAGTAGATCCGCAAAATTCTGGAGAAAGCTCAGTAAGGGGGTTTTCAGAGGGTTCCAATAAATGTTTATCACTATCCAATTTTGCTTAACACCTTTCAGCTCCAATTCCACTCTTACAACCAATATACCAGGAATCACATCAGAAAGTAGTGAAGAATGTGAAAATGCCTAATTTCTGCATGCAATACTTAGACCCCCTGCTGGACGGCCTATGTCACCCCCCACTGCTAATTGGTGATAAGTTGAAAAACCATCCACTCCAAAGGGGGATTTTAGCCAGGTTTCCTGGAACAATATCAGATAAAAGTTCACAAAGATATAACTCCTCTTAGTTTCACCACAAAATGAACTGTGCCCCCTTGTATTCCAGGATAGTACCTTAAGTGTCTCCTTGACTAAAGTGACTGCTCCAAAAAGCCCAACTTTAAAAAGATCTTGAGACAATTTCTGGTGCCATCGCCTATACATTTGAGGGTGCAGAGGAGTTTTTCACATTACTTTGTCTATTTTGTGGTAAATCCTGTTTCAATATATGCGGGACAGCTGCATTCGCTATGTCTGGCATTTCTCGTGAAACACTGAAGCCCCTCTTTGCCTCTTCTGCCTCTGCTTTCAGAATGGCTTCAACACCCAATCTTGAATTCAAGTCCAACTCGGCAATGTCTATGTTTGGGTTAAGAGGAAAGCTAACACAGTCTATATCAGCCTATGAGAAATGTTTCAGGTCGGGAATACCCTCTATTAATGCGAGTATTTTAGTTTGATTCAGTGGTACTCTTATTTTGTTATCGCAGACTATCCTTGATAGGAAAACCTTCCGTTACTCTTTCTGCACTTTGTCCTGGACTCTATTTTTAGATGCCATGGTTATGCCTTCCTTAGTCCTTGGACAAGGGGCCAATAAAGGCTGGGTACTTGATGAACCTTGCTTTTCCATATTTTCTGAGTCAATCTGTTGAGGTTATCTGCAATTATCCAAGGTAATCCCTTGAATATCTGATGTTTGCTCCTTCAGCCCAATTTGCAGATTTTGGTCCGGTACAACCCTTAGAGATACTACTCCCATTGTCATGTTTGTTTTGCCCCTTTGTTTGGTCCTTAGAAAGATCGGGGCAACCTTTAAAGGTTGTTGGTTTGTTTCCGTTTGGATTCCCACTGTAACCTTTAAGATCTCTGGTCTCGTAATCTGCTTTCCCGAATTCTTATCCTTTTCATATTTAGATTTCTTTTTTCTTCCCAGGTCCGAATTGGGTTTAGTTCCCTTTTTTTTACTTTTGACCTGTTCCTCTAGGTCCATCCCTTTCAGGTTCCAAATAAATTGATTAGTGTCTACACTGCGGTTTGTCTTTTTTTGTTTTGGACCATTTGTTCTGCCGGCCTCAACAGAAGCATTGAGAGCTGCTTCCTTCAAGTCCAAAACTTGTTTTTTTCATTTTCCCATATGATCTCTTATGTTGTTTCTCTACTGTTTCCTTTGTTTTCGGACTTGAACTCCCCCTGATCTCCTCACTGATAGGAATAATATTATCCTCTTGCTCTGCCAGTTGACCCAGCCGAATAAATTCTTCCATTATCAATGCTGATAGAGGAGTATCATTCATGTTGCTATTAGGAAGGTTAACCGGGAGGGATTGTGAGCAGCGGGAATATCTTCCATGCGAGATTCTCTTCAGATCTTCTCCCAAATTTGCATTCAACGTAGTCAGCTCTTCTTTTGCCCCCTCCCATTGTTGGATCAGAATATACATTTTTTCCGATTGTATCTTGGATGTTGAGCGAAACTCTGTCAGCGTTTCGCCCAATGAAGCATTAACAGCAGACTTAAGGGCAACCACAGAAGACTCATTCATTTCTAAATCCTTTGTAATTTCAAGGAGTATACCAGAGTGTTACTGGACTTCTATTTTAAAATGTTCGAATACTTTTACAAGTGAACTTAAGACAAAATGTAGTGCTGTTATTGTCGGAGTTCCAAGAACATGTACTCGATCCGACTCTGTTATGTTGGTTTCTGCCGAAAGCCTGATTTCTCTTTGTGTTGGTTTATTCTGAAGATCCTTAGCCACTTTGGACTCTTCTAATAGTGCTGAAATTGCATTTAGTTCAAAAGATGAGTCAAGTGGTGGGAAGAGTTCTACGTTCTCCCTTTCTCCTTCTAGCGTCTGGATGGTATTACTATAGATGTCATTCTGAGGTTCACTAATCCTAGAGGTCTGATGATCACTTATTTGTTGCTCTTCCGATGCTTCCTTCTCCTGAGAGACTTCCCCCATTGAGAAGAAATCCGATATGGTGTTTTTCATCAAGGTGGCCGTAAGTGTGTATTCTAAATTGGGTATTAGACTGTCTCTTACGATCTGCTGTGATGGTGATGATTCCACAACCATTTTTGATTTCTTGTCTCCTGATACCCCTGTGCCTGATCCAGTGGGTACTTGATTGTCTCTCGGGAATATAATTTGTGGGGGTAAAATCTCCCACCCCCCGATTTGTATGGTTTAAACACTGCTCTTTCAACCACAATGAGGTTTTTGTCCCATCCAACCGGTTCATCGGGTTCCGGAGCTCTGAGATCTTCTCCTGGGGCGGTGCTCCGTTGATTGTATAATCATGTCATTGTGCTGTACTCCACGTGTTATACAAAGTTTTACCTGGTAGTTCACCCTCAGCTCTGTGGAATTCACACTCACTGATGACCACTGGTACGTCTCGAATATCTATTCTCAATACAGGTTGAGAGTTGTTCCAAGACTCCCACTATCACCTCTCGTTGGATGCCTTTAGCAGTAAAACAAATTGTAACAGCACGGGTCAAAGGCACAAAACCCACAGTCCCCGACTGATTTGTAATATCTGTTGCCTTATTTCCGTTCAATTGCACAGCTGATGTCTAAGGGTTTAGAACCAGGCGGGTCAAAGGCTCCGGGCCCGCAGTCCCTGCCTTGTAGAAGGTTTCCCACTGTTTGCTCCTATACAGAGCAGCTCCGATAGTGTCCTCGAGCAGTGTCTGGTTAAATTGAGGGTCCGCCCGTGTTGAGTTAATGCCAGCTGGGTTGTTGACACTTGCAAAAAATGGCTTGTGTTCAATTTAGCAGGAGGGTTCCCACAAGTGCTGTGGTTGTTTCAGTAGTGTAATTAAGATACCCGACTGCACACAGACCTCTCCTGTTTCCTAGAGTTAATTTTTTGTTTTACAGAGTGCTCATGGCAGTGTCAAGGTTGAAAGCAGTGTCACGTAATGGGCAGGGTTGAAAAAGGTTGTACCTGTGATTGTGCTGCACTACTTGCACCGACTGCACTGACTGCAGTCTTCACTCTGCTGCCTCACTACGCGGCCGCAATGAGGTTTTGTAGAAATGAAACGACAGCTGCTCTGCTGGCTCCTCCCTTCAAAAAAAGAAATGCACAAGATGAAAGACTTGCTGAGAATCAACAGCCCTGACACGCAGTAACTGCAGACTTAACTCTGCAGCCTCACTTATGGATGTATAATACTTCCCAACGTGTCAGGGAAAAATCAAAATGGTAGACCATATTCAGGCCTAATAACAATGGTAAGAAATAGCATGGGATTATCAGTGATTAAATGCTCAAATCCAAATCTTTTTGTACAGGGAATGATTCTGAAAAATGCAAACGAAGAGAACAAACTCTCAGGTTGCAGATATCTGCTCTTAGGAAGGGGCATCTGACCCCAGGGAGGGCTGCATGGGATGCCCCCCCTATCTGCCCTCAGGGAAGGCTGCATGAGATGTCCCCTCTCCATTTGGGGCGAGGGGGAGAGGACCACCCCCCCTTTACATTACAACATTCCCTGGTGGTTTAGGGAGCCCCTCAGCCCCCCTAAAATGCATCCTACCATTTTCAAATGTTTTTGTTTTGTTTGCCCAACTTCCCTTGGCGCAGATGGACAAATTAGTGTGCCAATCTGCCCACAGTGTGCCCAAAACCTACTGCCCCATCCACTAGCCCTAGCTAACCTTCTTACCTTTCTCATAGATGACTAAAGCACTCCCATTTCTTAGACGCCAAGTGCATGTTTATTTGTGCGCCATTGCTTGCTTCTTGAGCATTCATTTTGAAGTCTCTACATAATGGGGCTTTTCCACCTAGCCTCGCCATCACTGTTTCCCTTTCTTTGTATTAAAGCAATATAGTGCATTGCCTGTGACTGGCTATTCCTTGCACTAGGTCATCACCCCATATATTGGATGGGCTGCATTCACATGTTGTAGCACACTATAGCTATCAGTCCTTGGCCCCCTCTGCAGTCTGATGCTTAGCCATCCTTTCACAGATGCTCCTGCACACCATTGGCGCCCCACTTGGAAGGATTTTACTTTCCCTGGGACTCCACTGCTCCACAGAGAATGATCGCCCTACGTGCGACCGATTGTTGGAAGTAAGTGATGGGCCATACCATATTATCACTCCGCCCTGCTTTATTGTTCCGCTATCTGGGGACTGTTTTTTGTTCCTTCCAGGTACTTAGGCACTGCGTTGTCCTCTTCATGTCTCCTCTCCAGGTCATTCTCGGCTTGACAAACTCAGTCCATTTTTTGGAATTCCTTATGGGGACCCTGTGAACCTTGCACAAGCTCCCTACAGTGCAATTGCACTACACTCGACCCCTACGCAAGGGACCCACTCTCTTCAGTGACAACAGTAGCACTCTTTCTCAAGGTGGGTGCGGCCAGCTCTGGCATCCATTTGACACTAAATGCATTTTAATAATTGTATATATGAATCCCTTACCCCTTTTTCCCTCTAATGACATTGCGGCCCACATCTAAATCAATTGGAATACATCTACCGACGTTGACCTAGGACTGGTCTCTACACACCCACAGCACTCATGAACTGACCCCTGAGTCCACCAGGAAATTATTTCTTCTTCTTTGGAACTGGTGCAACACTAGAAATAGCTTATCTTCAAGCTACAAGACTGAAGTGGTAGACTCCTGTGGCTGGCTAATTCACTTATCTTCTCATACCACACATGACCATGGCAGAATAAGTCTGTCTTATTTATCAGGTTTACAGAACAAATGTTGTAGTTCTAGGTGTGTGCTCATTCTGTATATTTTGTATATTTAGATATGTATATTTGGAATGAATTCTGGTCACAAATATCTCTCTCTTTTTTCATTATGTACGTGGCATTATTTGTGACACTTGGTTTTTCTCATTTAATGCATGTATGAATTTGTATGTATGTACACCATTTGTTGGTAAAAATCTGCAATTCAATATGTACACCATCTGTGGTGACCACCTGAAATTGAAATTGGTTTACTACTTCTTTTGAAAAAATGTTTGTTTTGTCAACATTTCTAATTAAAATGGCTACTAAGTCAAAATAGTAGTCAACCAAAGTTCAAATTATCACACGGAAATGAGTAGTGTGTAAAACAACCTGTGTGGGTAGGTCAGCTCTCCCTTTGTAAACTAGTGTTTGATGCCCTTTTTTGATCTTCCCAGTGTATAGGGCTTTCCCTTTCGTTTACCCCATCCACTGGGGGGCCTGTCCGTTGTTTTGTGGTGGACCTCCCCCCCACCCCATGAGTTCCCCCCTCCATTTGGGGTGGGGTGGGAGAGGTCCACCACAAAACATCAGACAGGCTCCTAATGGATGGGGCATGTGGCAGGAACATAATCAGCAAAGTGTTGCTCTTATCTGCTCCTAGGAAGGGGCATCTGACCCCAGGGAGGGCTGCATGGGATGCCTCCCCTTATCTGCCCCCAGGGAGGGCTGCATGAGATGCCCCCCTCAATTTGGGGTGGTGGGGAAAGGGCCACCCCCCTTTACATTACAACATTCCCTGGTGGTTTAGGGTGCCCCTCAGCCCCCCCTAAAATGCATCCTACCATTTTCAAATTTTATTTTTGTTTACCCAACTTCCCTTGGCGCAGATGGGCACATTAGTGTGCCACTCTGCCCCCAGGGTGCCCAAACCCTACTGCCCCATCAATTGAGGGGCTTGTTGGATGTTTTGTGGTTGCCCTCTCTTTATGACCCCGAATGGGGGGGGGCACCTCATGCAGCCTTTCCAAGGAGCCCCAAGGAGGGCTGCAAGAGATGCCCCCCCTCCATTTGGGGTGGGGTGGGAGAGGGCCACCACAAAACATCAGGCAGGGTCCCCAATGGATGGGGCAGTGGGGTTTGGGCACCCTAGGGGTAGATTGGCACACTAATGGGACCATCTGTACCAAGGGAAGTTGGGTAAACAAAAATAAAATTCGAAAATGGTAGGATGCATTTTAGGGGGGCTGAGGGACACCCTAAAACACCAGGGAATGTTATAATGTAAAGGGGGGTGGCCCTTTCCCCCCACCCCAAATGGAGGGGGGCATCTCTTGCAGCCCTCCATGGGGGCAGATAAGGGGGGCATCCCATGCAGCCCTCCCTGGGGTCAGATGCCCCTTCCTAGGAGCAGATATCTGCCCCCAGGGAGGGCTGCAAGAGATGTCCCCCTCCATTTGGGGTGGGGTGGGAGAGGGACACCACAAAACATCAGGCAGGGTCCCCAATGGATGGGGCAGCGGGGTTTGGGCACCCTGGCCCATCTGTGCCAAGGGAAGTTGGGTAAACAAAGAATACAATTGAAAATGGCAGGCTGCATTTTAGTGGGGACCTAGGGGCATCTTAAACCACCAGGGAATGTTGTAATGGAAAGGGGGTGTCCCCCCAACGCAAATGGAAGGGAGGCATCTCATGCAGCTCTCCCTGGGGGCATATAAGGGGGGGCAACCTTTTTGTTGATGAGGGGTTCATTGCAGATGTGTTTCAGCAAACCAATTTATACACTGCACAGTTCCTTAGGTCAAGGAGTCCCACTCTGAAAGCCCATTCCAGAGCACAAGCATGGGTTCCAACGACCAGTGTTGAAATGAGAACATTTTGGGGTCTCAATCTGCTCATGGGAATAACTCGGAAGCCGTCTATCTCAATGTACTGGCCTACTGAAGCGGTATTTTCAACCCTGTTTTATCAAGCAACAATTAGTAGAAATCGCTTTCAAGCACTGCAATGTATGTTGTATTTCAATGACAGTTCGGCAGCATTACCCAGAACGGACCCACATTTTGATAGGCTATTCATATTTGAGCCATTTCTGAAGCACTTTAGTCAGCGATTGGCGGAGGTGCATGTTCCTAGGCAGAACATCTCCATTGATGAATCATTGATGTTGTACAAAGGTCGGCTACAGTTCAAGCAGTACCTCCCGAGCAAGAGAGCACGATACAGGATCAAGTTGCACACATTGTGTGAAAGTACCACTGGGCATGCCTACAGCATGAGAGTCTACACTGGAAAAGACTCTACCCTAGACTCTCCGGGCTGCCCAGCCCATTTAGGGACAAGTGAGAAGATTGTTTGGGATCTTCTCACACCATTGCTCCACAAGGGTCACCATTCGTATGTGGACCATTTCTACACAGGAATTCCACTCTTCAAGGAATTGTACAATGTGGGCACACTGGCATGCGGTACATTCCGCAGTAAACACAAAGGCTTCCCCAGACAACTTGTGTGTAAGAAGTTGGTCAAGGGAGCATGTATGGCATTGCAGCGGGATGAACCCTTGGCAGTAAAATTCTGCGACAAAAGGGATGTGCACATGCTAAGTACTATTCATGATGAAAGTACTTCAGTAGTCACTGTGCGCGGGCAGGTTCAGCAAGTAGGCAGACGCCCAACTGCATTCTGGACTACAATAAGTGCATGGGTGGAGTAGATAAAGCAGACCAAGTGCTACAGTCATACCATGCTAAACGCAAGTCGCGCATGTGGTACAAAAAGTTTACCATACACATTATGCATTTAGCTATGTACAATGCATATGTGGTGTACTGTGCAGCTGCTCCACTAAACAACCTCTCTTTTCTGAACTTTGAAAAAGAAGTTGTTCAATCTCTGACTATGGTCCATGTACAAACTCCCTCCTTTCCAGGGGTAGAAGATGTGGCCAGATTGCAAGAGCAACACTTTGCTGATTATGTTCCTGCCACAGTCATGAAGACACAACTTTACAGTAAATATAAGGTGTGCACAAAACAAGGAATTAGGAGGGATACTAGGGTGTACTCTCCCCAATACCCTTCCAAGCCAGCCTTCTGCCTACAGCCTTGTTTCCTTTTGTATCATACAAAGAAAAGTATTGGGAGATCGACTGATTTCCTGGAATGCCCATCATTCCTTGAAAGGGAGCCTTAGCTTCTGAATTCATGCATGTCTTATAAAGGAATCGGTACTCCTGCTCCCTGCACTGGAGGTGTACCTTCAATACAAATGCAACAGCATTGCAACTCACTTCACTTGATTTAGCGTGCTTTCACGAGCATTGCTACTGCTGCTCCCTCAACTTGAGGCCTGCCTTGGAAGGCACACCACAGCTGTAGCTTTCACTTGAGGCCTGCCTACGAAATAAATGTCAGTCCAGCTCCCTCACCGCAAGGCGTGACTTGCAAAGGAACGCGATTTAGGCTCTTTCCATTTGAGGTGTGCCAGCGAAAGAAGATTCATTACAGATCCCTCCACTCGAGGCGTGTCATGCACAAGAAAGGAATTCCATTGTGGTTAACTGCCCTTTGGCGTGCTTTGGCAAGCAATACTAGTTCTGCTCCCTTCACTTGAGGCCTGCCTTGGAAAGGCACACCACTCCGGTACCTTTCACTTCAGGCCTGCCTTAGAAGGAAAGGTCAGTCTAGTTCCCCTCCGTGCAAGGTGTGACTTGCAAAGGAACGCAAATCAGGCTCCTTCCACTCTAGGCACATCTTGGAAAGGAATGCCACTCCAGCTCCATCCACTTGAGGCGTGCCTTGGAGAAGAAGGGAACACTACTCTGGTTCACTCCCCTTTGGGGTGTCTTGGCAAGGCATGCAAGTGCAGCTCACTCCACTTCAAGCCTGCCTTCGAAAAAAACGTCAGTGAAGCTCCCTCTGCTTCAGGCGTACATTGGAAAGGAATGCGATTCTGGCTCCTTCCAATTGAGGCTTGCCTTACAAAAAACATCAGTCCTGCTGCCTCCACTGAAGGCGTGTGTTACTCACCACTCCGAAATAGGCCGAAGATGCAGAGAAAATGACCTTGGAGATGTTGGTGGTATAAGATTCGAAATTCAGCCTTCCATCCCAGCTCCCCTGAGTACAAGGCTCAGGCTTCCTCAAAGAGGGACTCTTTTCCACAATGTACCTCTCTGCTGTTTCAGTTGGGACAGACAGAGGTGTCAATTGAATAAAAGAGCGGGGAGAACACACACCGCCAATACCAATGCTGCAAAGGAATACAAAGATATTAGACAGTGTTGAGATTATGCAAGTGATTAGAACAGTTGAAGTAATTGGACAACTACCTAGATAGATATTGGAGTGGAGTTTCCCCGGGATGATCTACAGAGAATAACACAAATGAGTGGAAATTATCTAAATCAGTATCGGTTCCAACTATAGCTATAGAATTGATAACAACTGACCTGAGTAAAGATAAATGGAGGAAGAGGAGTCCAGGATTCTGAAGACAACGACAGGAGAAAATAACAAACGGGGAAGTTAGTATAGGGAAGTTACCCCAAACAGCACGAGGGACGCACTAGTGCCGGGTTGGTGCAGTTCAGGAAAGCGTTTATATGCACTTAAGAGCAATCTCACAGGAAAGTCACTCAATGTCCCAGAATCCAACAGAAGACAATTATCCAAACTATTCGTGGAGGTAACAAACAGCAAAGATGAGGATTGTCAATCAAGTATGTACCTGAGTACACGAGTATAATTGAGTAGCCGTTGAGATGATCCGGATAGTAGACAGCAATTTGGTGTGCAGAGCGGCAACTAGGAATAAGAACCGCAAGACACCGAAGAGAGCCAGATCCAGTAGCGTTCCGAGTCCAACAACCAGACGAGCACTACAGGAACAAAGGAGGAGACGAGGCAATCCAAAAGTCAGGCAAAGGTCAAAACCAGGAGTTCAGATGAGGAATCGTGTAGGGAGACACGAAGAGGAAACGGACGAAACCGCGTGCAGCTGGTTACGCTAATTAGCAGCAACGAGCCCCTTGGAAGACGGTGGTTTTATAGTCGTAAGAGGGGCGTGGCTTGCTGTACGTCTTCCACGTACAAGACGTGTCAGGTGACCCAGAGTGCGTCGACGTTTGTATAGACGCCATGGTAGCTTGTACCTGGACCATAGAGGAGCCTGTAAAGAAGTCGTACTCTGCAAGGAGGCCCGCGGGGAAGCCTGAAGTGTAACAGCATCCTCCCCCAAAGACTCCGGCAACCCCCTGGCGGAATGGAAGCTCCTCAGAAGAACCGGACAATGCAAATTGGAGAGTGGCTCCCAAGTACGGTCCTCAGGCCCATACCCCTTCCAATCCACGAGGTAGAACAACGTACCCCTAGACACCCTGCAGTCCAGGATACGCGAGACCTCATATTCCTCCTCACCATCCACCAAGATCGGCGAAGGACGAGTAGGCAGACGGGTCCCATGGATGAAAGGCTTGATCAGGGATACGTGAAAGACTGGATGTATGCGCCATGATCGCGGCAGAGAAAGCTTAACTGCCACATGATTGATGACATCAGTAATGACATAGGGTCCCACATATTTGGGCAGAAGCGAGCGTTTGCCTGCAATTCGTAAATTGCGGGACGACAACCACACCTTCATGCCACTGCGATAGACTGGAGCAGGTGATCGATGCACATCAGCATACTTCTTGGCACGATCTTGAGCTCGGAGTAAATGACAGCGTACATCCCGATGAATCTTATCGAGATCTCTGATGCAATCTTTTGCTGCAGGATTAATGGCCGGTAATACCGGATCAAGTGGGAGTGCCCTAGGATGACCACCATACATGGCAAAAAAGGGAGAAACTCCAGTTGATGTATGCATAGAGTTGTTGTATGCAAATTCTGCATAAGGCAGAGAAGTAAACCAAGACTGTTGGTACTGAAGGCATAAACAGCGTAGATACTGTTCGATGGTAGCATTAGTTCTCTCGGTCTGCCCATCCATTTGAGGATGGTAAGCCGAAGAATACCTGTCCTCAATACCCAGAGAAGCTGTAAGAGCCTTCCAGAATCGTGACCTAAATTGTGTGCCACGATCGGAAACAATAACCGAGGGTAAACCAAAGAAACGAAACACGTTCGTCAAGAACAGTCTCGCCAATTCTGGAGCTGCAGGCAAACCAGAGCAAGGTATGAACAATGCATATTTAGTGAAGTAATCAACAGTTACCCAAATAGTGTCATAGCCCTGAACGTCAGGAAGTTCCACAATGAAATCCATTGACAGCATCTGCCAAGGTTTGTATGGCACAGGAAGAGGTTGTAACAACCCGACTGGTTTGGCTCTAGAAGTTTTACACTGAGTGCATATGGAACAAGTCAAAATGTAATCCTTTACATCACAAACCATGGAAGGCCACCAAGCCCAGCGCCGTAAGGCTTCAAGAGTTTTTTGACTTCCTGGATGTGCAGCAATCAAAGAATCATGAGACCACTGAAGCGCTAAATCTCTAGCTTGACCTGGGGGTATATAGATGCGCCCTTGAATGAATGGCATACCCTGAATGATTTCCAGGTTGATGTCAGTGATCTCTTTTGGATGTTTTGAAACCCAGTCAAGGATGATTGAATGCAAAGAGGGCTGAACCGAACAACCACAAACAACTTTGTTCGGTAGAAGAGGAAGAGCTTCGACCTGTTGAGACTGACCATCCGCATGTAAGCGCGAGAGAGTATCAGCCGAAACTTGAGCTTTAGCAGGACGGTATGTGATAACAAATTGGTATTGTGAAAAGAATAAATGCCACTGCGCCTGTCTAGCCGTAAGAAATTTCATAGTTTTGAAGGCTAACAGACTGCGGTGATCCGAGTATACAGTTACAAGGTTTTTGGCCCCCAGAAGATGATGCCTCCATTCCAAGAATGCGTCTCTGATGGCTAAATGTTCGCGTTCTGTGATGGAATAATTTCTTTCGTAAGTTGTCAATTTACGAGAGAAGTAGGCAACAGGATGAATCTCTCCCGAATGCGGACAGGTTTGAGACAATACCGCCCCAAGGGCATAACCTGAAGCGTCTGCTTCAACAAAAAAAGTAAGCTAGGGATCAGGATGTTTGAGGACGGGGGCGGAAGTGAAGGCTGATTTTAATTGATCAAAGGCTCTCTGAGCTTCTGAAGACCATGCAAATGGTACCTTGGCACTTGTCAGAGAGGTAAGTGGTGCAGAGATTTCAGAAAATCCATTGATGAAGCGTCTATAAAAGTTTGCAAATCCCAGGAATGATTGTAAAGATTTGACTGAATTGGGCACAGACCATTCCAGGAGCGCACACATTTTGGATTGACTCATGCGCACTCCATTGTTAGTAAGGTCATATCCCGAAAATTCCACCTCTGAGGCATAAAATATGCACTTTTTGGAGTACTGTTTTGACATGTTTTTTGTGGTCGTCCTGGTTTTGTGAATAAATCAAAATGTCATCCAGGTAGACAACAACAAATTGATCAAGAATGTCGTAAAACAGATCGTTCATGAAAGCCTGAAAGGTGGCCGGGGCATTACATAACCCAAAGGGCATGACAAGATACTCAAATAGACCGTAACGTGTTTTAAATGCAGTCTTCCATTCGTCCCCCTCTCTCATGCGGACGAGATTGTAAGCTCCTCTGAGATCAAGCTTAGTGAATATTTTGGAAGAACCCAATTGATCAAGGAGGACAGAAATCAGAGGAAGAGGATACTGGTTTTTTATGGTTGCTGCATTCAAAGCACGATAATCAATACAAGGACGTAGATCCCCTTCCTTCTTAGGGACAAAGAAAAGTGGTGATGAAATTGGTGATTTGGAAGGACAAATGAATCCCATGGTCAAAGACTTGTCTATGTAATTTTTAAGGACTTTGTCTTCTTTGAGAGCGAGGGAGTACACTTTGCCGGATGGTATCTTTACTCCCGGTATTAGGTCTATTGGGCAATCATAGGCTCTATGTGGGGGTAGAGTCTCCGCCATCCCTTTGTCAAAAACATCTGTGTAATCTACATATTGAGAAGGTATCACAGAGCAACATTTTTAGAGACAGCTCCAATATGCTTTGTAGGTGAAACTAGCGCCCTGACTGGACTATCCTGGGTAATACCGAGTAATGTAGTACATCGAGTATTGCACATATTGGAAGGGAACTGAATCTGAGATGTCGACCAGTCGATGGCAGGATTATGAAGTTTCAACCATGGAATGCCCAGAATGACTTTGTAAGCTGGTGCTTTAATGATATCGAATGATATGTCTTCAGTATGGCCTTCATCAGTACTCATATGCAGTGGAACTGTTTGGTGAGTTACCATTCCTGAGACAAGAAGTGAACCATCCACTGCATTCACTGTTTCAGGTATAGTTTTGCGAACCAGTGGTATTCTTGACATGGCGGCAAAGCATTGATCAACATAATTACCTGTTGCACCTGAATCAATCACGGCTGTTGTCTGGAATGAAACACCGTGATCTAAGGAAAATGTAACAGGTAGGCAGACTAAATGACTCGGATTCTGTAATGTAGAGTCCAAAGGTGAGTTTCCCGACATAGGGACTCTGTCTACTGTCGGGATTTGGCATTTCCCGCCTTTCTTTTAGGTTTTTTGGAACACTCAGGTAATAAGTGATCAGAAGCCCCACAGTACATGCAGAGATTGTGTGATCGACGATATTCTCGTTGGGCAGGGGTAAGCGGTCCCCTAATCACCCCAATCTGCATAGGCTCAGGCGCAGGAGGTGACGAAGACGAGGCCTCTGCTGAAACCGTGCTGAACAATGCTGTTTTCTTTTCGCCGCGTCTTTCGGATTTACGAGCATCAATCTGAAGGACTAAATCTAGCAGTTCCCCGAATGCCGCGGTAACTACAGGAACAGTGGAGAGGATGTCCTTTAGTTCATCTGAGAGGCCTTGATAGAAGACGACTGTCTTCTTTTCTTCAAACCAGCCAGTTTCTGCTGCCAACTGATTGAACCGGGCCAAATAAACCAATAAAGAATTGTTCCCTTGTCGATGTTTTAAGAGTTCCAGGTCAGTAGCTTGAGTAGTATAATGTATATCAAATACTTTGCTCATCATAGCAAGAAGGGCATCACAATTGTACAGAACATGACTATTAGATTCCAACAACGGGTTAGCCCATGCGGCTGCAGTGCCTCCCAAGTGAGACAAAACAAAAGCTGCTTTAGTTGTAGAGGTGAGAAATGAGGCGGGGCGACACAGAAAATGTAATTTGCATTAGATAATGAAGGTTCGATATTGTTTAGGGTCACCTAGGAAGCGTTCAGGAGGAGCTAGAGGGAACTGGGTTGTAAGCATGATCGGGTTTGATTCCTGCTGTGGAGGTGGAAACCCTGAACCTGATGCTGTAGCTCCAGCACCAGCCATCTGTGACGCTGGTGTGGTAACCAAAGACTGAATGGTGTCCATGCGTTGGCGCAGTGCTTCTTGTGCATTGGTCAAGTCGGTACGTAGATCCGTGACCATTTGCACGATTTGATTCAAAGCATCACTGGCGTCCGTGGACATATTTTATGGCTGCTAATTCTGTTACTCACCATTCCGAAATAGGCCGAAGATGCAGAGAAAATGACCTTGGAGATGTTGGTGGTATAAGATTAGAAATTCAGCCTTCCATCCCAGCTCCCCTGAGTACAAGGCTCAGGCTTCCTCAAAGAGGGACTCTTTTCCACAATGTACCTCTCTGCTGTTTCAGTTGGGACAGACAGAGGTGTCAATTGAATAAAAGAGCGGGGAGAACACACACCGCCAATACCAATGCTGCAAAGGAATACAAAGATATTAGACAGTGTTGAGATTATGCAAGTGATTAGAACTGTTGAAGTAATTGGACAACTACCTAGATAGATATTGGAGTGGAGTTTCCCCGGGATGATCTACAAAGAATAACACAAATGAGTGGAAATGATCTAAATCAGTATTGGTTCCACATATAGCTACAGAATTGATAACAACTGACCTGAGTAAAGATAAATGGAGGAAGAGGAGTCCAGGATTCTGAAGACAACGACAGGAGAAAATAACAAACAGGGAAGTTAGTTTAGGGAAGTAACCCCGAACGGCACGAGGGACGCACTAGTGCTGGGTTGGTGCAGTTCAGGAAAGCGTTTATATGCACTTAAGAGCAATCTCACAGGAAAGTCACTCAATGTCCCAGAATCCAACAGAAGACAATTATCCAAACTAGTCGTGGAGGTAACAAATAGCAAAGATGAGGATTGTCAATCAAGTATGTACCTGAGTACACGAGTATAGTTGAGTAGCCGTTGAGATGATCCGGATAGTAGACAGCAATTTGGTGTGCAGAGCGGCAACCAGGAATAAGAACCGCAAGACACAGAAGAGAGCCAGATCCAGTAGCGTTCCGAGTCCAACAACCAGACGAGCACTACAGGAACAAAGGAGGAGACGAGGCAATCCAAAAGTCAGGCAAAGGTCAAAACCAGGAGTTCAGATGAGGAATCGTGTAGGGGGACACGAAGATGAAACGGACGAAACCGCCTGTAGCTGGTAACGCTAATTAGCAGCAACGAGCCCCTTGGAAGACGGTGGTTTTATAGTCGTAAGAGGGGCGTGGATTGCTGTACGTCTTCCACGTACAAGACGTGTCAGGTGACCCGGAGTGCATCGACGTTTGTATAGACGCCATAGTAGCTTGTACCTGGACCATAGAGGAGCCTGTAAAGAAGTCGTACTCTGCAAGGAGGCCCGCGGGGAAGCCTGAAGTGTAACAGCGTGCCTTACACAAGAAAGTAACACCATTCTGGTTCTCTCCCCTTTGGGGTGTCTTGACAAGGCATGCTAGTACAGCTCGCTCAACTTCAGGCCTGCCTTAGAAAAAAACGTCAGTGACGCTCCCTCCGCTTCAGGCGTACATTGGAAAGGAACGCGATTCCAGTTCCTTCCACCTACGGCTTGCCATGCAAAGAAACGCCAGTCCCGCTCCCTGTACTCGAGGGGTGCGTTGGAGAAGAAGGGAACACCATTCAGGTTCCCTCCACTCAAGGGTTGTCCTTTGAAAATAGTAAACACCACTTTGGCTCCCTCCCTTGATGTCTAAGTGTCATGAAAGTGGAACTTGGACACCATCTGTATGGCGGTGGTGTTTTGCGTACCTTGTACCACCCTGCCTTCTTTATTGTTTCACTTCAACTCATTTTATGTGTGGTGTAACTGAAATGTCTTCTGTGGGAATGACTTGGATACGATTGGTGTGTGAGTGAGGTAAAGCTACATAGAACATGCAGATGTAATTTCTGTGAATGCATTTTCCCAGCACTGCAGAAATGAATAGCATGTTAGAGGTTGTGTGTTTATTGTGGGTAAGGTTGCACATATGAATGTTTCAACATGCTTGCTATGGGCGTACTCGAAGTTGGTGTGAAAGACAGCGCCTGTAGGCCAATTAGCCAAGTGAGCCAATGTGCACTTGTTATCAGTGCGCAGATACGATTGCAGACACAGGAGATTTTAATGCAGACACAGTTCATATGCAAGTGCTGGAAAATGGCGTGCAAGATATTGCTAGAGACACGGTTGAATTGTGAGCAGATGACATCTTGCTGTAAGTGTGCAGATACGATTGGTGGCACATGAGATTTGAATGCAGACACAGTTCATATGCAAGTGCTGGAAAATGGCGTGCAAGATATTGCTAGAGACACGGTTGAATTGTGAGCAGATGACATCTTGCTGTGAGTGTGCAGATACGATTGGTGGCACATGAGATTTGAATGCAGACACAGTTCATATGCAAGTGCTGGAAAATGATGTGCAAGATATCGCTAGAGACGGGGTTGCATTGTGAGCAGATGTCCACATGCTATAAGTGTGCACATACGGTTGCTCTGGCGCAAGTGATTTGGTAGAGGTGCTACTGCTGAAATGGAAGCCTATTGACTGCAGAGACGAAAGGTGTATGAATGGCCAGTGATACGGTGGATGCCTTGTCGTGGCATCACTGCTCACAACGAGGTTCCTCCTTATGCTAAATTCCACCTTTTTGGCAGAAAAAGTCACAAAACCACAGCGCTTATATGAATAAATATTAAGAGTGCACATAGGCTGCAGGTGCCTGAGAGGTGTGGGAGTACTGCCAAGTACAACTGGAAACAATTAGAGCACGGGTAATTCTCAGTCGCACATCATTTTGACTTTTCCTGCTGTGCTGAGACTCGAAACACGTGTCAGGCTACTTTGCAAATAAATCCATCAGACTTATAACCACATCTCTCTTCAATTACTTGCAAAACATGCCTATATTGCACTCTTGGGCGCAGTGTGACTGAGAATTACCCGTGCTCTAAATTCCACCTTGCCTGTCCGACTGCATTGGGACCTGTAAGTGTGAGCAAAGGTGCATGTGAGTGGGCCTACTGACAGCATTTTACTCTTTACTGAGAGCACTAAAGAGCACTTATTGTAGGAATGATTTACTCATTCTCACTCAGGTACAACACCCACGCATACGAGGTCTGCCTCTCATTGGGACAACTGTGGGGATGCTGGAGGGTAGGCCATGTGTTGTTGGTGGTGTGTTTCGGTGGGTTCTTCAGAGGGAAATACCTGACATTTATGTTTCTTTTCACCAAATTTCTGAAATATTTGCCTCTGCCCACCCACCGAAACATATCGCCAACAACAGATGTCATGCCTTCCCGCGTTCCCACAGGTGTCCTGACAAAAACGGTCCCTCACATGTGTGGGTGCACCTACTTGGGCGCAAAGGGAAAAGGCTAACCCACTGGTAACCCCAAGCCTTTCTGCAGAGCAAATTTTGCTCATGTGGACAACCTACAGATTTGGGCCTAGGTTGTCAAAGTCACCAAGGAAAACAGGGAACCCCATGCATTTCTGAAAAGAAAACACCCGTGGGAATCCATAGCGGTTTGACTTGCACGAATCGCCCCAGAATGTATTACCCACAATCCCCGGCAAAGTCCAAAATTTGGTGACAAAACTCAATTTTCAGAATTTCACTCTGGCCACCCACCGAAACACGCCACCAACACCACATGTCCTACCTTTCCGTGTTCCCACAGGTGTCCCGATGAAA
This sequence comes from Ambystoma mexicanum, assembly GCF_040938575.1. Classification (NCBI taxonomy): domain Eukaryota; kingdom Metazoa; phylum Chordata; class Amphibia; order Caudata; family Ambystomatidae; genus Ambystoma; species Ambystoma mexicanum. The sequence goes on from NC_090938.1 coordinate 24,587,599, forward strand.
ACGGTACCTCACGTGTGTGGGTGCACCTACCTGGACGCAAAGGGAAAAGGCTAAACCACTGGGGAGACAACCTACAGATTTGGGCCTAGGGTGTCCAAGCCACCAAGGAAAACAGTGAACCCCATGCATTTCCAAAAAGAAGACACCCGTGGGAATCCACAGAGGTCTGACTTGCGCAAATCGCCCCAGAATTTATTACCCACAATCCCCAGCAAAACCCAAAAGGTGCACACATTTCACTCTGCTCACCCACCGAACCACGGCGCCCACATCACATGGCCTACCTTCCCACATTCCCACAGGTGTCTTGACAAAAACGGTACCTCACATGTGTGGGTGCACCTACCTTGGCGCCAATGGAAAAGGCTAAAATACAGGTAACCCCAAGTCTTTCGGCACAGCAGATTTGCAAGAATTTTGCACATGTGAACAACCTACAGATTTGGGCCTAGGGTGGCGAAGCCACCAAGGAAAACAGAGAACCCCATGCATTTCCGAAAAATAGACACTCATGGGAATCCACAGAGGTCTGACTTGCGCCAATCACCCCAGAATTCATTACCCACAATCCCTGACAAAGTTTGATATTTGGTGGAAAAAAATACAGGCACAGTTACAAAGAATTGAATGGTGACATATCGAAATCACCAAAAAAGGCCTTGGCACCGGGGGAAATACCCAGGGCTGTTAAGGGGTTAAACCTCTTAAAATTGGAAACATTGAAAGCAAAGCAGACCCTGTTTCTAGCATTCATCGATCTGCGTCAAGCTTTTGACAGTGTTAATAGATCTTTTACTGTGGTTGAAACTCAAGTCATGGCGATGCCTGGAAGATGTGCTACAAGCATTTGTGGCGCTTCATTCCAATACAACAATACGCATTCGACTAAATGCTGAAGGTGACGTAACGGACAAAATAATAACTGAGAAAGGAGTGAAGCAAGGTCCCCCCCCCCCTAGCCTCGCTGCTTTTTATACTTTATTTAGCTTTTTTGTTTGATGTATTCAAAATGAGAACATATTTCCGCCAACAGTAAAAGGATCTGCCCTTTCTTGGGTCACATACACTGATGATCTGGTGTTATTAGATAGGACCCAAGTGGGCCTACAGCGACAGATATATTTGCTTCAAGTGTATCTCAGAAGAAAGGATCTTGCGATAACTGCAAGTAAATGAAAAATGATGACATTCAGTAGCAAGTCAGGAAGATTGAGATGGAAGTTTCACTGGAGAGCAAGCATTGGACCAATTGAAACAACAGAGTCTGTGTGATACTTGGGAATTCGATTTAATAAATCTATAAGAGAATGGCAATGGTAACTGGACTTGAAATATAAGATCAAAATGTTGGCGAACCAGGGAATGATCTTACATACCAAATACAACAAATTTGCCATGAAACCTTTAATCATGTTTTATACAAAGAAGGTAACAGCAACAATAACATTTTGCAGCGAATCAGGATTGAATTTAAGTTGGACCATATGGAACATCCTGGAGGGATACTTTTAGAGGAGGGTGTTGGGCCTACCTACATGGGTGCCCATTGTCACAATTCGGTATGAATTGGGGCTTCAGTCACTGCAATCAATTGTACTATGGAAATCGTTGTCATTGTTGTGGAAAGCGTCCATGTCATCATCTGCCAAACCTTACCATATACTGGATAAAGCTTTGATCAGAAATTATACAGCACTTTTAAATACATGGTATAAGAGATGGTTAGATCAACTTGAGTATTTGGATGGCCCTGTAGAAATACTAAGAGAAAACGCTGCACCGCCGAAAGGAAGTTAATCCACAAAGACTGGATAGATACCCTCAATAGAAGAACGGAATTTAGCTCTTCACTGAACCTAATGGGTGATGCTTGTGATGAAAAAACCACTATGAAATATTTGGTGAGATTCCCAAGTAGATATCATCAAGACCAATTTCTACGTGTCAGATTGAACATATATCCAACAAAAGAAATTCAATATAAGAGACATGCAAGGAACGTTAGGGACAATAACTGTCGATTCTGCAAAGACGAAGTAGAATCAGTTCGACATCTGGTAATAGGGTGTCTGAAGTTAAATGAAATAAGAAGTCTCTGCTTGGGGAAATATGCAGTAATGAGTCTCGAGATGGACGAATGGCGGCAGCAAGTCCTGCAGGGGAGCAATAATATGCACACATGTGCGATAGTTGCCTTCATCGATGCAGTGTTAAAACAGGCAGATGAGCTAAACGAGGAATTAAATCACTGAAAAAGTTGGAGAAACTACGAAATCAGAAAAGGAGAGAAGGGGCGGGTGCATGCCGTAAGCATTTAAGTCCCATTAAAAGATGGACCACGATGAGTAACTCGAAGTCATGAACTGGAAGAGTAATTAGACTGGTTTGACACATTCAACTGCCAAACGAACCTTGGAAGTGGGATGGAGATATAATTTTTATTGTGTAAAGGAAAGACGAGTTTGTGTTGAGAAACGGAAATGTAATGTAATAAAGCCCGCGGGGGACAAGGGCGCGGGTGTTGGCGTCCCGCGGAGGGTGTTTTGGCCCAGGAGGGCTTCCATCACTGCAAGCCACGCCCCCTCCACTACTTTCCCGACGCCTCTCGGCCCGTCAGGGTGAAGCCCGCGGGGGACAAGGGCGCGGGTGTTGGCGTCCCGCGGAGGGTGTTCGCGGACCCGTGGTGGTGCACCTGGACTGTGAGGTGAGACTGAGGCATTTACTGTGGGGAGGGCCAACAAAGCCAATAGCGTGTATTGCGGAGGGCCAGACTTCTACTACCCCCCCCTGCAGGCGCTCAAGGTCATATCATGGCGGGTCTTCCCCAGGAAATCGCCAATGGAGCCACGGAAGGTGGAGACATCTCCTCTCCTTTTTCCCCACTTCACCTCTCTAAATCCTCTCTTCTATCGAGTCTACAGGGACCCTTGGCCCCACTGGTGAATCGGAAGCCAATTAAGGGCAGAAGGCTGAGGGGAGGTATGTTGCGTAAAGCACTGGGGGCTACGCAGGCAAAGGGAACTGGCATTGGGAGTCTCCGTGGGAAAGGAGTTCCTGTCCAACTGTCCTCGGTCACTGCTTGCACCAAAGAGGGAGCCTCGTTAGAATCCTTGCTCAAGCCACCCTGCCCCCCCAGCTTGCAGGTGGGGCCCCTACTTAGTCCCTCTGGGACCTCCTGTGATCATGTTTCAATCCCTCTTCTTACAACTGGACATTTAAGCCCATTTCTGGATGACCTTGGGTCCCCTGTCAACCTGTTAACCCCTGGAGGGGGTCTTGACTGTGTGGCTACAGCCGGACTTCTGGACACTTTGGCCAACGGATGTGAGAGGATCTCAATAGGGTTTTCGAAACTGATCAAAGGGAACGTGTCGCTGGCCCCATCTAGGGTCCCACCTCTGTTGCCTTCTCTGGCGCCGGCCCCTTTTCATCCATTTTCCGGCCGAAACCACGAGGTTATAGTTCCTCATACTCATATTGAAGCTGAAGCCCATCCCGCCGCCTCCCCTGTGCCCATGTTTGTGGCTCCTGAGGCCTTGGGTCCAGTCGACTTGAGCAGGGGAGAGAAGTCCTGCCATCCGTCCAGATCTGGTATTAAGCCAACCTCTGATGCTCCCCCAGGGGTTGGCTCCTTGCCCCGTCTTAGCCCTCCCCTGGCCTCTAAATCCATCCCAAATGGTGAACATTCTCTACCAGCCCAAACTTCCTCTGATTCTGCAACCCTCCCTAGCTGTCCCTGGAACCTCCTGTTATCAGAGATGGCCGAGATCAAAAATCTTTTGTTAGTGTTGATCAAGGGGACACGGGGGACCTGGGGGGAGGAGGGTACGGGTAGGGAAGGTGAGAGCGCAGTAGGGTCCGGCCCTAGGGGTCCTAATCTTGCCTTTGATAAAGGGTCACATCCCCTGATCCCCTGTCCGTCCCTGGCTACTTCCGTGGCTAGGTCTCCTCAGTCCCTGAGGAGCCGACCAAAGCTAGGTTTTCCCCCACTGTCACCCCGAAGGAGTGAAACCACTGTTCTAGACTCAAGGACTAAGCCCCCATTGATGCAGCACCCTGTGGGGAGGAGGGCAAGTGCCTCAATCCCCGGTCCGGGCAGGCCGAGGTTGGGGCGCCACACTAATGAAGGCTGTAGTAGCTCCATGGTCCTCCTTCATGGTGTTCTAAAACCCACTTTTGGCACAAGAGAACCAAGGGACGCCCTGCGGAATAAATGTCTCCATTGGTTGCGGGCGGTGGGGGAGTGTGAGTTTGTGTCTATGGGCTCTTTGTTGGAGTGCACCAGACTGTCCAATCCTTCAGCCAAAACGGACATCGTCAAACTGGTTTTTGGGAGCGCCCATCTGGCAAGGGCCGTATTGGAAAAATGTAATGGCCATTGGCTGATAGGGAAAAGTGGTATCACTGTCAGCGCACCCCCTATACCTGCCCTTGTGTGCCCTGCAAGAGCCTCCTCTGGGTTTAGTCCCCTTTCAGGGGCAAATCTAACCGCCTTGGGCCCGAGGGAAAGTAGGGGAGGGACAGAATTAGGGATTTAATGAATTGTTGAGTTATTGTTTTTATTCGGGAGTAGTGATTGTAATTGCCTATTTGTGATGTTTTTGCATTCTGTTTTTTGTGTTTGATGGATTTCTTTGAAAATCCGAATAAACCTGTTTGACTTGACTTGACTTGAGTAATAAAAATGTTGTAATAAACTAATGTTACAATAAAAGAAGGAAAAAAATAAACACTTCCTTTGCAGAGCCAGTGTTTTCCAATCTACCGTAGCTCTTAGCACCAATAGGTCGAGTTAATGGCGTAAGACCTGTATTGGTGTCGATCTCGGCACTCCAAGCACATGTTTCCAAAATATGCTCTCCAGGGTAGGCCATGAGGCATATGGCAGAAATAACAAAGGTTCAGATACATATGCCAGCACTGCCACCACCTTTAACTTATAGAACAGTATTAGAGGAGGTGCTGACAAATGTCAGCATTTCCTGCCTAATATTCCTGCCTGGCTGGCCACATTTGTGACTTTCATTCTAAGTGCTTTCTCACTGTGGGCATCGGCCAGGCTCGTGTTAACACAGATTCTCAAATATGTAAACATTTCAACCTACTCCATTGGGTGCTTCCTTAATCACCACATGAAATACCCCTTCCACCTTGCATGGCTTGATTGAAGGATAAGGACTTTGGATTTTGTTGTGTTAGTCTCCAAGCCATGATTTTGGTCATACTCATCCAATTTGTTAAGCTGGCGCTGTAGTCCAATTGCTGTTTGGTTCAAAAGGACTAAATTGTCGGCATATAGCATCCAGCTTATCAGCATCCTTTCTGTTCGAGGGGGAGAATCATCTTGCCTGCCTTAGAGTGTCTACCACATCTGAGATGAAGAGGGTAAACAATGCAGCCCTAAAGGGCAGCCCTGTTTTAAACCATTCAATGTAAGTATCTCACCCAAAAGCAAACCTGCAGAGTTTAATCTCGCTTTCAAGGATGTTGCCAAATATAGAGCCTTTATTGCCTCTAGTAAATCCTCAGGGCAGTTCCACTTGGCCATCTTTGCTCACAGTAGGCATTGGTTAACACTATCAAAAGCTTGTACCAGGGCCATAAAAGCCTAACATAACTTTGACTTCTTTACCAGAGCTCTGCACTTGGATATATTCAGAAGATGTTTACACTTGTCCCCAGTCCCTTAACAATCCCTGTATGAAAGATGTCACTCCTTTACGCAGTCTCAATCCACTCCATCAGACATCGGTGTACCACAGATACGAACATCTTTCCCGCTACATCAACAAGGGCAATAGGACGGTAGCTTTTAGGATCCTCTCTACTGCTCTTTTTGAATATTGGTATAACTATGGCTGTCTTCTAAGAGGGGGCATTTCCCTATTCTTCACGACTTGCCCAAAGAGGATCCATAGGAAATGGGTGCAGAGCTCCGGGTCCTTCGTTAGCATTGCGTTAGTCAATCCATCAGGTTCTGGGGCTCTCAAACCGCTGGCTCTATTAATTAACTTCCTGATATTCACTTTGTCAAATGGGATGGACCAATTCCTTGTACCCCAAAAGCCATCACTAAGGGTTAACATCCCCTGATCAGCAAACAGAGCAGTGAAGTGAATTATCCAGTTTTATTCCGATACCCCATTCGTTTTCAGGTGGAATTCGACATCCGTCCTTTGTCGCTTTTCGACCAGTCAAACATTTCAGTCCAAGAGCACCTCGTTCATATAGAGAAATGCAGGCTCTATATGCGTCGGAGGGGTACCACTATGAGTCTCTTCAGACCCCTCTTCTATGTATACCGAAAGATCCAAGAGTGGGTCCAATGTACGTCCTTCTTCTTGCCCTAAAATTCCTTCCTCACGCTCAAATTGCTTCAGGTCCAGAGCACCGGTTTTCTAAACCCTTCTTATCCCTTTTTTGGTCTTCCCTGTCTTGTTTATTGGTTCTGGAAACGGAGATGGATGGGGCATGGACAAATTGCACAGGAATTTCCGTGAGTAGTTTGATCTTGTCTTCTTTTGGATTCGCTGATTCTTTACTTTCTTAGGTATCTGCTTTGTGGCATGTCTTTTATTCTGTCTTTGTCTGAAAAGGGGTTAGTGCCACTCCTACCTTTCGGGGCAATTCAGGACACCCCACTTCCCCATGACTTTCTTCTAACCGTGCTTGTGCCAGTTGGTCCTGGTCCTCCGGTGAAAGGCTGGTCTCCAGAGCCTCATCCGATGGGAGCCCCACCAATGCCCCCATTGTGTTGGCTGACATTAGATCCCTGCTAGGTGACCTCTTTGGTTCTCCCTCCGACTGGCAACCAACCCTCACAGTGGCGGGCTTAATGGAACCTGAATACTAGGGTTCCTTTTGTCCCTCTTGTTGGCGGTTTCCATCCAGTGAAATGTTCTTTCGATCGTCTCCCGGATGTGGCTCCTGGATTGTTATCCTTGAAGATATTGTTTTGTGATCTGTTCTTGATGTTGCTTCGCTTCTTAGAGCTGTCACAAATCCTGTAAGAATATCATTTTTGAATGAAGCATTGCCAATAACGTAGTATGATCTTTAATTTGATTATTAATTGACTCATATAGCTTCATAAATGAGGCTAGATTGATGGTTAATGCTGCGCTTGTGTTAAAATGTTCACCATTAGATGGAATGGAGCTTCTAATCCTTTAGCTGGTCTTGCTCTCCTAAATTCTAGCTCTGAAAGCATAGAATCTGATGTAGATGAGGGTGGCGACAGAGAAGGACCGAGGGTCGGGCAGGTGATATTTGGTGATGTCAATTCTGTTTACAATTCAACTAAAGTTCTTTCAAGGGCCTCGAACGGGTTATTGGAACCAACCGCTCCTGCCATGCCATTGACTGTTTTCATGGTCAGGGTTAAGAGGCCTGAATCCACCATCTGGTTCATCTTTGTTATTCTTCCGATGTCCAGTTTCAATTTCTTCTCCATTCCTTTGTTCAAGGTTCTCTCCAGAGTTAATTTCACCAACCCTGGGGTGTTGGTATATGGCATGGTCATCATATGAGCTCTAATTTCAGGGGTCACGGCCCACGAGTGCTGTCGCTCTAGGACCCGCTCCAATCACTCTCTCCAATTGAGGCTCAAGGTTCGGGCAGACAAGGGAGGCAAAACCTCATTCGAGAGGACATCCTGTCATCCATCCCCTCCAAAATGTGTGCATCGGCCACCTCACCCGACCACTTATCCTGTTTAAATGATGGTTCTTTTATTAGCAAAAATACATTGTTATTTTATTTGAACCTTGTTTTGCTGTAACTACAAAGACACCCACTTGCACAGTTATGGACAGTGAGCTCTGATGTCCCGATTGAATGGGTTGGGTGGGTTGAACAGGGGGCTGGGGTGGGAGTGAGGCAGGAAACATCAAAGTGATATATGGTCAAGAACCCGCAGAGGTTTTCACAAATATTCATGTCTGGACCCCCGAGGGCCTATGCAGGGAACTGCCTGTCCGCAGCCACCTCTCTACGCTGATGCTTGGCTGGCCAACTTTTTACACAAGCGCTACACTGCTCCATCTTCTCAGATGAACATTCACTGCTCACCAACGCTGCAGGAACTGCCTGTCCGCTGCAGCCTCTGCTATGACGCTGACGCGTGGGCTGACCAGTGTTTCACACCAGCATTGCACTGCTCTGCCTCCTCTGATGCATGTTCACTGCTCAGCAACACTGAAGGAACTGCCCGTCCGCTGCCACCTTCGCTACACTGACACTAGGTGGCATCAGCGTAGGGGGCGGGGGACAGCAGACAGGCAGTTCCTGTAGTGCTGGAGAGCAGTGAACGCGCATCTGAGGAGGCTGAGTGGTGCAGCGCTGGTGTTAAAAGGCCAACTGTTCACACCAGCGTTGCACTGGTGTTTCAGGTCGTTAGAGTGCGCAGTGCGGCAGCAGCTTGCGCTGTGCATCGCGTATCGTGACAGGTGGTGCACACCACTTTGTTTCAATTTCGCTCCCAGAGGCCTAGCTATGCCATCAGGGCTGTCAGCATTGAGATGTGCCGACCATCAGGACTTCCTTTCGACCACCACCGAGCCCAGCAATCAAGTTAACTTCTCCGGCGTGGGGCTGCCGGGCATTTCTCCACCGATGGGCCAGGGATATTTTGGTTTGTTCTGGAACCACGACACAAACCAGCATCTTTCTTTATATCACCACAAGGCCTAGGTTCTTCAGAGGGCCACTTGCCTTGAGTCCGCAGTGAGGGTCATCTTCACTTGTACTTGGCGGTCTCCCACATCAATCACCCGCATGCCTGGGTTAGCAGTGAGGGGCACGGCCCATGTAGCTCTGATCGCAGGGCATACACTACTCACCGCCTGCCAGGGGCCGAGTCCTTGAGAGAAGGGACCCGCCATTTTATTCGGCTCCGACGTGGAGCACACTCCATTCACAGCGCTGGGCAGCCCGGGCTCATCTTTCCCAGCTCCTCATTGCCCCAACGTGGAGCACTGCTCCAGCGCTTCACCGCTGGTGGGCCCAGGGGTCCTTCCAGAGAGGGCTGGGTGCATGTTCCGATGTGGAGCACTCTGTCAGCGCTCATAAAAAGCGCACTTTCCTTGACACCTCTTTCACCTTCGCTGGCCCCAGGCATTCTTCCCTCTCTAATGACACACTCTGGGAGGAGCGGGCTGGGCATGCGCCTTGCAGCATTGTGGCCTTGTCCTTTATGCGCCCTGCTGCTTCTCCACCTGCTCCCATGAGGGAGCACTTCCTTTTCTCTGCCGGGTGGCCGGGTTATCAGCGGGGGCTCTAGCAGCACATGCAGGATGCCACCGCTGCCTGCAGGGGCCATTGGGTACTCTCCCTTTCTTCCTGCGGCTGCCGCCGCTCCATTACTTTGCGGGGGTGGGCGCTCACCTCCTTATTTCTTCCCCTGGGGCAGCAAAACGTTCTCCCCAGGTGGGAGGCCCTTTTTTTCTTTTGGCTGCTCCATTTCTTCTTGCAGCTGCGGCCGCTTGATGTCTTTTCCCTCCCTCAAGGCGGCGGATGTCGCAGGGGCTGCGGGCAGACCCTCCCCTAGCCGTACTAGCACCCTCCTTACAGAGGGCGGTGGCCAGGGAGGATCCGCCAGCAGGGCCCTGGTCTCCCCTTTCCTTTTGGGGCGATTGGTGCTGCACCCACGTTGTGCTACGCGGCATCAGCAGCCCAGCTACCGTCTCCCTCTCTTCTTGCGGCGATGGAGGCTGCATGCTGTATTCTCTTCCCCACCACCCCCGTGGGGGGACAGCTCCTCTGCTCTTGCCTTCATCGAAAAAGAAAAGATGAAGAAAAAAAACACATGAACCGCGGGGACAGGGAGCCCTGCTGAGGTTCTTCCTCGTTGCCAATGTTGCATAGGGGGAGGGGCTGCTATGGGCATCCAGCAGCCCCCAAGGTGCTATGGGGCATCAGCACCATAGAGGGTCTTGAGAGGGCAGGGCAAGCCACACCCATGACCATGCAGACCTCTGCCACTGTACTGGCACGAGGGTCCCACAGTATCATGGCCTGCAGGCCCGTGCGCCCACAGTGTAGGCCTGCAGTCCCAAAGACAGAGACAGAGACAGCAGGAGTTCCATAGTTAGAGTCTGCAGCCGATCTAATGCACGTGCCTGTAGGGGCTCCTTTTATTAGCTTGGGCCATGGCAGAGACATGGCCCACAGTAAACGGGCAATATGCATGGGAGGGACCCATTCCCTTAAAGGGGCAAGACACTTGGGAGGGCCATACACCACAATGTCCTACTGCTGTCTTCTCTTCCTCTAATTCTCTCTCCCAGTGTACATAGGCCTTGGCCAACATATGTTTTGTCTTTGCTCTAGTTGTCACACCCTGCTGGCACTCCTCCACTGTTACACACACACACACTCTCTCAACTCCGGTTCCCCTTCCTTCCCACCCGGCCATTAGCATTCTGGGCTGCCAGGACTTCCCCACCTGCACGCTCCTGTCCCTTTCCTGCCTTTCTCCCATTACTCCATGGACTCCCCCTTCTAAGTCTAACCTTATCTCCTGTTGGGGGCACAAGGTGGTTCTCGTCTACCTCAGATGTTGGCAGGTTCTGGTTAAGGTGCAAACTCTCTCACCTTTCCGCAGCCTTCATCCATCACCTGCAGTTCGCCTCTACGTCCCCTGTCCATTTGACACTACTCCAGGGTTGCCTTTAGCTCCCTTTGACCAAGAGAGGGGCGTAGCCTCCTTTTACACCTACTCCTTTTGATGCATCTTATTAGCCCCAGCACCTTTCATTATACCTTCAGAGATCCTGTCTACTAATTTCACAGGGCCAGACCAACAGGGTGATGTAGTCCCTAAACCTTCTTGTTTCCTGTGTTCTCATTAGCTGTTGACATTTTCACTACAGCCATTTTTGTAACATTTTATATTTTTAATTGGGGTTTCCCCCAACTCCTCTCTGACCCACCCCCACCACCTCACCCTGCCACCCACCACCCCCTAACGCCCTACTCCAAACACACAGCACATTTATTTATTTCTCTATGAAAAACTCAAAAGTTGTGTGTGGGTTTGTGGCAACGCGTTGTTCCTTATACAATTCCAAATTTTGCATAGTTACCTGTTAGGACCCTCCGGTCATTACTAGCTACATGGCATTTGGACACCTCATCCCGTTCCCCGGATTTGATCAAAAGTCATAATGTGTTCATAGGTTTGTGGCTTGGTGAAGTGTTGTTCCTTATACAATTTCACACTGTTCAAGCAATCTGCACCACATGCTGCATAGTAACCGGTTAGGACCCTCCGGTCATTACTGGCTACATTACATTTGGACATCACACCCCTTTCCCTGGATTTCAGCACCTTCACACATGAGACGGTTGCCTGAAATCGGCGAAACATGAATGTGGTCATCGAAGGACCGGTCCCGACTCGAGGAGCAAAAGTCGAGGTGCCAGACATTTCAAGGTCTTAGGATGCACAGTTGGTTTCCTAGACATTTGCACCGCAATGCACCACAACAAACACCACGCCAGGGTGAGGCAACAGGAGGGGAGAGAGCACCGAAGGTCCCAGTATGCAGCAGCACACCAACTCTCACCTCCCCTCCACGTCTTCTCTGACATATGGCAGCCAGCCACACGCACCCATTCTCAGTGCAGTTCACTATAGAGTGCACATAACATCAAGGGATAAGCGACCCGTGCCAGCGACCTACAGGATCATCGATTTTCATTAATTGATGAGAGTGTTATCATGTCTGTCAACAGAACCCATTCGGAGAACAGATACTTTTGCTGGTATATTTTAAACAAAAATGCAGGGTAAATGGCCGTGAACTGTGGCTGAATGAGAGACAGCAGTTCTTACACATCAAAGGCGGAAAGATTGCTAAGCACTGCCTCTCGGATGGGAAACATCACATTGGGACACATTGTGTTTTTCTTCTAGCCTTTGCCTTGTCCTACTTGCAGCGGATCGTGGAACTAGTGGCAAACAGTCCCTGCCAGACTTCCCTGCCATTGACCCAGGGGGCGAGTACCTTGTTCAGGCCGAGAACTGGATCGTATTATTGTTATCAGGGTAGTTAGTCATTGCAGACCTAGCTTTAGGAAGCAACATCGCGCTTTACAATCTTAGGAGGGAGGACACAGTGGGGGAGGCAGAGATAAAAGGAAGCGGGGGAAAGGGGTGGGCAATTCTGCAGCAAGGGATCACCAAGCAAATATTGGAAAAAACGGGAGGGGGAGCAGATTGCCCACTCTCAGGTTAGATGGGGAGTGTGTGTGGCCCCAGGTGTTAGGGAGAAGCCATTCATTGAAGAGGGGGGTCTTGAGCTCCGTTCTGAAAAATAGAAGCGAGGGGTTGAGTCTGGTGCTGAAGGGGAGGAGGTTCCAGAGTCTTGGGGTGTAAACAGTGAAGGCCTGTCTTCTGGCTCTTTCCTTCCTGCACCAGCCAAGTTCAAGACTGCACATGTCCTCACTTCTGGTGAATCGCAGGCCTCCAGAGATGCTGACCTTTCCAGTGAGGTCGCTTGGGTTTTCGTCCTTCCGGAGATGGGCTTTTCATTTTAGCTGATTTCTGATCCGCAGTCTCCTGCTAACTGACCATGTGATTCATCCTAATGGTGAACTGAGATTCAGGCATGTGTACCGGCCTTTTTCCTGCTGGTACTGGGCTTTGTCATCCCGCAAGGGGAGCGTAGGGACCCCAAAGCCGCCCCACAGGCTTCTGCCACCGCAGCGTTTGCTTTCCTGGAGATTTTAGCAGGATTATGTCAGACCGTAAGTGATGACACCTAGCACTTCAATCCCCTACTGGCCCCCTAGCAGTCCCTTGCTAACCTTTGAGAATGTCTACACCTTGAATCGAGCTTCCTTTATATACTGTTTTCGAAGCCGGACATTCTGGCGCTGCCCTTTTGGTGCCGGTCGTTTTGGCGCAACGAGTTGGGCACAAGTCCTTTTTAGGAGCACCCTGTTGGCCATGACTAGCAGGGCGCAGCGCCCTATGTGCATCAGGACATGACAGTTTCCTTAAATATATTGTCAACCAAAGTACTGATTAATGCAGTGCTTCGAAGGACAGCATATTTAAGGAAAACAGTGCACGCTCATTACATGGAACTGCACTTTAAGTGAACGCACCAGGCACAAATCCGTTGCCGTGTCCCGCATTTCATGGCTGCCGCCGAAATCGAGTCCGGTTCCGGGTTCCCAGAATGGGGAATTACCGGGCCATTCTGAGTTTGGAGGGCTCCGTAATTCTCTAGGTAATAACCTAAACACTCGATCTGGCCCGCCCAATCGGGTGTTAACGCCACATTATAAACAAGGTCTGTATTGTAACTTCCTTACAGCATCTGTAAATACGTGTTCTGCAGCCTCAATGTAGTTTCAGAATATCAGAGTGATTTCAATGAAGCTGCTACTGTTCCCTGGATGGTTTACAATGTTGCTTCTTTACACACTATGTTCTCTGGGTTTAACAGATGCAGTCTCCAAAGTTCCCTGAGTGCGCCTCAAACTTCACAATGGTTTCCTTGCTTGCATACAGTGTGGCAAATGCTGAATATGCAACCCATGTTTAAATGGGGCCGCGTCTGCTGTTATCTCGGGGTACCCCATGTGGGGTAATGGGTGCCACCTAGCTGAGCTTAGACACCCAAGATTCACCAGGAGTTCAGAACGGCTACTTCCTAGCCTTCACACACTTCCAACGCAACCTCACATCCCTCCTCAAATACATCAGTGGCTTCCCGACCCCATCCACAGACTCAACTTCCTCCATCTCGTACCGGGACACCGGACAAGACCCAGCCTGTTGCCCCCTCCAGATCTCTTCTACGCGTCCTGTTGGGATCTCTGGAGTGTAAATGGTACTCTCATAAGAACCTGGGGAACATACACTCCCATTAAGCCATTGCTACCTGTTACGCTACGGCAGCAGAGAGCTTTCTTACGAAGATCTTCCTCACCATGGAATCCGTTTTGGCATCGTTACAAGTTGCCTTGGAAACTGTTCAGGTCACGTAAACGTGCTAGTCAGCTGATCGGACGTGCTTCGCTTACACCGAAGCCACGTCCCCTTATTCCTTAAAAGCCTTCAGCCGCGGGAACTTCGTTGCTGCTAATTGTACATTACTACGGCCCTCATTACGACCCTGGCGGAAATCGAAAAACGATGGCGGAAATGCAATACCGCCATCGAATAGCGCTCGGTGCGACTATGACCCGTCACCGCAAAGTACGAAGCCATTAGCGACACCGTAGTGAACGCCAACGCTAACTGCACCAAGCACGCGCGCGCGCGCCATGCCAAACCGCAAACACCACCATGGTGCAACGGTACGCCAATTCCGACCCTAGCGGACATGTACCTAACGCCATCAGGCATGGCGGAATGTACCATTCCGCCATGGCGAGAAGTACGGCATCGCGAATCAACCGTAAACGGCCCCACTGAGTGCCTGTACACCGCTCCCTGCCCACAAAGTACAACTCCCCGTAGGTGCAATGAAGCCACAATGCAACCATTGAAATGTACAAGTCACCCATGCATGCCAACGAACAAAAGAAACACAACAGGGGCCAATGGGAGCTGCAGGGCACAGATGGCACGAATACAGAAGCCATCCCAATGGACATGACCACAGTCCCCCACCAAGAAACGCACGCAAACACAGGCACCTGTGACCAGCAATATACCGAAAACCACATCATTCAACCAGTCCACCTGGCTGACCGGCATCTGTTACACAAAACCCAATCCCCCGCCCCTGAGCATGACAACATTCAAACTGGCATATTGGCAGCCCCCATCCCTGACCTCACTGGGCTTCGTAGGCAAACGCGCACAGCACAGTACCACGCAACTAAACCCCGAAGCTGGAACCCAATGCAGATCTCCTCACAATACATCGCCCCCCAAATAGGCATATGCCACATCACTTGCAAAGAAAAACGCTACACGGGCCAAATCAGAATAGATATTTATGCACATCAAAATCACCAAGCACATACAGCCATCAGGCCATGAAATCCAAAACACCAATCACCAATGTGGGCTGCTTCCGCAAGAAATGACCAGCCACTACCTGTGTGTCGCCCTGTTCCCCCATGGTACACAGAGCCACATTCACGTCCGAAAAGGCAACATGGAAGCGCACAGAACCGCAGGGCCGTCCCAATGGGGAGGCACTAGTCCAGCTGAAAGGCCGAAATGTTGCTCCGAGCCACCAGTACTGCGTAAGGGCATGTGGGCCATTGGCGATCGTCCCATAAGATCGTAATGCTGCTCCACTGATTAACACGAAGCAGCAGGTGTCGGGAGTAAAATCCATCTGCAGGAGTGGCATACAGATGGCAGTGGCAAAAGGGGAGGAGATACCTGTCAACCAAAAGAAAAGAAAAAGAACAGAATGGCCATCAGAACTACATACCAACAACTCACTTCAATGATCACACGAAATCCACAGCCATATGCATGCTAGCCCACTCCAAAGGAACATCACCACCCCAAAACCACTTGCGACTCTTAACCATCTATATCGAGGTGCAAACACCATCGCAAACGAGTGTCTGAGGGCGCCTCGAGACAGGGAGGGCTCAACAAGGCCAGATGGACGATGGTCCCACTATGGCAGCCCTGCATCACATAGCGTAGGGGAGGCGGATAGATCCCAAGAAGCCCTGTACATGGCAAACTCTGTATCAAATCACCTGCCCATGCATCCATCCATCATTCCCTCATCCCGGGATCAAAATGCCTGAATAATTACTCACATGACATTAGAAACATCCATTGAGTCTGTGCGTTATGCAGCCTGCTAAATCCACAGTGCCCCAGCCCGTAATTCCAGTGTTGTGAAGTAACATGTATTTGGGAACGGACGGCCTCATCGCCCACGTAGCTATTGCGCATCCCAAACTATTCATATCAATCATTGCTCCCTCGCCATGGGCCCTGTCTCAAGGACATTGAACAATAGAACGTTATATTTGCAGTCAGACCTGTGGGCATCTCCTCGCCGCTAGCTGGAAACCGAAAGCGCCGCCCTTCGAATTCCTCATTTGCAACATCACGTCGAAAAGGCATCTGTGGCCGTTTGAAATCACTAATTATCCCATCGAGTGCGGCTGTGTGTGAAAATGGCAACTGCCTTCACCCACGAATGGGACGCCCCGCCCGTCGTTGCAACTCGGTACAGTGATGCATGAGGGCCCACCGTTACTCGAGTACTACGTCCCACTGACCCCTCACAAGTCTGTTCGCGACTGCACAGATAGTATGTGAAACAATGGGACCACAGCAGAATGAACATATCAACCAATCTTACACGGCCATCGGGTACTAATACATGATTGCAATAGCAAGATACAATTCCCCGAATTGCAGCGTTGTGCGCGGGACGTGCTCGGCCAAAGGGGAGAGCAGTTTGCACAGGTGGAATCAATCACCACAGGTGGAGGCCATACAGCCTGAAAACACATAAATTGCACAGCCAGTCTCCTCCCACAACCACACCGAAATGCTACCGGCAGGACTCGCGATGTTGGCCCTGGGGGACCTGATAGCACTGCAAGTGCTCCGACTCCAAGAAGTAGACGAACACCAACTACAACCAGCCGCACGGAGGAGACGCAGGAGGAGGAGGAGGCCAAGGCAGGGCCAGCAAGGCCCACCAGCACAGCCACTACCACCACGCAGGCAGCCCGCAATTCAACGCCTCCGAGCACATCCGTTCAACCTCACTGATGAGCAGATCCACACCCTCTACCGTCTGGACCGGGACACCATAGCCGCCATTGTGGACATGACACAGGCTGACCTTGTCAGCATGATAGATAGCCCAACCGCCATCCCACCCCTACTGAAGGTGGTGTCTGTACTCCACTTCCTGGCCACAGGCACCTACCAGCACACAGTCGGACAGTTGCATGGCATTTCTCAGCCACTGTTCTCACGGACACTATTGCAAGTGCTCGATGCCCTCCTGAAGCACGCAGACGACTACATCTCTCTACCACGCTCGGAGCAGGAAATTACCAACACAAAAGTGGGATTCCATGCACTTGCCGGCATACCGGGTTGCATTGGTGCCATCGACTGCACCCATGTGGAATTGGTCGTCCCACATGCCATGGAGGCCCAGTACCGCAACCGAAAACAATTTCATTCCCTGAATGTACAGATGGTGTGTGACTCCAACAGGATCATTACACATTGTTGTGCCCGATTCCCTGGATCAACCCATGATTCTATGGTCTTGAGGAACTCTACAATACCACGCTACATGGAACGACACGCAGGGAACAGATCCTGGCTACTCGGTGAGTCTCATTACATGCATGATGATGTGGGGTATGTGAATTGGCAATGAACTGCCAGGAAGGGGGGGGGGGGGTGTGCGTACGTATCAATGGCATTCCACATCATACGTTTCTCGTCCACATACAGGTGATGCTGGATATCCACTGAAGAGATGGCTCCTCACACCAGTCCGGAACCCACGGGACCAGCATGAGGAGGACTACAACCATGCCCACTCACGTACCCGTGTAGTCATAGAACAGGCATTCGGCCTACTGAAGACTCGTTTCCGCTGCCTCAGCAGGTCTGGCGGGGCACTCCTGTACCGCCATGAGAAGGTTGCAAAGATGGTGATGGCATGTGTCATGCTCCACAACATGTGCGTACGTAGAAATGTGCCCATGCCCCCTGACGCAGAACTGCAAGCACCTGATGATGGTCATGATGAGGGTGGGGATGTGGCAGCACCTCATGGAGTCTGCGAGGCACCGGAGGGCCGTGACATTCGTCAGCATCTCATTGATGTATGCTTCTAGCACTCACGCCTGGTGGCTGATGCATGGACACGGGACTCGTGGCACTGCGTGTGTCTGGGACATGCACAATATGGACTGTACGCCTATGATGGCCTAGTACACAAGGATCAATGTCCACACTTCTCATTGGTTGATCGTGCACTTTTTATGGCATATGTGATATCATGTTGAACACCCTATCGACCCGCCACCCAAGTGAGCCCAACACACCCCCTCCACCCTCCTACCTCCCACCCGAACACCAGTGTCCAAAGATGCTCATTGTCAGTGGGCTGTCGCTATTGCATGCCCCCTCTGCGGGTATCAGGGGCACCCCTGCCTGTGGAGCGCAGGTTCCTTCCAGATCTACGTTGGGGGCTGCCCTGGACGGAACTTGCAACGGATGATGTGTCTGCCTGCTCACGTCCATGCATGTCCCTAAGGGTTTGCGAGAGCTCAGTGAGCACACGGCGCACTGCGGCAAGTTCGGCACATACGTCTTTGGACGTCGCATGCAGTTCCCCCCTCAGGCTATCGGTGCTACTCTCCATTTGGACTCTCAGGCTCTCGGTGCTACTCTCAATTTGTGCCCTTAGCGTCTCTGTACCTCTCTCCATTTCTGCCCTAAGTGTCTCTGTTGATGTTTCTATGTCTGCCTTGGTGCCCCCACATTCATCGGCATGGCCCTTGAGGAGTGTGGCCATTTGCTGCTGTTGGACGATTAACTTGTCGAGGGACTGTTGCCTCTGCTGGGCCATGGCCATTTGCGGTGGTGTCACAGAGGGGCTGTTGTCCTCATGTTGCCTTGCCACAGGGCTTGTGGGGGATGGCCAGTCGTCGTCTTGTGGCTGCACCTGCGTGGTATCCTCATGTTGTACGGGAGGGGACAGACAGGGGGATTGGGACAGGTCATGGATGGATCTGACCTCGACATCCCCGTCTTCTGTGTCCGAGCATGCTGCCATCAATGGGGTGTCACCTATGGTGCTGCTGCCACCAGAGGCAGTGCCTTCTGTGGCATCCATTGGGGGGACCTGTGGTGGTGGTGTTGTGGCCATGCTGGCTGCTGGGGTGCCTGTTGATGTTCCCTCCTCTGTGCTGCCACCTGATTTGTGCTGCTGCCGTGTCTTGATGCGTGCAGCTGAGGTGGAGGGTCTCTGGCCGTTGGTCTTGGCCCTCTTTGCAGGTGTGCTGGTGGGGGTGTCCTGTAGCTCGTCGTTTGGATCGGACCCTGTGGTGGAGTAAAGGAGGGCGAGGGTTATTGATGGGTCAGTGGGAATTGGAATGGCATTGTATCACATGCATTGGGGTGGTACCTGAGGGTGATTTGGGTCGGGGTCTTGGAGGTGCTTTGATTTGTGTGTGGAGTGAGGGTGCAGTTGTTTGGCAGCCTGCAGTTAGGGTGTGCCTGCTGCACGTGTAGTGCGTGTATTAGGGGTTTTTAATTATTTATGTATTTATTGTGGGTTTTGACGTGCGCTTTCAGGCCGATGTGTGTGGACGTTCTCCTGGACATGTGTTTCTGTTGCACTATGTGGACGCATGGTACTTCACATGGTTGGACTTTGTGGATTTGGCATTGTTTTATCTGGCCCTCCTACCTGAATCTTCGGATGTCTGCACTCCTTTCTCCATCCCTCCGACTCCCTCTATGCTCTCCATTCCGATGGTGGAGGCACAGATTTCTTCCCAGGGGGTCAACTTGATGGGTGATTCAGGACCTCCCCCGGTGGCTGTGGCAATGTTGCGGTTGGCAGAGAGTATGCTGCGGACGCGTATCCGCAGGTCGTCCCATCGCTTGCGGCATTGCTGTGGGGTGCGGGGTGCGGTCCCCACCGCACTTACCCGCTGTGCCACCAGAGCCCATATGGCCTTCTTGTTTGCAAGTGCCGTCCTGGTCATTTGCGTGGAGAAGACGACGGCTGCATTCTCCTGGAGGGTCTCTGTTAGCACGGTGAGTTCCTCACGGGAGAAGTGGACCTGCCGCTTGCGGTCGCACGCTTTCTTCGCTACTTTTCCCATTTTTCGTGGTTTCGCTAGGGTGGTTGACGGGTTGGGGTGTGTTTCAGGGTAGTGATTTTAGTGGTTGTGTGGTTTTGGTGTTTTTATAGGTGTACGCCGGGATGTTTCCCGTTCCGGGCCCATGTTTTAACTTCCGTTTCCGTATATTTCCGGGCACCGTACTTTCCGGTAGGCGCACACTGCGGTGACCGCTAAGTGGGGTGGCGGTATTGCACCTAGGGCGCCGTACGGCGGCGGTGTGGGCCGTTTTGGGGTCATTTCCGCCATCGCGGACTTTGCACTTCCGCCGTGGCGTGGTGCTCGTGCCCGATGGGTCGGAATGGGCCGCACTTTGCTCCTTCGTACAATGGCGGAAACGCTATTTACGCTGTGGCGCTCCGGTCAGTCGCTTTCCGCCAGGGTCGTAATGAGGGCCTACGTGCCTTTTCGTAGCCCGCTTTCGGCACTGTTTGCCTTCCTTCGGTTTACCCTCCTTGAACTTTTGACTCCGAACTCTCGTTACCAGACCTCGGCTTTGTACTCTGTTTCTGCTTATCTGGATTATCCTAAGGACTTGTTACCACGGTAGTTTACCTTTACTACCGTCTAACCGCAGGAGCTTCCCCGCTCGACCTTCAGTTTCTACAGACTTTGCGGTTCTTCATTTCCGCTCAAAACGGAACTCCAGTTCTCAATCATTCTACGATTGCACAAACGCCCTTGTTTTTCCAGCTCTACGATTTTCCAAGATGCGCTTCAATGTGACTTTGCTTGGTTCTTTTTTCCTGTTCATTCTGAATTCTATTTGGACTACAAGAACATTCTTACAAATACTGCTTATCTAGGACTTCCTTGTTCCTTCTACTGAAGTGCATTTACGAACGCTTTCCAGGACATGCACCAACCCGGCTCTAGTGCGTCCCTCGTGCCGTTTGGGTTGTCCTCCCTATACTAACCTTCCCATTTATTATTTTTTCCTGTCGTTTTCATCAACCATTGGGATTTTGCTTTCACTATCGAAACTACTCCAGGATTTCCTCTCAAGTCTATTCAATTTCATTATATCAGGTACCGGCAGTTCTATTGTGTTTAATAGAATTAATTAAAACTAGACAAGTTAGAAATAATGCTCAAAACCTCTTCTGTATCTCTTGCAGTATTGGTCTGGCGGTGCGTTCAATCCCGCTCTTTTGCATTATATATTACTCTGTCTGTTCTTACATAAATAGTGATACATTGTGAAAAAGAGCCCCTCTCAAAGAGGAAGCCTGATTCTTGAAATCAGGGGAACTGGGTTTCGGATACATCTACGGCTCATCCTACATCTCGGTCCTGGTTGGGGTCACGCACACCTTCCGGCTCGGTGAGTAACAGAATTAGCAGCCTAGAAAGATGTCGACTGAGACTACCGATGCTTTAAACCAAATTGTGCAGATGGTTACTGATCTCCGGTCTGACCTGACAAGTGCACAAGAAGCATTGCGCCAACGCATGGACGCAATTCAGTCTCTCGTCACTACTCCAGCAGCACAGGCAGGCGCTGGTGCTATGGCTTCTGGGTCTGGTTTTCCAGCACCCGTTCAAGAAAGCGCTCCTGTGTTGCTTACTACCCAGTTCCCATTGGCTCCTCCGGAAAGGTTTTTGGGAAATCCCAAACAATACAGGACGTTCATTAATCAGTGCAAATTGCATTTTCTATGCCGTCCTACCTCCTTTCCCACTTCCACTACCAAAGCGGCTTTTGTTATTTCTCATTTGGGTGGTACTGCCGCAGCCTGGTCCAATCCTCTGCTTGAATCCAATAGTCATGTACTATACAATTGCGATGCTCTTCTTGCCATGATGAGCAAGGTGTTTGATACCAGATACACTATCCAAGCCACGGATTTAGAGCTACTCAAACATCGACAAGGCAATTCTTCCTTGTTGGTTTATCTTGCCCGGTTTAATCAACTGGCGGCGGAAACCGACTGGCCCGAGGAGAAAAAAGCGGCAGTGTTTTATCAAGGACTTTCGGAGGAACTTAAGGATATTTTGTCCACTGTTCCTGTGGTTCCTACAGCTTTCGGGGAGTTGCTTGACTTGGTGCTACAAATAGACGCCCCAAAGGCAGAAAGACGTGGAGAACAGAAGGCCACACCCATACTAACGGCCTCAGAAGCAGTCTCGGCTCCTCTGCCTCTCCCTGAACCTATGCAAATCGGTGCTGTTAAAAGTCCTTTAACACCAGCTCAACGAGAATATCGTAGGCCCCACAATCTGTGTATGTATTGTGGTTCCTCTGACCATCTTTCACCAGAGTGTCCAAAGAAACCCCAAAGAAAGGCGGGAAACGCCAAATCCCGACAGTAGACAGAGTCCCTATGTCGAGAGGTGCAAATCAGGACTCACCTTGCCTTGGATCTTCTCAACTCATTCATCTTCCTGTCAAATTTTCTTTGAATCCTGGACCATCCTTTGAGGCCCAGGCAGTTATTGATTCATGAGCCACAGGCAACTACATTGATCTTGGTTTCGTCTCAATAGCAGGAATTCCTTTGATTCTCAAGAAACAACCTGAAACAGTTAATTCTGTAGACGGTTCAATCCTTGTTTCTGGAATGGTCACCCATCAGACGGTGCCCATGGTCATGTGCACCCAGGAAGGACATTCTAAGACCATTACATTTGACGTAATTAAAGCTCCATCTTATAAAGTCATTCTGGGTATTCCATGGCTTTGTTTCCACAACCCTGTTATCGACTGGGTCACACAACAGATACAGTTTCCTTCTACTGTGTGTAACCTTCAGTGCACGCCCTTACATGGTATTATTCAGAATACCCCTATTAATGCTCTTGCATCTTCTTCCCTGCACATATGAGCAATTTCTACTGTCGCCTCACCATCTGTTCCTACAGACTACGCAGACTTCCTAGATGTGTTAGACAAGGGCATGGCTGAAACCCTACCACCCCATAGGATCTACGACTGCCCCATAGACTTAATGCCCGGGGAAAAGATTCCTGTGGAAAGGGTGTATTCTCTTACCCTGAAGGAGGACGCTGTGCTAAAGGAATACCTCGATAAAGCACTTGCTATGGGGTTTATTTGACCGCCTAAATCACCGGCGGCGGCCCCACTCTTCTTTGTACCTAAAAAAGAAGGTGATCTTCGTCCCTGCATTGATTAGAGAGCCCTGAATGCAGTTACCATAAAGAACCAATATCAACTTCCATTAATTTCTGTTCTTCCCGATCAGCTGGGGTCTTCTCAGATTTTCACTAAGTTGGACCTCAGAGGAACATACAATCCGGTGCGCATGCGAGAAGGGGACGAGTGGAAGACTGCGTTCAAGACACGGTATGGGTTGTACGAATACTTAGTGATGCCCTTCGGGCTTTGTAATGCCCCGGCCACTTTTCAGGCTTTCATGAATGACTTGTTTCATGATATTTCAGACCAGTATGTTGTCATATATTTAGACGACATATTGATTTATTCACAAACCCTTACTGAACACATTCAACACGTTAAAACTATACTCCAACGTTTAAGGGAAAATCATCTATTCGTAAAAGCTGAAAAATGCATTTTCCACGCTTCTGAGGTGGAATTCCTGGGTTACGATCTCACCAACCAAGGTGTGCCTATGAGCAAATCCAAAGTGAAGGTCATACTTGAATGGCCAGCAACCAAGACAGTCAAATCCCTCCAATCTTTCTTGGGTTTCGTCAACTTTTATAGGCGGTTTATTCATGGATTTTCTGCTCTTTCAGCGCCTCTTACCTCACTTACCAGTGTTAAAACGCCCTATGATTGGTCACCTGAGGCACAACAGGCTTTCGACCAATTAAAATCAGCTTTCATCTCTGCACCTGTCCTTAAACACCATGACCCAGATCTTCCTTCCTATGTGGAAGCTGATGTCTCAGGAACCGCTATAGAAGCAGTCTTGTCCCAAGTATGTTCACAGACTGGGGAAATGCATGCCGTAGCCTTTTTTTCTCGCAAGTTTACAACATACCTAAAGAACTACTCCATCACGGAACGGGAACTGCTGGCGATCAGAGATGCCTTCGCTGAGTGGCGACATCATTTGCTTGGAGCACGTCATCCTGTCACTGTGTATTCTGATCACAGAAGTCTTTTGGCTTTCAAATCTATGAAGTGTCTCACGGCTAGACAGGCAAGATGGCATTTGTTCTTTTTGCAATACCAATTCCATATAACCTATCATCCTGCCAAGGCTCAGGTATAAGCTGACGCGTTATCAAGTCTTCATTCGGAGGGTGACCCGTCCAAGACGGAGCTGCCTATGCTTCTCCCAAACAAGGTTGTTTGTGGATGTATGGTACAACCCTCCTTGCGTAATATCATTGAGCAATGGGCGATTGAACATCCAAAAGAGGTCCAGGAACTCAATATGGATTTGTCTCAAGGTTTACCCATCATTCAAGGGCGTATTTTCATACCTCCCGGTCAGGCTCGTTCATTTGCGCTCCATTGGGCGCATGATACTGTGGTTGCTGCACATCCAGGTCAAAAGAAAACACTGGAATCTCTACGGCGATGGTCTTGGTGGTCTAATATGGCTCATGATGTGCAAGATTACATCACTATCTGTGCTATATGTGCCCAGTGTAAATCCACCAGGTCCAAACCAGTGGGCTTATTGCGGCCATTACCGGTTCCTCATAAACCCTGGCATATGGTATCGATGGACTTCATTGTGGAATTGCCAGAAGTTCAGGGACATGATACCATATGGGTAGTCGTGGACTATTTCACAAAATATGCCATTTTTGTACCTTGTTCGGGGTTGCCTTCTGCTTCCCGTTTGGCCAGACTGTTTATGGCTAATGTTTTCAGATATTTTGGTCTTCCTTCCATCATTGTGTCTGATCGGGGTACACAATTCACCTCAAGATTCTGGAGGGCACTTACTACCTCATTGGGTATCGATGACAGATATTCTTCATCTTATCATCCTCAAACAGATGGCCAAACTGAAAGACTTAATTCCACTATTGAACAATATTTGCGCTGTCTTTGTCTCCAGTTCCAACAGACTTGGTATACAGCCCTGCCTCAAGCGGAATTTGCATACAACAATTCCTTACATTCTTCTACGGGGGTCTCCCCCTTTTTTGCATTATACGGTTTACACCCGAGGTCTTTACCATTGACTCTTCCTTTACCTGAGGCCTCTCCTGCTGCGTTGGCATGTGTAAGAGACCTAGACCAAGTACATCGGGATGTACGTTGTCATCTACTCTGGGCTCAGGAGCATGCAAAAAGGGCAGCGGACACTCGCCGGCTACCGGCACTGGACTATCGGATTGGTATGAAGGTCTGGTTGTCCTCCCACAACTTGCGAATTGCGGGTAAGCGTTCCTTGCTGCCACGCCTTGTTGGTCCTTTCCGCGTTTCTTCTGTGATCAATCCAGTCGTGGTTAAATTGGACCTCCCAAGGAGTTGGCGTATTCACCCTGTGTTTCATGTTTCGCTGATAAAGCCATTCCTTCCGTCCACTCGGATGCCTGCACGCCCTGTGCCTATCATGGTGAATGGGGAGGAGGAGTATGAGGTCTCCCGCATCCTTGACTGTAGGATCTCTAGGGGTTCTGCTCTTTATTTAGTGGACTGGAAGGGGTTTGGACCTGAGGATCGTACTTGGGAGCCTTTGTCCAATTTGCATTGCCCCGATCTCTTGCGGGAATTCCATGCCGCCCGGGGGTTGCTGGCGTTTTTGGAGGCGGATGCTGTTACGCTACGGCAGCAGAGAGCTTTCTTACGAAGATCTTCCTCACCATGGAATCCGTTTTGGCATCGTTACAAGTTGCATTGGAAACTGTTCAGGTCACGTAAACGTGCTAGTCAGCTGATCGGATGTGCTTCGCTCACACGGAAGCCACGTCCCCATGTTCCTTAAAAGCCTTCAGCCGCGGGAACTTTGTTGCTGCTAATTGTACATTACTACGTGCCTTTACGTAGCCCGCTTTCGGCACTGTTTGCCTTCCTTCGGTTTACCCTCTGTGAACTTTTGACTCCGAACTCTCGTTACCAGACCTCGGCTTTGTACTCTGTTTCTGCTTATCTGGATTATCCTAAGGACTTGTTACCACGGTAGTTTACCTTTACTACCGTCTAACCGCAGGAGCCTCCCCTCTCGACCTTCAGTTTCTACGGACTTTGCGGTTCTTCATTTCCGCTCAAAACGGAATTCCAGTTCTCAATCATTCTACAATTTCACAAACGCCCTTGTTTTTCCAGCTCTACGATTTTCCAAGATCCGCTTCAATGTGACTTTGCTTGGTTCTTTTTTCCTGTTCAATCTGAATTCTATTTGGACTACAAGAACATTCTTACCAATACTGCTTACCTAGGACTTCCTTGTTCCTTCTACTGAAGTGCATTTACGAACGCTTTCCAGGACATGCACCAACCCGGTTCTAGTGCGTCCCTCGTGCCGTTCGGGTTGTCCTCCCTATACTAACCTTCCCATTTATTATTTTTTCCTGTCGTTTTCATCAACCATTTGGATTTTGCTTTCACTATCGAAACTACTCCAGGATTTCCTCTCAAGTCTATTCACCTTCATTATATCAAGTACCGGCAGTTTTATTGTGTTTAATAGAATTAATTAAAACTAGACAAGTTAGACATAATATTCAAAACCTCTTCTGTATCTCTTGCAGTATTGGTCTGGCAGTGCGCTCAATCCCGCTCTTTTGCATTATAGATTACTCTGTCTGTTCTTACATAAATAGCAGAGGGATACATCGTGAAAAAGAGCCCCTCTAAAAGAGGAAGCCTGATTCTTGAAATCAGGGGAACTGGGTTTCGGATACGTCTACGGCTCATCCTACATCTCGATCCTGGTTGGGGTCACGCACACCTTCCGGCTTGGTGAGTAACACTACCACTTACGACATGCTGAACCTGCCCATTGTGCCTCTGTACTTGAGCCTAGTCACTGCAGCTCATTGTGCCTTTGCTGAATCTTGCCTATTGTGCCTTTGTAATTGAACCTTTGCCTTTGTACTTGAACCTTTAGTCACTGCAGTTCATTGTGCCTAAACTGAACCTGCCCATTGTGCCTTTGTATTTGAACCTAGTCACTGCAGCCCATTGTGCCTTTGTATTTGAACCTAGTCACTGCAGCTCATTGTGCCTTTGCTGAACCTTGCCCATTGTGCCTTTGTACTTGAACCCCGACACTGCAGCTTATTATGACTATGCTGAACCCTGCCCATTGTGCCTTTGTACTCAAACCTTTAGTCACTGCAGTTCACTGTGCCTAAACTGAACCTGCCCATTGTGCCTTTGTATTTGAACCTAGTCACTGCAGCTCATTGTGCCTTTGCTGAACCTTGCCCATTGTGCCTTTGTACTTGAACCTTTACCCATTGTAGCCCCCCACCATTGTATTCGAACCTTAGGCACTGTAGCTCTTTGAGCCCATGCTGAACCCTCTGTCCATCTGAAGCAGCCTACTTAGCTCACTGCTTATATTGGAATCTAGCCCCACATCATGCCTAGCACACCCGGCAGCCTGCTAGTGTATTTATTTCTAATTATCCTCCTCCCAAGAGAGCACAACAGGTACCCCACAGCGCTCATGAGAGGCTTACACAACTCTTCCACGACCATACTATCTACTGATACCAGTATGGAACATCCACATCCAAACCCCCCAATTGAACTTCCTAGCAACCCATGTAGACTAGTCCACAGAAATTCTAGGTTGAGAGCCAGACTCTTGAAACTCCATGAGCCTCTAACCAGAACACTACCTCCCTCCAACAAAAGAACCAACATCCAGAAGGCCAATATCGTCCATCTCAATAGCCATAGACCTCTCCCCACCTCTTCTAAAATTGGACTGTCTCATCTGACAGCCCCACCCCTCAAAGGGGGATTAATAAATGCAAGATCCCTGATTGCACATGCAACAGACATCTGCGATCGAATAGTGCTCAACAACCTGGACTTCATCGCCATCACAGATTCTTGGCTGCATGACGCTGCAGGACCCCTACTCTCTTTAGCAATCCCAGAAGACTTCACAATACTTAGACAAGACAGAACCAATACACGTGGCGGTGGTATTGCTATCATTGTTAAGTCTAGCCTAGGTATGAGGATAGCGCCTACAACAGTTTCTGATTCATGCGAAACACTCACCATCAAACTTCCTTTAGCTAGCTCCCAAACATTGACTATCCACCTCATCTATAGACCACCTGGACCCATAGGGACATTCGAGTAGGACCTCCATAACTTACTCTCTAATAACCTTAAAACCTCCTCCCAACTACTTGTCCTAGGGGACTTCAACTTGGGTTTCAACGACCCTTCAGATAAAAATGCCACTATCATTGCGAACTCCCTTGCTAACCTGGGTATAATGCAAAAAACTATAGAACCTACTCATATCAAAGGGAGAATCCTTGATTGGCTAGCAGACTACAACTGCACCGCCAACATCAAAGCCATCATCCCCCAACCATGGACTGATCATTTCTTCTTGTCATTTGAATTATCTACCTCCAGACCACCTCCTCCAGTATCGATCATGGCCCAGCCTTGTCCAACAAGAAATAAAAAGAGCATCACCATAGACAAAGTAATCCCGGCCATTCTACCCATCCTTAATGGATTAGAGGATCATTTAGACCCAGAAACATTAGTCAAGGAATATAATAAAATTATGCTAACTACCATTGACAATATCGCACCTATGAAACTTAGACAAAGTAAACCTAAATCTCACTTAAACAAATGGTTCACTCCTGAACTAAAGGACTTGCGACTACTCAAGAGGAGTTGCGAAACAGCATGGAGGCTTACCCCTTCAGAAGATCACAAAAAGAAACTAACAGAAATCTCCTCCCACTATAAAAAAGAAATCTATCTAGCCAAACAAAACTCATTCAACACGCATATCGCCAATGCCAATTCAAGCACGAGAGAACTGTTCACCATCCTCAAGGAACTAGAGTCACCCATCCCCATTCCAGAAATATGCTCTAAAGATAAAACTTGGTGCTCCGATATCCAGCAAGCCTTATCAAATAAAATCTCCTTACTCCAAACAAAAATAGCAAATAAGAAAGCCTCCCTTACACAGCCACCTAAAACCAATAACCCATTTATAGACCCTGCCCTAAAGGTACAGGACCCAGCAACACGATTTACGTTTTCTAAAACTTCCACCCTTGAGGTGGAAAAAGTCATCCTCTCTCTAAAGCCTTCAAACTGTCAGGGCGATACCTGCCCTGCCCAGCTCATAAAAGATGCTGCTAGAGATCTATCTCCATTTATTGCAAAACGTGTCAATTCCGCATTCACGTCTGGCACAATCCTGGGTACTACCACTGCTTAAAAAGCAAACGCTAGACCCTCTTATACCCACGAACTACCGCCCCATTACGACAGTCCCCTTTCTGCTTAAAATTCTGGATAAGATTGCCTATAATCAAATTCAAAGTTTCCTGGAACAACACAAACTCCTAGGAGAGCGCCAATCAGGATTCCACCCTCAACACGGCACAGAGACGGCCCTCATTGACCTGAAGGCACAAATAGACGAACTAAGAGATAAAGGAAAAATGGCCCTCCTCTTTCTGCTGGACCTCTCGGCAGCATTTGGCCTCGTGGACCATGGGGTACTTTGCAGTCATTTAGACTCTGCTGTACATTTCTTCAGTGAGGCTATATCCTGGATCAAATCCTTTCTTAGCGACAGGACTATGAGGGTATTCTCCCCTTCGGCAACGGCGGAGTTCCTCAGGGATCGTGTGTCTCCCCAACTCTGTACAACATATTCACTAAGCCCCTTTTCGATGATCTGGACCTTCTCGGCGTCACCTACACTAACTATGCAGATGATACCCAGATTCTCCTCCCACTTCCCGGGGATTATGGTAAGGATTTGGCCTTGGTGAACAGCGTGTATACCATCGTCCAGGCATGGATGGCAAACCAGGGTCTATGCCTGAACGATGATAAAACAGAGTTTATCATCCTGGGGATGCACCCCAACCTTAAAAAACTTAGCCAGGACTACACTTCATTTGAAATGGATGGCAATATCATCAGGGTGTCTAAAGATGTGAAGACACTTGGATTCTATCTGGATGCCACTCTCTCTTTCGACAAACAGGCAAAGTCCCTGGCATCTGCTACCGCTTACACCTGTAAGCTTATCAGAGCTGGCAAGCATTTTCTATCTGACAACAACTGTCTCATTTTAGCGAGAGCACTAATCCTCTCGAGGCTCGACTATTGGAATGCCCTCTACATTGGAGCGAATAAATCCATCACCCACCGCATTCAAATTCTACAAAACAACGTCCTGCGAGCCGCCCTCGGTATCTCTAAAAGATCACACATTTCAAAGATCAGACGCCAAAACAACTGGCTGTCTACCCAAAGCAAAATCCACCTTAAAGTAGCGTCCTTGCTTCACAAAGCCCTAAACAATGCGGCAACGAGCTATCTGACCAATACATTCGCAAAAAGAAACCATATGCACCCAGCTAGAACCGCTAATGCCAATAGGCTCATCATTCCAAGATTTAGGCTAACTAAGGTGGGGGGTAGCAGCTTCCAGGTTCAAGCGGCCCAACTATGGAACTCATTGCCTAACCCTCTACATGAGGAACAGCCGTTTCTGAAATTCAGAACCAACTACATCAACCTGCTGAAGTTCACCAATGATTAGCCCATTGGTGCACTAACATCCCCAGACCACCCAGTATTTACATATCTTGACCCTGCTCCTTCTGGCCCTTGGACCTCTTCACTCTGCCCTCCTGGTTGAGGACATAATGCTCATCCGGCACCTGTATATGTTACTGCCCCTACTATACTAGGACTGTATATTTACTGCCCCTACTACCATCCGGCACCTGTATATTTACTGCCCCTACTATATATACTATATACTTTGTAACTATGTCTGTGTCTTGTAAATTATAATTGCCTACTACTTGTGATATCTGTATATGTATCCTGTATTTTGTATGCAACCATTGCTACCTTGTAACCTAAGCTTTGCATCTTCTTGACTGTTGCGCCCGGTTACCCTTGAGTCTGCCGCGCATTACAAGTGAATAAAACAAACAAACAAACAAACAAACGTTCTTAACTGCAGAGACATCTACAACCCTTCAAACACATTCACAGTTCAAGTCAGTAGCGAGAGAGCGTGTCG
This sequence comes from Ambystoma mexicanum, assembly GCF_040938575.1. NCBI lineage: Eukaryota > Metazoa > Chordata > Amphibia > Caudata > Ambystomatidae > Ambystoma > Ambystoma mexicanum. The sequence goes on from NC_090938.1 coordinate 24,618,597, forward strand.
TATGGTGCGTGGGTGCACCGGATATGTGTGCAGCTGGTGTGGTTGTTGCATGATAGCTGCTTCTTAGCAGTAGGTGTAGTGTTGAGGAGATCGGTTGGATGTGTTCAGTCTGGAGGGTGAACACCCAGACGGAGTTCTGGCTGCGTTAGGCCTGAGGAGACGCCTAAGCTACCCGGTATGTGCTCAGCTAGTTGTATTTTATTAGATAATGAGGTGTTCGTGGGGGTGATGTTAGCATGAGAACAGCTAGCCCGAATTTATCATGGTTTAGCTGTGTTCCAGTTGAGTGATGGTGTATAGGAGAGAGTAAGCGTAGTAGTGTGATATGGTGGTTATCAGTAAAGCGCCTGTGACCAAGCACGAGAGCAGGACAGGGGGCGTACATAGCGGCATACGTATATAAAGCGACAGGATGGAGAGGGTAAACATGTGATACAGACAACACAGGGATACTGGTACATAGCATATACATAGCATAATTAGGAGATAGAGAGATATACAGAGATATATCCACTCCATCCACTAAACTTTAGCCCTCCTGTGCAAAGCCCTTTCCCTCCACCTCTTCTAAGGAGCTTCCTCAGTCATTCTTCCTGATATGCCCTCCTGTGCAATGCCCTTTCCCTCAACCTCTTCTAAGGAGCTTTCTCGGTCATTCTTCCTGATATGCCCTCCTGTGCAATGCCCTTTCTCTCCACCTCTTCTAAGGAGCTCCCTCAGTCATTCTTCCTGATATGCCTTCCCGTGCAGTGCCCGTTCCCTCCACCTCTTCTAAGGAGCTTCCTCAGTCATTCTTCCTGATATGCCCTCCTGTGCAATGCCCTTTCCCTGCACCTCTTCTAAGGAGCTTCCTCCGTAATTCTTCCTGATATGCCCTCCTGTGCAATGCCCTTTCCCTGCACCTCTTCTAAGGAGCTTCCTCAGTCATTCTTCCTGATGTGCCCTCCTGTGCAATGCCGTTCCCTCCACCTCTTCTAAGGAGCTTCCTCGGTCATTCTTCCTGATATGCCCTCCTTTGCAGTGCCCTTAACCTCGACCTCTTCTAAGGAGCTTCCTCATTCATTCTTCCTGATATGCCCTCTTGTGCTATGCCCTTTCCCTGCACCTCTTCTAAGGAGCTTCCTTGGTCATTCTTCTTGATATGCCCTCCTGTGCACTGCCCGTTTCGTCCACCTCTTCTAAGGAGCTTCCCTGGTCATTCTTCCTGATATGCCCTCCTGTGCGGTGCTCTTTCCCTGCACCTCTTCTAAGGAGCTTCCTCTGTCATTCTTCCTGATATGCCCTCCTGTGCTATGCCCTTTCCCTGCACCTCTTCTAAGGAGCTTCCTTCGTCATTCTTCCTGATATGCCCTCCTGTGCGGTGCCCATTCCCTCCACCTCTTCTAAGGAGCTTCCTTGGTCATTCTTCCTGATATGCCCTCCTGTGCGGTGCCCTTTCCCTCCACCTCTTCTAAGGAGCTTCCTTGGTCATTCTTCCTGATATGCCCTCCTGTGCAATGCCCTTTCCCTCCACCTCTTCTAAGGAGCTTCCTCACTCATTCTTCCTGATGTGCCCTCCTGTGCAATGCCCATTCCCTCCACGTCTTCTAAAGAGCTTCCTCGGTCATTCTTCCTGATATGCCCTCCTGTGAGGTGCCCTTTCCCTGCACCTCTTCTAAGGAGCTTCCTCAGTCATTCTTCCTGATATGCCCTCCTGTGCAATGCCCTTTCCCTCAACCTCTTCTAAGGAGCTTTCTCGGTCATTCTTCCTGATATGCCCTCCTGTGCAATGCCCTTTCTCTCCACCTCTTCTAAGGAGCTCCCTCAGTCATTCTTCCTGATATGCCTTCCCGTGCAGTGCCCGTTCCCTCCACCTCTTCTAAGGAGCTTCCTCAGTCATTCTTCCTGATATGCCCTCCTGTGCAATGCCCTTTCCCTGCACCTCTTCTAAGGAGCTTCCTCCGTAATTCTTCCTGATATGCCCTCCTGTGCAATGCCCTTTCCCTGCACCTCTTCTAAGGAGCTTCCTCAGTCATTCTTCCTGATGTGCCCTCCTGTGCAATGCCGTTCCCTCCACCTCTTCTAAGGAGCTTCCTCGGTCATTCTTCCTGATATGCCCTCCTTTGCAGTGCCCTTAACCTCGACCTCTTCTAAGGAGCTTCCTCATTCATTCTTCCTGATATGCCCTCTTGTGCTATGCCCGTTCCCTGCACCTCTTCTAAGGAGCTTCCTTGGTCATTCTTCTTGATATGCCCTCCTGTGCACTGCCCGTTTCGTCCACCTCTTCTAAGGAGCTTCCCTGGTCATTCTTCCTGATATGCCCTCCTGTGCGGTGCTCTTTCCCTGCACCTCTTCTAAGGAGCTTCCTCTGTCATTCTTCCTGATATGCCCTCCTGTGCTATGCCATTTCCCTGCACCTCTTCTAAGGAGCTTCCTTCGTCATTCTTCCTGATATGCCCTCCTGTGCGGTGCCCATTCCCTCCACCTCTTCTAAGGAGCTTCCTCAGTCATTCTTCCTGATATGCCCTCCTGTGCAGTGCCCTTTCCCTCCACCTCTTCTAAGAAGCTTCCTTGGTCATTCTTCCTGATATGCCCTCCTGTACAATGCCCTTTCCCTCCACCTCTTCTAAGGAGCTTCCTCAGTCATTCTTCCTGATATGCTCTCCTGTGCAATGTCCTTTCCCTCCACCTCTTCTAAGGAGCTTCCTCGGTCATTATTCCTGATATGCCCTCCTGTGCGGTGCCCTTTCCCTGCACCTCTTCTAAGGAGCTTCCTCAGTCATTCTTCCTGATGTGCCCTCCTGTGCCATGCCGTTCCCTCCACCTCTTCTAAGGAGCTTCCTTGGTCATTCTTCCTGCTATGCCCTACTGTGCGGTGCCCTTTCCCTCCACCTCTTCTAAGGAGCTTCCTCGGTCATTCTACCTGATATGCCCTCCTGTGCAATGCCCTTTCCCGCCACCTCTTCTAAGGAGCTTCCTCCGTCACTCTTCCTGATGTGCCCTCGTCTGCCATGCCCTTCGCCCCCACCTCTTCTAAGGAGCTTCCTCAGTCATTCTTCCTGATATGCCCTCTTGTGCTATGCCCTTTCCCTGCACCTCTTCTAAGGAGCTTCCTTGGTCATTCTTCCTGATATGCCCTCCTGTGCAATGCCCTTTCCCGCCACCTCTTCTAAGGAGCTTCCTCCGTCATTCTTCCTGATATGCCCTACTGTGCTATGCCCTTTCCCTGCACCTCTTCTAAGGAGCTTCCTTGGTCATTCTTCCTGATATGCCCTCCTGTGCAATGCCCTTTCCCGCCACCTCTTCTAAGGAGCTTCCTCCGTCATTCTTCCTGATATGCCCTCCTGTGCCATGCCCTTCGCCCCCACCTCTTTTAAGGAGCTTCCTCAGTCATTCTTCTTGATATGCCCTACTGTGCGGTGCCCTTTCCCTCCACCTCTTCTAAGGAGCTTCCTCACTCATTCTTCCAGATGTGCCCTCCTGTGCAATGCTGTTCCCTCCACCTCTTCTAAGGAGCTTCCTTGGTCATTCTTCCTGATGTGCCCTCCTGTGCAATACCCGTTCCCTCCACCTCTTCTAAGGAGCTTCCTCAGTCATTCTTCCTGATGTGCCCTCCTGTGCAATGCCCTTTCCCTCCACCTCTTCTAAGGAGCTTCCTCAGTCATTCTTCCTGATATGCCCTCCTGGCAATGCCCTTTCCCGCCACCTCTTGTAAGGAGCTTCCTCCGTCATTCTTCCTGATATGCCCTTGTGTGCCATGCCCTTCGCCCCCACCTCTTCTAAGGAGCTTCCTCAGTCATTCTTCCTGATATGCCCTACTGTGCGGTGCCCTTTCCGTCCACCTCTTCTAAGGAGCTTCCCTGGTCATTCTTCCTGATATGCCCTACTGTGCGGTGCCCTTTCCGTCCACCTCTTCTTAGGAGCTTCCCTGGTCATTCTTCCTGATATGCCCTCCTGTGCAATGCCCTTTCCCGCCACCTCTTCTAAGGAGCTTCCTCCGTAATTCTTCCTGATATGCCCTCCTGTGCAATGCCCTTTCCCATCATCTCTTCTAAGGAGCTTCCTCAGTCTTTCTTCCTGATATGCCCTCCTGTGCAATCCCCTTTCCCTCCAACTCTTCTAAGGAGCTTCCTCAGTCATTCTTCCTGATATGCCTTCCCGTGCAGTGCCCGTTCCCTCCACCTCTTCTAAGGAGCTTCCTCGGTCATTCTTCTTGATATGCCCTCCTGTGCAATGCCCTTTCCCTGCACCTCTTCTAAGGAGCTTCCTCAGTCATTCTTCCTGATGTGTCCTCCTGTGCAATGCCGTTCCCTCCACCTCTTCTAAGGAGCATCCTTGGTCATTCTTCCTGATATGCCCTCCTTTGCAGTGCCCTTAACCTCGACCTCTTCTAAGTAGCTTCCTCATTCATTCTTCCTGATATGCCCTCTTGTGCTATGCCCTTTCCCTGCACCTCTTCTAAGGGGCTTCCTCCGTCATTCTTCCTGATATGCCCTCCTGTGCCATGCCCTTCGCCCCCACCTCTTTTAAGGAGCTTCCTCAGTCATTCTTCTTGATATGCCCTACTGTGCGGTGCCCTTTCCCTCCACCTCTTCTAAGGAGCTTCCTCACTCATTCTTCCTGATGTGCCCTCCTGTGCAATGCTGTTCCCTCCACCTCTTCTAAGGAGCTTCCTTGGTCATTCTTCCTGATGTGCCCTCCTGTGCAATACCCGTTCCCTCCACCTCTTCTAAGGAGCTTCCTCAGTCATTCTTCCTGATGTGCCCTCCTGTGCAATGCCCTTTCCCTCCACCTCTTCTAAGGAGCTTCCTCAGTCATTCTTCCTGATATGCCCTCCTGTGCAATGCCCTTTCCCGCCACCTCTTGTAAGGAGCTTCCTCCGTCATTCTTCCTGATATGCCCTTGTGTGCCATGCCCTTCGCCCCCACCTCTTCTAAGGAGCTTCCTCAGTCATTCTTCCTGATATGCCCTACTGTGCGGTGCCCTTTCCGTCCACCTCTTCTAAGGAGCTTCCCTGGTCATTCTTCCTGATATGCCCTACTGTGCGGTGCCCTTTCCGTCCACCTCTTCTTAGGAGCTTCCCTGGTCATTCTTCCTGATATGCCCTCCTGTGCAATGCCCTTTCCCGCCACCTCTTCTAAGGAGCTTCCTCCGTAATTCTTCCTGATATGCCCTCCTGTGCAATGCCCTTTCCCATCATCTCTTCTAAGGAGCTTCCTCAGTCTTTCTTCCTGATATGCCCTCCTGTGCAATCCCCTTTCCCTCCAACTCTTCTAAGGAGCTTCCTCAGTCATTCTTCCTGATATGCCTTCCCGTGCAGTGCCCGTTCCCTCCACCTCTTCTAAGGAGCTTCCTCGGTCATTCTTCTTGATATGCCCTCCTGTGCAATGCCCTTTCCCTGCACCTCTTCTAAGGAGCTTCCTCAGTCATTCTTCCTGATGTGTCCTCCTGTGCAATGCCGTTCCCTCCACCTCTTCTAAGGAGCATCCTTGGTCATTCTTCCTGATATGCCCTCCTTTGCAGTGCCCTTAACCTCGACCTCTTCTAAGTAGCTTCCTCATTCATTCTTCCTGATATGCCCTCTTGTGCTATGCCCTTTCCCTGCACCTCTTCTAAGGAGCTTCCTTGGTCATTCTTCTTGATATGCCCTCCTGTGCAGTGCCCGTTCTGTCCACCTTTTCTAAGGAGCTTCCCTGGTCATTCTTCCTGATATGCCCTCCTGTGCGGTGCTCATTCCCTGCACCTCTTCTAAGGAGCTTCCTCTGTCATTGTTCCTGATATGCCCTCCTGTGCTATGCCCTTTCCCTGCACCTCTTCTAAGGAGCTTCCTTCGTCATTCTTCCTGATATGCCCTCCTGTGCGGTGCCCATTCCGTCCACCTCTTCTAAGGAGCTTCCTTGGTCATTCTTCCTGATATGCCCTCCTGTGCGGTGCCCTTTCCCTCCACCTCTTCTAAGGAGCTTCCTTGGTCATTCTTCCTTATATGCCCTCCTGTGCAATGCCCTTTCCCTCCACCACTTCTAAGGAGCTTCCTCAGTCATTCTTCCTGATATGCCCTCCTGTGCGGTGCCCTTTCCCTGCCCCTCTTCTAAGGAGCTTCCTCGGTCATTCTTCCTGATATGCCCTCCTGTGCGGTGCCCTTTCCCTGCACCTCTTCTAAGGCGCTTCCTTGGTCATTCTTCCTGATATGCCCTCCTGTGCAGTGCCCTTTCCCTCCACCTCTTCTAAGAAGCTTCCTTGGTCATTCTTCCTGATATGCCCTCCTGTACAATGCCCTTTCCCTCCACCTCTTCTAAGGAGCTTCCTTGGTCATTCTTCCTGATGTGCCCTCCTGTGCAATACCCGTTCCCTCCACCTCTTCTAAGGAGCTTCCTCAGTCATTCTTCCTGATGTGCCCTCCTGTGCAATGCCTGTTCCCTCCACCTCTTCTAAGGAGCTTCCTCAGTCATTCTTCTTGATATGCTCTCCTGTGCAATGCCCTTTCCCGCCACCTCTTGTAAGGAGCTTCCTCCGTCATTCTTCCTGATATGCCCTCGTGTGCCATGCCCTCCTCCCCCACCTCTTCTAAGGAGCTTCCTCAGTCATTCTTCCTGATATGCCCTACTGTGCAATGCCGTTCCCTCCACCTCTTCTAAGGAGCTTCCTCCGTAATTCTTCCTGATATGCCCTCCTGTTTAATGCCCTTTCCCATCATCTCTTCTAAGGGGCTTCCTCAGTCTTTCTTCCTGATATGCCTTCCCGTGCAATGCCCTTTCCCTGCACCTCTTCTAAGGAGATTCCTCCGTAATTCTTCCTGATATGCCCTCCTGTGCAATGCCCTTTCCCTGCACCTCTTCTAAGGAGCTTCCTCAGTCATTCTTCCTGATATGCCCTACTGTGCAATGCCGTTCCCTCCACCTCTTCTAAGGAGCATCCTTGGTCATTCTTCCTGATATGCCCTCCTTTGCAGTGCCCTTAACCTCGACCTCTTCTAAGGAGCTTCCTCATTCATTCTTCCTGATATGCCCTCTTGTGCTATGCCCTTTCCCTGCACCTCTTCTAAGGAGCTTCCTTCGTCATTCTTCCTGATATGCCCTCCTGTGCAGTGCCCTTTCCCTGCACCTCTTCTAAGGAGCTTCCTTCGTCATTCTTCCTGATATGCCCTCCTGTGCGGTGCCCATTCCCTCCACCTCTTCAGAGGAGCTTCCTTGGTCATTCTTCCTGATATGCCCTCCTGTGCGGTGCTCTTTCCCTGCACCTCTTCTAAGGAGCTTCCTCTGTCATTGTTCCTGATATGCCCTCCTGTGCAATGCCCGTTCCCTCCACCTCTTCTAAGGAGCATCCTTGGTCATTCTTCCTGATATGCCCTCCTTTGCAGTGCCCTTAACCTCGACCTCTTCTAAGGAGCTTCCTCATTCATTCTTCCTGATATGCCCTCCTGTGCGGTGTCCTTTCCCTGCACCTCTTCTAAGGAGCTTCCTTCGTCATTCTTCTTGATATGCCCTCCTGTCACTGCCCGTTTCGTCCACCTCTTCTAAGGAGCTTCCTCATTCATTCTTCCTGATGTGCCCTCCTGTGCAATGCCCGTTCCATCCACCTCTTCTAAGGAGCTTCCTCAGTCATTCTTCCTGATATGCCCTCCTGTGCAATGCCCTTCGCCCCCACCTCTTCTAAGGAGCTTCCTCAGTCATTCTTCCTGATATGCCCTACTGTGCGGTGCCCTTTCCGTCCACCTCTTCTTAGGAGCTTCCCTGGTCATTCTTCCTGATATGCCCTCCTGTGCAATGCCCTTTCCCGCCACCTCTTCTAAGGAGCTTCCTCCGTAATTCTTCCTGATATGCCCTCCTGTGCAATGCCCTTTCCCTCCAACTCTTCTAAGGAGCTTCCTCAGTCATTCTTCCTGATATGCCTTCCCGTGCAGTGCCCGTTCCCTCCACCTCTTCTAAGGAGCTTCCTCGGTCATTCTTCTTGATATGCCCTCCTGTGCAATGCCCTTTCCCTGCACCTCTTCTAAGGAGCTTCCTCAGTCATTCTTCCTGATGTGCCCTCCTGTGCAATGCCGTTCCCTCCACCTCTTCTAAGGAGCATCCTTGGTCATTCTTCCTGATATGCCCTCCTTTGCAGTGCCCTTAACCTCGACCTCTTCTAAGTAGCTTCCTCATTCATTCTTCCTGATATGCCCTCCTGTGCGGTGCTCTTTCCCTGCAACTCTTCTAAGGAGCTTCCTCTGTCATTGTTCCTGATATGTCCTCCTGTGCTATGCCCTTTCCCTGCACCTCTTCTAAGGAGCTTCCTTCGTCATTCTTCCTGATATGCCCTCCTGTGCGGTGCCCTTTCCCTCCACCTCTTCTAAGGAGCTTCCTTCGTCATTCTTCCTGATATGCCCTCCTGTGCGGTGCCCATTCCGTCCACCTCTTCTAAGGAGCTTCCTTGGTCATTCTTCCTGATATGCCCTCCTGTGCGGTGCCCTTTCCCTCCACCTCTTCTAAGGAGCTTCCTTGGTCATTCTTCCTGATATGCCCTCCTGTGCAATGCCCTTTCCCTCCACCACTTCTAAGGAGCTTCCTCAGTCATTCTTCCTGATATGCCCTCCTGTGCGGTGCCCTTTCCCTGCCCCTCTTCTAAGGAGCTTCCTCATTCATTCTTCCTGATATGCCCTCTTGTGCTATGCCCTTTCCCTGCACCTCTTCTAAGGAGCTTCCTTGGTCATTCTTCTTGATATGCCCTCCTGTGCAGTGCCCGTTCCGTCCACCTCTTCTAAGGAGCTTCCCTGGTCATTCTTCCTGATATGCCCTCCTGTGCGGTGCCCTTTCCCTGAACCTCTTCTAAGGCGCTTCCTTGGTCATTCTTCCTGATATGCCCTCCTGTGCAGTGCCCTTTCCCTCCACCTCTTCTAAGAAGCTTCCTTGGTCATTCTTCCTGATATGCCCTCCTTTGCAGTGCCCTTAACCTCGACCTCTTCTAAGGAGCTTCCTCATTCATTCTTCCTGATATGCCCTCTTGTGCTATGCCCTTTCCCTCCACCTCTTCTAAGGAGCTTCCTTGGTCATTCTTCCTGATGTGCCCTCCTGTGCAATACCCGTTCCCTCCACCTCTTCTAAGGAGCTTCCTCAGTCATTCTTCCTGATGTGCCCTCCTGTGCAATGCCTGTTCCCTCCACCTCTTCTAAGGAGCTTCCTCAGTCATTCTTCCTGATATGCTCTCCTGTGCAATGCCCTTTCCCGCCACCTCTTGTAAGGAGCTTCCTCCGTCATTCTTCCTGATATGCCCTCGTGTGCCATGCCCTCCGCCCCCACCTCTTCTAAGGAGCTTCCTCAGTCATTCTTCCTGATATGCCCTCCTGTGCAATGCCGTTCCCTCCACCTCTTCTAAGGAGCTTCCTCCGTAATTCTTCCTGATATGCCCTCCTGTGCAATGCCCTTTCCCATCATCTCTTCTAAGGGGCTTCCTCAGTCTTTCTTCCTGATATGCCCTCCTGTGCAATGCCCTTTCCCTCCAACTCTTCTAAGGAGCTTCCTCTGTCATTCTTCCTGATATGCCTTCCCGTGCAGTGCCCGTTCCCTTCACCTCTTCTAAGGAGCTTCCTCGGTCATTCTTCCTGATATGCCCTCTTGTGCTATGCCCTTTCCCTGCACCTCTTCTAAGGAGCTTCCTCACTCATTCTTCCTGATGTGCCCTCCTGTGCAATGCCGTTCCCTCCACCTCTTCTAAGGAGCTTCCTTGGTCATTCTTCCTGATATGCCCTCCTTTGCAGTGCCCTTAACCTCGACCTCTTCTAAGGAGCTTCCTCATTCATTCTTCCTGATATGCCCTCTTGTGCTATGCCCTTTCCCTGCACCTCTTCTAAGGAGCTTCCTTGGTCATTCTTCTTGATATGCCCTCCTGTGCACTGCCCGTTTCGTCCACCTCTTCTAAGGAGCTTCCCTGGTCATTCTTCCTGATATGCCCTCCTGTGCGGTGCCCATTCCCTCCACCTCTTCAGAGGAGCTTCCTTGGTCATTCTTCCTGATATGCCCTCCTGTGCGGTGCCCTTTCCCTCCCCCTCTTCTAAGGAGCTTCCTTGGTCATTCTTCCTGATATGCCCTCCTGTGCAATGCCCTTTCCCTCCACCTCTTCTAAGGAGCTTCCTCACTCATTCTTCCTGATGTGCCCTCCTGTGCAATGCCCATTCCCTCCACGTCTTCTAAGGAGCATCCTCGGTCATTCTTCCTGATATGCCCTCCTGTGAGGTGCCCTTTCCCTGCACCTCTTCTAAGAAGCTTCCTTGGTCATTCTTCCTGATATGCCCTCCTGTACAATGCCCTTTCCCTCCACCTCTTTTAAGGAGCTTCCTCAGTCATTCTTCCTGATATGCTCTCCTGTGCAATGTCCTTTCCCTCCACCTCTTCTAAGGAGCTTCCTCAGTCATTCTTCCTGATATGCCCTCCTGTGAGGTGCCCTTTCCCTGCACCTCTTCTAAGGAGCTTCCTCAGTCATTCTTCCTGATATGCCCTCCTGTACAATGCCCTTTCCCTCAGACCTCTTCTAAGGAGCTTCCCTGGTCATTCTTCCTGATATGCCCTCCTGTGCGGTGCCCTTTCCCTGCCCCTCTTCTAAGGAGCTTCCTCGGTCATTCTTCCTGATATGCCCTCCTGTGCAGTGCCCTTTCCCTGCACCTCTTCTAAGGCGCTTCCTTGGTCATTCTTCCTGATATGCCCTCCTGTACAATGCCCTTTCCCTCAGACCTCTTCTAAGGAGCTTCCTCAGTCATTCTTCCTGATATGCCCTCCTGTGCAGTGCCCTTTCCCTGCACCTCATCTAAGGAGCTTCCTCAGTCATTCTTCCTGATGTGCCCTCCTGTGCCATGCCGTTCCCTCCACCTCTTCTAAGGAGCTTTCTCGGTCATTCTTCCTGATATGCCCTCCTGTGCAATGCCCTTTCCCGCCACCTCTTCTAAGGAGCTTCCTCCGTCATTCTTCCTGATGTACCCTCGTCTGCCATGCCCTTCGCCCCCACCTCTTCTAAGGAGCTTCCTCAGTCATTCTTCCTGATATGCCCTCCTGTGCAATGCCCTTTCCCGCCACCTCTTCTAAGGAGCTTCCTCGGTCATTCTTCCTGATATGCCCTCCTGTGCAATGCCCTTTCCCTCCACCTCTTCTAAGGAGCTTCCTTAGTCATTCTTCCTGATATGCCCTCCTGTGCAGTGCCCTTTCCCTGCACCTCTTCTAAGGAGCTTCCTCGGTCATTCTTCCAGATATGCCCTCCTGTGCAATGCCCTTTCCCGCCACCTCTTCTAAGGAGCTTCCTCCGTCATTCTTCCTGATATGCCCTCCTGTGCCATGCCCTTCGCCCCCACCTCTTTTAAGGAGCTTCCTCAGTCATTCTTCTTGATATGCCCTACTGTGCGGTGCCCTTTCCGTCCACCCCTTCTAAGGAGCTTCCCTGGTCATTCTTCCTGATATGCCCTCCTGTGCAATGCCCTTTCCCTGCACCTCTTCTAAGGAGCTTCCTTGGTCATTCTTCCTGATATGCCCTACTGTGCGGTGCCCTTTCCCTGCACCTCTTCTAAGGAGCTTCCTCACTCATTCTTCCTGATGTTCCCTCCTGTACAATGCTGTTCCCTCCACCTCTTCTAAGGAGCTTCCTTGGTCATTCTTCCTGATGTGCCCTCCTGTGCAATACCCGTTCCCTCCACCTCTTCTAAGGAGCTTCCTCAGTCATTCTTCCTGATGTGCCCTCCTGTGCAATGCCCGTTCCATCCACCTCTTCTAAGGAGCTTCCTCAGTCATTCTTCCTGATATGCCCTCCTGTGCAATGCCCTTTCCCGCCACCTCTTGTAAGGAGCTTCCTCCGTCATTCTTCCTGATATGCCCTCGTGTGCCATGCCCTTTCCGTCCACCTCTTCTAAGGAGCTTCCCTGGTCATTCTTCCTGATATGCCCTACTGTGCGGTGCCCTTTCCGTCCACCTCTTCTTAGGAGCTTCCCTGGTCATTCTTCCTGATATGCCCTCCTGTGCAATGCCCTTTCCCGCCACCTCTTCTAAGGAGCTTCCTCCGTAATTCTTCCTGATATGCCCTCCTGTGCAATGCCCTTTCCCATCATCTCTTCTAAGGAGCTTCCTCAGTCTTTCTTCCTGATATGCCCTCCTGTGCAATGCCCTTTCCCTCCAACTCTTCTAAGGAGCTTCCTCAGTCATTCTTCCTGATATGCCTTCCCGTGCAGTGCCCGTTCCCTCCACCTCTTCTAAGGAGCTTCCTCGGTCATTCTTCCTGATATGCCCTCCTGTGCAATGCCCTTTCCCTGCACCTCTTCTAAGGAGCTTCCTCGGTCATTCTTCCTGATATGCCCTCCTGTGCAATGCCCGTTCCCTCCACCTCTTCTAAGGAGCATCCTTGGTCATTCTTCCTGATATGCCCTCCTTTGCAGTGCCCTTAACCTCGACCTCTTCTAAGGAGCTTCCTCATTCATTCTTCCTGATATGCCCTCTTGTGCTATGCCCTTTCCCTGCACCTCTTCTAAGGAGCTTCCTTGGTCATTCTTCTTGATATGCCCTCCTGTGCAGTGCCCGTTCTGTCCACCTCTTCTAAGGAGCTTCCCTGGTCATTCTTCCTGATATGCCCTCCTGTGCGGTGCTCTTTCCCTGCACCTCTTCTAAGGAGCTTCCTCTGTCATTGTTCCTGATATGCCCTCCTGTGCGGTGCCCATTCCGTCCACCTCTTCTAAGGAGCTTCCTTGGTCATTCTTCCTGATATGCCCTCCTGTGCGGTGCCCTTTCCCTCCACCTCTTCTAACGAGCTTCCTTGGTCATTCTTCCTGATATGCCCTCCTGTGCAATGCCCTTTCCCTCCACCACTTCTAAGGAGCTTCCTCAGTCATTCTTCCTGATATGCCCTCCTGTGCGGTGCCCTTTCCCTGCCCCTCTTCTAAGGAGCTTCCTCTGTCATTCTTCCTGATATGCCCTCCTGTGCGGTGCCCTTTCCCTGCACCTCTTCTAAGGCGCTTCCTTGGTCATTCTTCCTGATATGCCCTCCTGTGCAGTGCCCTTTCCCTCCACCTCTTCTAAGAAGCTTCCTTGGTCATTCTTCCTGATATGTCCTCCTGTACAATGCCCTTTCCCTCCACCTCTTCTAAGAAGCTTCCTCGGTCATTATTCCTGATATGCCCTCCTGTGCGGTGCCCTTTCCCTGCACCTCTTCTAAGGAGCTTCCTCAGTCATTCTTCCTGATGTGCCCTCCTGTGCCATGCCGTTCCCTCCACCTCTTCTAAGGAGCTTCCTCGGTCATTCTTCCTGATATGCCCTCTTGTGCGGTGCCCTTTCCCTGCACCTCTTCTAAGGAGCTTCCTCAGTCGTTCTTCCTGATAGGCCCTCTTGTGCTATGCCCTTTCCGTGCACCTCTTCTAAGGAGCTTCCTTGGTCATTCTTCCTGCTATGCCCTACTGTGCGGTGCCCTTTCCCTCCACCTCTTCTAAGGAACTTCCTCGGTCATTCTACCTGATATGCCCTCCTGTGCAATGCCCTTTCCCGCCACCTCTTCTAAGGAGCTTCCTCCGTCATTCTTCCTGATGTGCCCTCGTCTGCCATGCCCTTCGCCCCCACCTCTTCTAAGGAGCTTCCTCCGTCATTCTTCCTGATGTGCCCTCGTCTGCCATGCCCTTCGCCCCCACCTCTTCTAAGGAACTTCCTCGGTCATTCTACCTGATATGCCCTCCTGTGCAATGCCCTTTCCCTCCACCTCTTCTAAGGAGCTTCCTTAGTCATTCTTCCTGATATGCCTTCCCGTGCAGTGCCCGTTCCCTCCACCTCTTCTAAGGAGCTTCCTCGGTCATTCTTCCTGATATGCCCTCCTGGGCAATGCCCTTTCCCTGCACCTCTTCTAAGGAGCTTCCTTGGTCATTCTTCCTGATATGCCCTCCTGTGCGGTGCCCTTTCCCGCCACCTCTTCTAAGGAGCTTCCTCCGTCATTCTTCCTGATATGCCCTCCTGTGCCATGCAGTTCCCTCCACCTCTTCTAAGGAGCTTCCTTGGTCATTCTTCCTGATGTGCCCTCCTGTGCAATACCCGTTCCTTCCACCTCTTCTAAGGAGCTTCCTCAGTCATTCTTCCTGATGTGCCCTCCTGTGCAATGCCCGTTCCATCCACCTCTTCTAAGGAGCTTCCTCAGTCATTCTTCCTGATATGCCCTCCTGTGCAATGCCCTTTCCCGCCACCTCTTGTAAGGAGCTTCCTCCGTCATTCTTCCTGATATGCCCTCGTGTGCCATGCCCTTCGCCCCCACCTCTTCTAAGGAGCTTCCTCAGTCATTCTTCCTGATATGCCCTACTGTGCGGTGCCCTTTCCGTCCACCTCTTCTAAGGAGCTTCCCTGGTCATTCTTCCTGATATGCCCTACAGAGCGGTGCCCTTTCCGTCCACCTCTTCTTAGGAGCTTCCCTGGTCATTCTTCCTGATATGCCCTCCTGTGCAATGCCCTTTCCCGCCACCTCTTCTAAGGAGCTTCCTCCGTAATTCTTTCCTGTGCAATGCCCTTTCCCATCATCTCTTCTAAGGAGCTTCCTCAGTCTTTCTTCCTGATATGCCCTCCTGTGCAATGCCCTTTCCCTCCAACTCTTCTAAGGAGCTTCCTCAGTCATTCTTCCTGATATGCCTTCCCGTGCAGTGCCCGTTCCCTCCACCTCTTCTAAGGAGCTTCCTCGGTCATTCTTCCTGATATGCCCTCCTTTGCAGTGCCCTTAACCTCGACCTCTTCTAAGTAGCTCCCTCATTCATTCTTCCTGATATGCCCTCTTGTGCTATGCCCTTTCCCTGCACCTCTTCTAAGGAGCTTCCTTGGTCATTCTTCTTGATATGCCCTCCTGTGCAGTGCCCGTTCTGTCCACCTCTTCTAAGGAGCTTTCCTGGTCATTCTTCCTGATATGCCCTCCTGTGCGGTGCTCTTTCCCTGCACCTCTTCTAAGGAGCTTCCTCTGTCATTGTTCCTGATATGCCCTCCTGTGCTATGCCCTTTCCCTGCACCTCTTCTAAGGAGCTTCCTTCGTCATTCTTCCTGATATGCCCTCCTGTGCGGTGCCCATTCCGTCTACCTCTTCCAAGGAGCTTCCTTGGTCATTCTTCCTGATATGCCCTCCTGTGCGGTGCCCTTTCCCTCCACCTCTTCTAACGAGCTTCCTTGGTCATTCTTCCTGATATGCCCTCCTGTGCAATGCCCTTTCCCTCCACCACTTCTAAGGAGCTTCCTCAGTCATTCTTCCTGATATGCCCTCCTGTGCGGTGCCCTTTCCCTGCCCCTCTTCTAAGGAGCTTCCTCGGTCATTCTTCCTGATATGCCCTCCTGTGTGGTGCCCTTTCCCTGCACCTCTTCTAAGGCGCTTCCTTGGTCATTCTTCCTGATATGCCCCCCTGTGCAGTGCCCTTTCCCTCCACCTCTTCTAAGGAGCTTCCTCAGTCATTCTTCCTGATATGCTCTCCTGTGCAATGTCCTTTCCCTCCACCTCTTCTAAGAAGCTTCCTCGGTCATTATTCCTGATATGCCCTCCTGTGCGGTGCCCTTTCCCTGCACCTCTTCTAAGGAGCTTCCTCAGTCATTCTTCCTGATGTGCCCTCCTGTGCCATGCCGTTCCCTCCACCTCTTCTAAGGAGCTTCCACGGTCATTCTTCCTGATATGCCCTCTTGTGCGGTGCCCTTTCCCTGCACCTCTTCTAAGGAGCTTCCTCAGTCGTTCTTCCTGATAGGCCCTCTTGTGCAGTGCCCTTTCCGTGCACCTCTTCTAAGGAGCTTCCTCGGTCAGTCTTCCTGATGTGCCCTACTGTGCGGTGCCCTTTCCCTCCACCTCTTCTAAGGAACTTCCTCGGTCATTCTACCTGATATGCCTTCCTGTGCAATGCCCTTTCCCATCACCTCTTCTAAGGAGCTTCCTCGGTCATTCTTCCTGATATGCCCTCCTGTGCAATGCCCTTTCCCTGCACCTCTTCTAAGGAGCTTCCTTGGTCATTCTTCCTGATATGCCCTCCTGTGCAATGCCCTTTCCCGCCACCTCTTCTAAGGAGCTTCCTCCGTCATTCTTCCTGATATGCCCTCCTGTGCCATGCCCTTCGCCCCCACCTCTTTTAAGGAGCTTCCTCAGTCATTCTTCCTGATATGCCCTACTGTGCGGTGCCGTTCCCTCCACCTCTTCTAAGGAGCTTCCTCGGTCATTCTTCCTGATATGCCCTCCTGTGCAATGCCCTTTCCCGCCACCTCTTGTAAGGAGCTTCCTCCGTCATTCTTCCTGATATGCCCTCGTGTGCCATGCCCTTCGCCCCCACCTCTTCTAAGGAGCTTCCTCAGTCATTCTTCCTGATATGCCCTACTGTGCGGTGCCCTTTCCGTCCACCTCTTCTTAGGAGCTTCCCTGGTCATTCTTCCTGATATGCCCTACTGTGCGGTGCCCTTTCCCATCATCTCTTCTAAGGAGCTTCCTCAGTCTTTCTTCCTGATATGCCCTCCTGT
Source organism: Ambystoma mexicanum (assembly GCF_040938575.1). Taxonomy (NCBI): domain Eukaryota; kingdom Metazoa; phylum Chordata; class Amphibia; order Caudata; family Ambystomatidae; genus Ambystoma; species Ambystoma mexicanum. The sequence continues at coordinate 24,635,021 of NC_090938.1, forward strand.
GCAATGCCCTTTCCCTCCAACTCTTCTAAGGATCTTCCTCAGTCTTTCTTCCTGATATGCCCTCCTGTGCAATGCCCTTTCCCTGCACCTCTTCTAAGGAGCTTCCTCAGTCATTCTTCGTGATGTGCCCTCCTGTGCAATGCCGTTCCCTCCACCTCTTCTAAGGAGCTTCCTTGGTCATTCTTCCTGATATGCCCTCCTGTGCGGTGCCCTTTCCCTGCACCTCTTCTAAGGAGCTTCCTCACTCATTCTTCCTGATGTGCCCTCCTGTGCAATACCCGTTCCCTCCACCTCTTCTAAGGAGCTTCCTCAGTCATTCTTCCTGATGTGCACTCCTGTGCAATGCCCGTTCCATCCACCTCTTCTAAGGAGCTTCCTCAGTCATTCTTCCTGATATGCCCTCCTGTGCAATGCCCTTTCCCGCCACCTCTTGTAAGGAGCTTCCTCCGTCATTCTTCCTGATATGCCCTCGTGTGCCATGCCCTTCGCCCCCACCTCTTCTAAGAAGCTTCCTCAGTCATTCTTCCTGATATGCCCTACTGTGCGGTGCCCTTTCCGTCCACCTCTTCTAAGGAGCTTCCCTGGTCATTCTTCCTGATATGCCCTACTGTGCGGTGCCCTTTCCGTCCACCTCTTCTTAGGAGCTTCCCTGGTCATTCTTCCTGATATGCCCTCCTGTGCAATGCCCTTTCCCGCCACCTATTCTAAGGAGCTTCCTCCGTAATTCTTTCCTGTGCAATGCCCTTTCCCATCATCTCTTCTAAGGAGCTTCCTCAGTCTTTCTTCCTGATATGCCCTCCTGTGCAATGCCCTTTCCCTCCAACTCTTCTAAGGAGCTTCCTCAGTCATTCTTCCTGATATGCCTTCCCGTGCAGTGCCCGTTCCCTCCACCTCTTCTAAGGAGCTTCCTCGGTCATTCTTCCTGATATGCCCTCCTGTGCAATGCCCTTTCCCTGCACCTCTTCTAAGGAGCTTCCTCAGTCATTCTTCCTGATGTGCCCTCCTGTGCAATGCCGTTCCCTCCACCTCTTCTAAGGAGCATCCTTGGTCATTCTTCCTGATATGCCTTCCCGTGCAGTGCCCTTTCCCTGCTTCTCTTCTAAGGAGCTTCCTTGGTCATTCTTCTTGATATGCCCTCCTGTGCAGTGCCCGTTCTGTCCACCTCTTCTAAGGAGCTTCCCTGGTCATTCTTCCTGATATGCCCTCCTGTGCGGTGCTCTTTCCCTGCACCTCTTCTAAGGAGCTTCCTCTGTCATTGTTCCTGATATGCCCTCCTGTGCTATGCCCTTTCCCTGCACCTCTTCTAAGGAGCTTCCTTCGTCATTCTTCCTGATATGCCCTCCTGTGCGGTGCCCATTCCGTCCACCTCTTCTAAGGAGCTTCCTTGGTCATTCTTCCTGATATGCCCTCCTGTGCAATGCCCTTTCCCTCCACCACTTCTAAGGAGCTTCCTCAGTCATTCTTCCTGATATGCCCTCCTGTGAGGTGCCCTTTCCCTGCCCCTCTTCTAAGGAGCTTCCTCGGTCATTCTTCCTGATATGCCCTCCTGTGCGGTGCCCTTTCCCTGCACCTCTTCTAAGGCGCTTCCTTGGTCATTCTTCCTGATATGCCCTCCTGTGCAGTGCCCTTTCCCTCCACCTCTTCTAAGAAGCTTCCTTGGTCATTCTTCCTGATATGTCCTCCTGTACAATGCCCTTTCCCTCCACCTCTTCTAAGGAGCTTCCTCAGTCATTCTTCCTGATATGCTCTCCTGTGCAATGTCCTTTCCCTCCACCTCTTCTAAGAAGCTTCCTCGGTCATTATTCCTGATATGCCCTCCTGTGCGGTGCCCTTTCCCTGCACCTCTTCTAAGGAGCTTCCTCAGTCATTCTTCCTGATGTGCCCTCCTGTGCCATGCCGTTCCCTCCACCTCTTCTAAGGAGCTTCCTCGGTCATTCTTCCTGATATGCCCTCTTGTGCGGTGCCCTTCCCCTGCACCTCTTCTAAGGAGCTTCCTCGGTCATTCTTCCTGATATGCCCTCTTGTGCTATGCCCTTTCCCTGCACCTCTTCTAAGGAGCTTCCTTGGTCATTCTTCCTGCTATGCCCTACTGTGCGGTGCCCTTTCCCTCCACCTCTTCTAAGGAACTTCCTCGGTCATTCTACCTGATATGCCCTCCTGTGCAATGCCCTTTCCCATCACCTCTTCTAAGGAGCTTCCTCGGTCATTCTTCCTGATATGCCCTCCTGTACAATGCCCTTTCCCTCCACCTCTTCTAAGGAGCTTCCTCAGTCATTCTTCCTGATATGCCCTCCTGTGCAATGCCCTTTCCCTCCACCTCTTCTAAGGAGCTTCCTTGGTCATTCTTCCTGATATGCCCTCCTGTGCAATGCCCTTTCCCGCCACCTCTTCTAAGGAGCTTCCTCCGTCATTCTTCCTGATATGCCCTCCTGTGCCATGCCCTTCGCCCCCACCTCTTTTAAGGAGCTTCCTCAGTCATTCTTCTTGATATGCCCTACTGTGCGGTGCTCTTTCCCTGCACCTCTTCTAAGGAGCTTCCTCGGTCATTCTTCCTGATATGCCCTACTGTGCAATGCCCTTTCCCTGCACCTCTTCTAAGGAGCTTCCTTGGTCATTCTTCCTGATATGCCCTCCTGTACAATGCTGTTCCCTCCACCTCTTCTAAGGAGCTTCCTCGGTCACTCTTCCTGATATGCCCTCCTGTGCGGTGCCCTTTCCCTGCACCTCTTCTAAGGAGCTTCCTCAGTCATTCTTCCTGATATGCCCTACTGTGCGGTGCCCTTTCCGTCCACCTCTTCTAAGGAGCTTCCCTGGTCATTCTTCCTGATATGCCCTACTGTGCGGTGCCCTTTCCGTCCACCTCTTCTTAGGAGCTTCCCGGGTCATTCTTCCTGATATGCCCTCCTGTGCAATGCCCTTTCCCGCCACCTCTTCTAAGGAGCTTCCTCAGTCATTCTCCCTGATATGCCTTCCCGTGCAGTGCCCGTTCCCTCCACCTCTTCTAAGGAGCTTCCTCGGTCATTCTTCTTGATATGCCCTCCTTTGCAGTGCCCTTAACCTCGACCTCTTCTAAGTAGCTTCCTCATTCATTCTTCCTGATATGCACTCTTGTGCTATGCCCTTTCCCTGCACCTCTTCTAAGGAGCTTCCTTGGTCATTCTTCTTGATATGCCCTCCTGTGCAGTGCCCGTTCTGTCCACCTCTTCTAAGGAGCTTCCCTGGTCATTCTTCCTGATATGCCCTCCTGTGCGGTGCCCTTTCCCTCCACCTCTTCTAAGGAGCTTCCTTGGTCATTCTTCCTGATATGCCCTCCTGTGCAATGCCCTTTCCCTCCACCACTTCTAAGGAGCTTCCTCAGTCATTCTTCCTGATATGCCCTCCTGTGCGGTGCCCTTTCCCTGCCCCTCTTCTAAGGAGCTTCCTCGGTCATTCTTCCTGATATGCCCTCCTGTGCGGTGCCCTTTCCCTGAACCTCTTCTAAGGCGCTTCCTTGGTCATTCTTCCTGATATGCCCTCCTGTGCAGTGCCCTTTCCCTCCACCTCTTCTAAGAAGCTTCCTTGGTCATTCTTCCTGATATGCCCTCCTGTACAATGCCCTTTCCCTCCACCTCTTCTAAGGAGCTTCCTTGGTCATTCTTCCTGATGTGCCCTCCTGTGCAATACCCGTTCCCTCCACCTCTTCTAAGGAGCTTCCTCAGTCATTCTTCCTGATGTGCCCTCCTGTGCAATGCCTGTTCCCTCCACCTCTTCTAAGGAGCTTCCTCAGTCATTCTTCCTGATATGCTCTCCTGTGCCATGCCCTTCGCCCCCACCTCTTTTAAGGAGCTTCCTCAGTCATTCTTCCTGATATGCCCTCCTGTGCAATGCCCTTTCCCGCCACCTCTTGTAAGGAGCTTCCTCCGTCATTCTTCCTGATATGCCCTCGTGTGCCATGCCCTTCGCCCCCACCTCTTCTAAGGAGCTTCCTCAGTCATTCTTCCTGATATGCCCTACTGTGCGGTGCCCTTTCCGTCCACCTCTTCTTAGGAGCATCCCTGGTCATTCTTCCTGATATGCCCTACTGTGCGGTGCCCTTTCCCATCATCTCTTCTAAGGAGCTTCCTCAGTCTTTCTTCCTGATATGCCCTCCTGTGCAATGCCCTTTCCCTCCAACTCTTCTAAGGATCTTCCTCAGTCTTTCTTCCTGATATGCCCTCCTGTGCAATGCCCTTTCCCTGCACCTCTTCTAAGGAGCTTCCTCAGTCATTCTTCGTGATGTGCCCTCCTGTGCAATGCCGTTCCCTCCACCTCTTCTAAGGAGCTTCCTTGGTCATTCTTCCTGATATGCCCTCCTGTGCGGTGCCCTTTCCCTGCACCTCTTCTAAGGAGCTTCCTCACTCATTCTTCCTGATGTGCCCTCCTGTGCAATACCCGTTCCCTCCACCTCTTCTAAGGAGCTTCCTCAGTCATTCTTCCTGATGTGCACTCCTGTGCAATGCCCGTTCCATCCACCTCTTCTAAGGAGCTTCCTCAGTCATTCTTCCTGATATGCCCTCCTGTGCAATGCCCTTTCCCGCCACCTCTTGTAAGGAGCTTCCTCCGTCATTCTTCCTGATATGCCCTCGTGTGCCATGCCCTTCGCCCCCACCTCTTCTAAGAAGCTTCCTCAGTCATTCTTCCTGATATGCCCTACTGTGCGGTGCCCTTTCCGTCCACCTCTTCTAAGGAGCTTCCCTGGTCATTCTTCCTGATATGCCCTACTGTGCGGTGCCCTTTTCGTCCACCTCTTCTTAGGAGCTTCCCTGGTCATTCTTCCTGATATGCCCTCCTGTGCAATGCCCTTTCCCGCCACCTCTTCTAAGGAGCTTCCTCCGTAATTCTTTCCTGTGCAATGCCCTTTCCCATCATCTCTTCTAAGGAGCTTCCTCAGTCCTTCTTCCTGATATGCCCTCCTGTGCAATGCCCTTTCCCTCCAACTCTTCTAAGGAGCTTCCTCAGTCATTCTTCCTGATATGCCTTCCCGTGCAGTGCCCGTTCCCTCCACCTCTTCTAAGGAGCTTCCTCGGTCATTCTTCCTGATATGCCCTCCTGTGCAATGCCCTTTCCCTGCACCTCTTCTAAGGAGCTTCCTCAGTCATTCTTCCTGATGTGCCCTCCTGTGCAATGCCGTTCCCTCCACCTCTTCTAAGGAGCATCCTTGGTCATTCTTCCTGATATGCCTTCCTGTGCAGTGCCCTTTCCCTGCACCTCTTCTAAGGAGCTTCCTTGGTCATTCTTCTTGATATGCCCTCCTGTGCAGTGCCCGTTCTGTCCACCTCTTCTAAGGAGCTTCCCTGGTCATTCTTCCTGATATGCCCTCCTGTGCGGTGCTCTTTCCCTGCTCCTCTTCTAAGGAGCTTTCTCTGTCATTGTTCCTGATATGCCCTCCTGTGCTATGCCCTTTCCCTGCACCTCTTCTAAGGAGCTTCCTTCGTCATTCTTCCTGATATGCCCTCCTGTGCAGTGCCCATTCCGTCCACCTCTTCTAAGGAGCTTCCTTGGTCATTCTTCCTGATATGCCCTCCTGTGCAATGCCCTTTCCCTCCACCACTTCTAAGGAGCTTCCTCAGTCATTCTTCCTGATATGCCCTCCTGTGCGGTGCCCTTTCCCTGCCCCTCTTCTAAGGAGCTTCCTCGGTCATTCTTCCTGATATGCCCTCCTGTGCGGTGCCCTTTCCCTGCACCTCTTCTAAGGCGCTTCCTTGGTCATTCTTCCTGATATGCCCTCCTGTGCAGTGCCCTTTCCCTCCACCTCTTCTAAGAAGCTTCCTTGGTCATTCTTCCTGATATGTCCTCCTGTACAATGCCCTTTCCCTCCACCTCTTCTAAGGAGCTTCCTCAGTCATTCTTCCTGATATGCTCTCCTGTGCAATGTCCTTTCCCTCCACCTCTTCTAAGAAGCTTCCTCGGTCATTATTCCTGATATGCCCTCCTGTGCGGTGCCCTTTCCCTGCACCTCTTCTAAGGAGCTTCCTCAGTCATTCTTCCTGATGTGCCCTCCTGTGCCATGCCGTTCCCTCCACCTCTTCTAAGGAGCTTCCTCGGTCATTCTTCCTGATATGCCCTCTTGTGCGGTGCCCTTCCCCTGCACCTCTTCTAAGGAGCTTCCTCGGTCATTCTTCCTGATATGCCCTCTTGTGCTATGCCCTTTCCCTGCACCTCTTCTAAGGAGCTTCCTTGGTCATTCTTCCTGCTATGCCCTACTGTGCGGTGCCCTTTCCCTCCACCTCTTCTAAGGAACTTCCTCGGTCATTCTACCTGATATGCCCTCCTGTGCAATGCCCTTTCCCATCACCTCTTCTAAGGAGCTTCCTCGGTCATTCTTCCTGATATGCCCTCCTGTACAATGCCCTTTCCCTCCACCTCTTCTAAGGAGCTTCCTCAGTCATTCTTCCTGATATGCCCTCCTGTGCAATGCCCTTTCCCTCCACCTCTTCTAAGGAGCTTCCTTGGTCATTCTTCCTGATATGCCCTCCTGTGCAATGCCCTTTCCCGCCACCTCTTCTAAGGAGCTTCCTCCGTCATTCTTCCTGATATGCCCTCCTGTGCCATGCCCTTCGCCCCCACCTCTTTTAAGGAGCTTCCTCAGTCATTCTTCTTGATATGCCCTACTGTGCGGTGCTCTTTCCCTGCACCTCTTCTAAGGAGCTTCCTCGGTCATTCTTCCTGATATGCCCTACTGTGCAATGCCCTTTCCCTGCACCTCTTCTAAGGAGCTTCCTTGGTCATTCTTCCTGATATGCCCTCCTGTACAATGCTGTTCCCTCCACCTCTTCTAAGGAGCTTCCTCGGTCACTCTTCCTGATATGCCCTCCTGTGCGGTGCCCTTTCCCTGCACCTCTTCTAAGGAGCTTCCTCAGTCATTCTTCCTGATATGCCCTACTGTGCGGTGCCCTTTCCGTCCACCTCTTCTAAGGAGCTTCCCTGGTCATTCTTCCTGATATGCCCTACTGTGCGGTGCCCTTTCCGTCCACCTCTTCTTAGGAGCTTCCCTGGTCATTCTTCCTGATATGCCCTCCTGTGCAATGCCCTTTCCCGCCACCTCTTCTAAGGAGCTTCCTCAGTCATTCTTCCTGATATGCCTTCCCGTGCAGTGCCCGTTCCCTCCACCTCTTCTAAGGAGCTTCCTCGGTCATTCTTCTTGATATGCCCTCCTTTGCAGTGCCCTTAACCTCGACCTCTTCTAAGTAGCTTCCTCATTCATTCTTCCTGATATGCCCTCTTGTGCTATGCCCTTTCCCTGCACCTCTTCTAAGGAGCTTCCTTGGTCATTCTTCTTGATATGCCCTCCTGTGCAGTGCCCGTTCTGTCCACCTCTTCTAAGGAGCTTCCCTGGTCATTCTTCCTGATATGCCCTCCTGTGCGGTGCCCTTTCCCTCCACCTCTTCTAAGGAGCTTCCTTGGTCATTCTTCCTGATATGCCCTCCTGTGCAATGCCCTTTCCCTCCACCACTTCTAAGGAGCTTCCTCAGTCATTCTTCCAAATATGCCCTCCTGTGCGGTGCCCTTTCCCTGCCCCTCTTCTAAGGAGCTTCCTCGGTCATTCTTCCTGATATGCCCTCCTGTGCGGTGCCCTTTCCCTGAACCTCTTCTAAGGCGCTTCCTTGGTCATTCTTCCTGATATGCCCTCCTGTGCAGTGCCCTTTCCCTCCACCTCTTCTAAGAAGCTTCCTTGGTCATTCTTCCTGATATGCCCTCCTGTACAATGCCCTTTCCCTCCACCTCTTCTAAGGAGCTTCCTTGGTCATTCTTCCTGATGTGCCCTCCTGTGCAATACCCGTTCCCTCCACCTCTTCTAAGGAGCTTCCTCAGTCATTCTTCCTGATGTGCCCTCCTGTGCAATGCCTGTTCCCTCCACCTCTTCTAAGGAGCTTCCTCAGTCATTCTTCCTGATATGCTCTCCTGTGCAATGCCCTTTCCCGCCACCTCTTGTAAGGAGCTTCCTCCGTCATTCTTCCTGATCTGCCCTCGTGTGCCATGCCCTCCGCCCCACCTCTTCTAAGGAGCTTCCTCAGTCATTCTTCCTGATATGCCCTACTGTGCAGTGCCCTTTCCGTCCACCTCTTCCTAGGAGCTTCCCTGGTCATTCTTCCTGATATGCCCTCCTGTGCAATGCCCTTTCCCACCACCTCTTCTAAGGAGCTTCCTCCGTAATTCTTCCTGATATGCCCTCCTGTGCAATGCCCTTTCCCATCATCTCTTCTAAGGGGCTTCCTCAGTCTTTCTTCCTGATATGCCCTCCTGTGCAGTGCCCGTTCCCTCCACCTCTTCTAAGGAGCTTCCTCGGTCATTCTTCCTGATATGCCCTCCTGTGCAATGCCCTTTCCCTGCACCTCTTCTAAGGAGCTTTCTCAGTCATTCTTCCTGATGTGCCCTCCTGTGCAATGCCGTTCCCTCCACCTCTTCTAAGGAGCATCCTTGGTCATTCTTCCTGATATGCCCTCCTTTGCAGTGCCCTTAACCTCGACCTCTTCTAAGGAGCTTCCTCATTCATTCTTCCTGATATGCCCTCTTGTGCTATGCCCTTTCCCTGCACCTCTTCTAAGGAGCTTCCTTGGTCATTCTTCTTGATATGCCCTCCTGTGCACTGCCCGTTTCGTCCACCTCTTCTAAGGAGCTTCCCTGGTCATTCTTCCTGATGTGCCCTCCTGTGCGGTGCTCTTTCCCTGCACCTCCTCTAAGGAGCTTCCTCTGTCATTCTTCCTGATATGCCCTCCTGTGCTATGCCCTTTCCCTGCACCTCTTGTAAGGAGCTTCCTTCGTCATTCTTCCTGATATGCCCTCCTGTGCAGTGCCCTTTCCCTCCACCTCTTCTAAGGAGCTCCTCACTCATTCTTCCTGATGTGCCCTCCTGTGCAATGCCCATTCCCTCCACGTCTTCTAAGGAGCTTCCTCGGTCATTCTTCCTGATATGCCCTCCTGTGCTGTGCCCTTTCCCTGCCCCTCTTCTAAGGCGCTTCCTTGGTCATTCTTCCTGATATGCCCTCCTGTACAATGCCCTTTCCCTCAGACCTCTTCTAAGGAGCTTCCTCAGTCATTCTTCCTGATATGCTCTCCTGTGCAATGTCCTTTCCCTCCACCTCTTCTAAGAAGCTTCCTTGGTCATTATTCCTGATATGCCCTCCTGTGCGGTGCCCTTTCCCTGCACCTCATCTAAGGAGCTTCCTCAGTCATTCTTCCTGATGTACCCTCGTCTGCCATGCCCTTCGCCCCCACCTCTTCTAAGGAGCTTCCTCAGTCATTCTTCCTTATATGCCTTCCTGGGCAATGCCCTTTCCCTGCACCTCTTCTAAGGAGCTTCCTCGGTCATTCTTCCTGATATGCCCTCCTGTGCGGTGCCCTTTCCCTGCACCTCTTCTAAGGAGCTTCCTTGGTCATTCTTCCTGATATGCCCTCCTGTGCAATGCCCTTTCCCGCCACCTCTTCTAAGGAGCTTCCTCCGTCATTCTTCCTGATATGCCCTCCTGTGCAATGCCCTTTCCCTGCACCTCTTCTAAGGAGCTTCCTTGGTCATTCTTCCTGATATGCCCTCCTGGGCAATGCCCTTTCCCTGCACCTCTTCTAAGGAGCTTCCTTGGTCATTCTTCCTGATATGCCCTCCTGTGCAATGCCCTTTCCCTGCACCTCTTCTAAGGAGCTTCCTTGGTCATTCTTCCTGATATGCCCTCCTGTGCAATGCCCTTTCCCTGCACCTCTTCTAAGGAGCTTCCTCGGTCATTCTTCCTGATATGCCCTCCTGTGCAATGCCCTTTCCCTGCACCTCTTCTAAGGAGCTTCCTTGGTCATTCTTCCTGATATGCCCTCCTGTGCAATGCCCGTTCCATCCACCTCTTCTAAGGAGCTTCCTCAGTCATTCTTCCTGATATGCCCTCCTGTGCAATGCCCTTTCCCGCCACCTCTTCTAAGGAGCTTCCTCCGTCATTCTTCCTGATATGCCCTCCTGTGCAATGCCCTTTCCCTGCACCTCTTCTAAGGAGCTTCCTTGGTCATTCTTCCTGATATGCCCTCCTGTGCAATGCCCTTTCCCTGCACCTCTTCTAAGGAGCTTCCTTGGTCATTCTTCCTGATGTGCCCTCCTGTGCAATGCCCGTTCCATCCACCTCTTCTAAGGAGCTTCCTCAGTCATTCTTCCTGATGTGCCCTCCTGTGCAATGCCCGTTCCATCCACCTCTTCTAAGGAGCTTCCTCAGTCATTCTTCCTGATGTGCCCTCCTGTGCAATACCCGTTCCCTCCACCTCTTCTAAGGAGCTTCCTCAGTCATTCTTCCTGATGTGCCCTCCTGTGCAATGCCCGTTCCATCCACCTCTTCTAAGGAGCTTCCTCAGTCATTCTTCCTGATATGCCCTCCTGTGCAATGCCCTTTCCCGCCACCTCTTGTAAGGAGCTTCCTCTGTCATTCTTCCTGATATGCCCTCGTGTGCCATGCCCTTCGCCCCACCTCTTCTAAGGAGCTTCCTCAGTCATTCTTCCTGATATGCCCTACTGTGCGGTGCCCTTTCCGTCCACCTCTTCTAAGGAGCTTCCCTGGTCATTCTTCCTGATATGCCCTCCTGTGCAATGCGCTTTCCCGCCACCTCTTCTAAGGAGCTTCCTCCGTAATTCTTCCTGATATGCCCTCCTGTGCAATGCCCTTTCCCATCATCTCTTCTAAGGAGCTTCCTCAGTCTTTCTTCCTGATATGCCCTCCCGTGCAGTGCCCGTTCCCTCCACCTCTTCTAAGGAGCTTCCTCGGTCATTCTTCCTGATATGCCCTCCTGTGCAATGCCCTTTCCCTGCACCTCTTCTAAGGAGCTTCCTCAGTCATTCTTCCTGATGTGCCCTCCTGTGCAATGCCGTTCCCTCCACCTCTTCTAAGGAGCATCCTTGGTCATTCTTCCTGATATGCCCTCCTGTGCAGTGCCCTTTCCCTGCACCTCTTCTAAGGAGCTTCCTTGGTCATTCTTCTTGATATGCCCTCCTGTGCAGTGCCCGTTCTGTCCACCTCTTCTAATAAGCTTCCCTGGTCATTCTTCCTGATATGCCCTCCTGTGCAATGCCCGTTCCCTCCACCTCTTCTAAGGAGCTTCCTCAGTCATTGTTCCTGATATGCCCTCCTGTGCGGTGCTCTTTCCCTGCACCTCTTCTAAGGAGCTTCCTTCGTCATTCTTCCTGATATGCCCTCCTGTGCGGTGCCCATTCCGTCCACCTCTTCCAAGGAGCTTCCTTGGTCATTCTTCCTGATATGCCCTCCTGTGCGGTGCCCTTTCCCTCCACCTCTTCTAACGAGCTTCCTTGGTCATTCTTCCTGATATGCCCTCCTGTGCGGTGCCCTTTCCCTGCCCCTCTTCTAAGGAGCTTCCTCGGTCATTCTTCCTGATATGCCCTCCTGTGCGGTGCCCTTTCCCTGCACCTCTTCTAAGTTGCTTCCTTGGTCATTCTTCCTGATATGCCCTCCTGTGCAGTGCCCTTTCCCTCCACCTCTTCTAAGAAGCTTCCTTGGTCATTCTTCCTGATATGTCCTCCTGTACAATGCCCTTTCCCTCCACCTCTTCTAAGGAGCTTCCTCAGTCATTCTTCCTGATATGCTCTCCTGTGCAATGTCCTTTCCCTCCACCTCTTCTAAGAAGCTTCCTCGGTCATTATTCCTGATATGCCCTCCTGTGCGGTGCCCTTTCCCTGCACCTCTTCTAAGGAGCTTCCTCGGTCATTCTTCCTGATATGCCCTCTTGTGCTATGCCCGTTCCCTCCACCTCTTCTAAGGAGCTTCCTCGGTCATTCTTCCTGATATGCCCTCCTGGGCAATGCCCTTTCCCTGCACCTCTTCTAAGGAGCTTCATTGGTCATTCTTCCTGATATGCCCTCCTGTGCAATGCCCTTTCCCGCCACCTCTTCTAAGGAGCTTCCTCCGTCATTCTTCCTGATATGCCCTCCTGTGCCATGCCTTTCGCCCCCACCTCTTTTAAGGAGCTTCCTCAGTCATTCTTCTTGATATGCCCTCCTGTGCAATGCCCTTTCCCTGCACCTCTTCTAAGGAGCTTCCTTGGTCATTCTTCCTGATATGCCCTCCTGTGCAATGCCCTTTCCCGCCACCTCTTCTAAGGAGCTTCCTCCGTCATTCTTCCTGATATGCCCTCCCGTGCAATGCCTGCTCCCTCCACCTCCTCTAAGGAGCTTCCTCAGTCATTCTTCCTGATATGCCCTCCTGTGCAATGCCCTTTCCCTGCACCTCTTCTAAGGAGCTTCCTTGGTCATTCTTCATGATATGCCCTACTGTGCGGTGCCGTTCCCTCCACCTCTTCTAAGGAGCTTCCCTGGTCATTCTTCCTGATATGCCCTACTGTGCGGTGCCCTTTCCGTCCACCTCTTCTAAGGAGCTTCCTCAGTCATTCTTCCTGATGTGCCCTCCTGTGCAATACCCGTTCCCTCCACCTCTTCTAAGGAGCTTCCTCAGTCATTCTTCCTGATATGCCCTCCTGTGCAATGCCCTTTCCCGCCACCTCTTCTAAGGAGCTTCCTCAGTCATTCTTCCTGATATGCCCTACTGTGCGGTGCCCTTCGCCCCCACCTCTTCTAAGGAGCTTCCCTGGTCATTCTTCCTGATATGCCCTACTGTGCGGTGCCCTTTCCGTCCACATCTTCTTAGGAGCTTCCCTGGTCATTCTTCCTGATATGCCCTCCTGTGCAATGCCCTTTCCCGCCACCTCTTCTAAGGAGCTTCCTCAGTCTTTCTTCCTGATATGCCCTCCTGTGCAATGCCCTTTCCCTCCAACTCTTCTAAGGATCTTCCTTGGTCATTCTTCCTGATATGCCCTCCTGGGCAATGCCCTTTCCCTGCACCTCTTCTAAGGAGCTTCCTTGGTCATTCTTCCTGATATGCCCTCCTGTGCAATGCCCTTTCCCGCCACCTCTTCTAAGGAGCTTCCTCCGTCATTCTTCCTGATATGCCCTACTGTGCGGTGCCCTTTCCCTGCACCTCTTCTAAGGAGCTTTCTCACTCATTCTTCCTGATATGCCCTCGTGTGCCATGCCCTTCGCCCCCACCTCTTCTAAGGAGCTTCCTCAGTCATTCTTCCTGATATGCCCTACTGTGCGGTGCCCTTTCCGTCCACCTCTTCTAAGGAGCTTCCCTGGTCATTCTTCCTGATATGCCCTACTGTGCGGTGCCCTTTCCGTCCACCTCTTCTTAGGAGCTTCCCTGGTCATTCTTCCTGATATGCCCTCCTGTGCAATGCCCTTTCCCGCCACCTCTTCTAAGGAGCTTCCTCCGTAATTCTTTCCTGTGCAATGCCCTTTCCCATCATCTCTTCTAAGGAGCTTCCTCAGTCTTTCTTCCTGATATGCCCTCCTGTGCAATGCCCTTTCCCTCCAACTCTTCTAAGGAGCTTCCTCAGTCATTCTTCCTGATATGCCTTCCTGTGCAATGCCGTTCCCTCCACCTCTTCTAAGGAGCTTCCTCGGTCATTCTTCCTGATATGCCCTCTTGTGCAATGCCGTTCCCTCCACCTCTTCTAAGGAGCTTCCTCGGTCATTCTTCCTGATATGCCCTCCTGTGCAATGCCGTTCCCTCCACCTCTTCTAAGGAGCATCCTTGGTCATTCTTCCTGATATGCCCTCCTTTGCAGTGCCCTTAACCTCGACCTCTTCTAAGGAGCTTCCTCATTCATTCTTCCTGATATGCCCTCCTGTGCAGTGCCTGTTCTGTCCACCTCTTCTAAGGAGCTTCCCTGGTCATTCTTCCTGATATGCCCTCCTGTGCGGTGCCCATTCCGTCCACCTCTTCTAAGGAGCTTCCTTGGTCATTCTTCCTGATATGCCCTCCTGTGCAATGCCCTTTCCCTCCACCACTTCTAAGGAGCTTCCTCAGTCATTCTTCCTGATATGCCCTCCTGTGCGGTGCCCTTTCCCTGCCCCTCTTCTAAGGAGCTTCCTCGGTCATTCTTCCTGATATGCCCTCCTGTGCGGTGCCCTTTCCCTGCACCTCTTCTAAGGCGCTTCCTTGGTCATTCTTCCTGATATGCCCTCCTGTGCAGTGCCCTTTCCCTCCACCTCTTCTAAAAAGCTTCCTTGGTCATTCTTCCTGATATGTCCTCCTGTACAATGCCCTTTCCCTCCACCTCTTCTAAGGAGCTTCCTCAGTCATTCTTCCTGATATGCTCTCCTGTGCAATGTCCTTTCCCTCCACCTCTTCTAAGAAGCTTCCTCGGTCATTATTCCTGATATGCCCTCCTGTGCGGTGCCCTTTCCCTGCACCTCTTCTAAGGAGCTTCCTCAGTCATTCTTCCTGATGTGCCCTCCTGTGCCCTCCACCTCTTCTAAGGAGCTTCCTCGGTCATTCTTCCTGATATGCCCTCTTGTGCTATGCCCTTTCCCTGTACCTCTTCTAAGGAGCTTCCTTGGTCATTCTTCCTGCTATGCCCTCCTGTGCGGTGCCCTTTCCCTCCACCTCTTCTAAGGAACTTCCTCGGTCATTCTACCTGATATGCCCTCCTGTGCAATGCCCTTTCCTGCCACCTCTTCTAAGGAGCTTCCTCCGTCATTCTTCCTGATGTGCCCTCGTCTGCCATGCCCTTCGCCCCCACCTCTTCTAAGGAGCTTCCTAAGTCATTCTTCCTGATATGCCCTCCTGTGCAATGCCCTTTCCCATCACCTCTTCTAAGGAGCTTCCTCGGTCATTCTTCCTGATATGCCTTCCCGTGCAGTGCCCGTTTCCTCCACCTCTTCTAAGGAGCTTCCTCGGTCATTCTTCCTGATATGCCCTCCTGGGCAATGCCCTTTCCCTGCACCTCTTCTAAGGAGCTTCCTTGGTCATTCTTCCTGATATGCCCTCCTGTGCAATGCCCTTTCCCGCCACCTCTTCTAAGGAGCTTCCTCCGTCATTCTTCCTGATATGCCCTCCTGTGCCATGCCCTTCGCCCCCACCTCTTTTAAGGAGCTTCCTCAGTCATTCTTCTTGATATGCCCTACTGTGCGGTGCCATTTCCGTCCACCCCTTCTAAGGAGCTTCCCTGGTCATTCTTCCTGATATGCCCTCCTGTGCAATGCCCTTTCCCTGCACCTCTTCTAAGGAGCTTCCTTGGTCATTCTTCCTGATATGCCCTACTGTGCGGTGCCGTTCCCTCCACCTCTTCTAAGGAGCTTCCTCGGTCATTCTTCCTGATATGCCCTCCTGTGCGGTGCCCTTTCCCTCCACCTCTTCTAAGGAACTTCCTCGGTCATTCTACCTGATATGCCCTCCTGTGCGGTGCCCTTTCCCTCCACCTCTTCTAAGGAGCTTCCTTGGTCATTCTTCCTGATGTTCCCTCCTGTACAATGCAGTTCCCTCCACCTCTTCTAAGGAGCTTCCTTGGTCATTCTTCCTGATGTGCCCTCCTGTGCAATACCCGTTCCCTCCACCTCTTCTAAGGAGCTTCCTCAGTCATTCTTCCTGATATGCCCTCCTGTGCAATGCCCTTTCCCATCACCTCTTCTAAGGAGCTTCCTCGGTCATTCTTCCTGATATGCCTTCCCGTGCAGTGCCCGTTTCCTCCACCTCTTCTAAGGATCTTCCTCGGTCATTCTTCCTGATATGCCCTCCTGGGCAATGCCCTTTCCCTGCACCTCTTCTAAGGAGCTTCCTTGGTCATTCTTCCTGATATGCCCTCCTGTGCAATGCCCTTTCCCGCCACCTCTTCTAAGGAGCTTCCTCCGTCATTCTTCCTGATATGCCCTCCTGTGCCATGCCCTTCGCCCCCACCTCTTTTAAGGAGCTTCCTCAGTCATTCTTCTTGATATGCCCTACTGTGCGGTGCCCTTTCCGTCCACCCCTTCTAAGGAGCTTCCCTGGTCATTCTTCCTGATATGCCCTCCTGTGCAATGCCCTTTCCCGCCACCTCTTCTAAGGAGCTTCCTTGGTCATTCTTCCTGATGTGCCCTCCTGTGCAATGCCCGTTCCCTCCACCTCTTCTAAGGAGCTTCCTCAGTCATTCTTCCTGATGTGCCCTCCTGTGCAATGCCCGTTCCATCCACCTCTTCTAAGGAGCTTCCTCAGTCATTCTTCCTGATATGCCCTCCTGTGCAATGCCCTTTCCCGCCACCTCTTGTAAGGAGCTTCCTCCGTCATTCTTCCTGATATGCCCTCGTGTGCCATGCCCTTCGCCCCCACCTCTTCTAAGGAGCTTCCTCAGTCATTCTTCCTGATATGCCCTACTGTGCGGTGCCCTTTCCGTCCACCTCTTCTTAGGAGCTTCCCTGGTCATTCTTCCTGATATGCCCTCCTGTGTAATGCCCTTTCCCGCCACCTCTTCTAAGGAGCTTCCTCCGTAATTCTTCCTGATATGCCCTCCTGTGCAATGCCCTTTCCCATCATCTCTTCTAAGGAGCTTCCTCAGTCTTTCTTCCTGATATGCCCTCCTGTGCAATGCCCTTTCCCTCCAACTCTTCTAAGGAGCTTCCTCACTCATTCTTCCTGATATGCCCTCCTGTGCAATGCCGTTCCCTCCACCTCTTCTAAGGAGCATCCTTGGTCATTCTTCCTGATATGCCCTCCTTTGCAGTGCCCTTAACCTCGACCTCTTCTAAGTAGCTTCCTCATTCATTCTTCCTGATATGCCCTCTTGTGCTATGCCCTTTCCCTGCACCTCTTCTAAGGAGCTTCCCTGGTCATTCTTCCTGATATGCCCTCCTGTCCGGTGCCCTTTCCCTGCACCTCTTCTAAGGAGCTTCCTCACTCATTCTTCCTGATGTGCCCTCCTGTGCAATGCCCATTCCCTCCACGTCTTCTAAGGAGCTTCCTAGGTCATTCTTCCTGATATGCCCTCCTGTGAGGTGCCCTTTCCCTGCACCTCTTCTAAGGAGCTTCCTCAGTCATTCTTCCTGATATGCCCTACTGTGCGGTGTCCTTTCCGTCCACCTCTTCTAAGGAGCTTCCCTGGTCATTCTTCCTGATATGCCCTCCTGTGCGGTGCCCTTTCCCTGCCCCTCTTCTAAGGAGCTTCCTCGGTCATTCTTCCTGATATGCCCTCCTGTGCGGTCCCCTTTCCCTGCACCTCTTCTAAGGCGCTTCCTTGGTCATTCTTCCTGATATGCCCTCCTGTGCAGTGCCCTTTCCCTCCACCTCTTATAAGAAGCTTCCTTGGTCATTCTTCCTGATATGCCCTCCTGTGCGGTGCCCTTTCCCTGCACCTCTTCTAAGGCGCTTCCTTGGTCATTCTTCCTGATATGCCCTCCTGTGCAGTGCCCTTTCCCTCCACCTCTTATAAGAAGCTTCCTTGGTCATTCTTCTTGATATGCTCTCCTGTGCAATGCCCTTTCCCTGCACCTCTTCTAAGGAGCTTCCTCCGTCATTCTTCCTGATATGCCCTCCTGTGCCATGCCCTTCGCCCCCACCTCTTTTAAGGAGCTTCCTCAGTCATTCTTCTTGATATGCCCTACTGTGCGGTGCCCTTTCCGTCCACCCCTTCTAAGGAGCTTCCCTGGTCATTCTTCCTGATATGCCCTCCTGTGCAATGCCCTTTCCCTGCACCTCTTCTAAGGAGCTTCCTTGGTCATTCTTCCTGATATGCCCTACTGTGCGGTGCCGTTCCCTCCACCTCTTCTAAGAGCTTCCTCGGTCATTCTTCCTGATATGCCCTCCTGTGCGGTGCCCTTTCCCTGCACCTCTTCTAAGGAGCTTCCTCAGTCATTCTTCCTGATATGCCCTCCTTTGCAATACCCGTTCCATCCACCTCTTCTAAGGAGCTTCCTCAGTCATTCTTCCTGATATGCCCTCCTGTGCAATGCCCTTTCCCGTCACCTCTTGTAAGGAGCTTCCTCCGTCATTCTTCCTGATATGCCCTCGTGTGCCATGCTCTTCGCCCCCACCTCTTCTAAGGAGCTTCCTCAGTCATTCTTCCTGATATGCCCTCCTGTGCTGTGCCCTTTCCGTCCACCTCTTCTAAGGAGCTTCCCTGGTCATTCTTCCTGATTTTCCCTCCTGTGCGGTGCCCTTTCCCTGCACCTCTTCTGAGGAGCTTCCTCGGTCATTCTTCCTGATATGCCCTCCTGTGCGGTGCCCTTTCCCTGCACCTCTTCTAAGGCGCTTCCTTGGTCATTCTTCCTGATGTGCCCTCCTGTGCAGTGCCCTTTCCCTCCACCTCTTCTAAGGAGCTTCCTCAGTCATTCTTCCTGATATGCCCTTGTGTGCCATGCCCTTCGCCCCCACCTCTTCTAAGGAGCTTCCTCAGTCATTCTTCCTGATATGCCCTACTGTGCGGTGCCCTTTCCGTCCACCTCTTCTAAGGAGCTTCCCTGGTCATTCTTCCTGATATGCCCTACTGTGCGGTGCCCTTTCCGTCCACCTCTTCTTAGGAGCTTCCCTGGTCATTCTTCCTGATATGCCCTCCTGTGCAATGCCCTTTCCCGCCACCTCTTCTAAGGAGCTTCCTCCGTAATTCTTCCTGATATGCCCTTCTGTGCAATGCCCTTTCCCATCATCTCTTCTAAGGAGCTTCCTCAGTCTTTCTTCCTGATATGCCCTCCTGTGCAATGCCCTTTCCCTCCAACTCTTCTAAGGAGCTTCCTCAGTCATTCTTCCTGATATGCCTTCCCGTGCAGTGCCCGTTCCCTCCACCTCTTCTAAGGAGCTTCCTCGGTCATTCTTCCTGATATGCTCTCCTGTGCAATGCCCTTTCCCTGCACCTCTTCTAAGGAGCTTCCTCAGTCATTCTTCCTGATGTGCCCTCCTGTGCAATGCCGTTCCCTCCACCTCTTCTTAGGAGCATCCTTGGTCATTCTTCCTGATATGCCCTCCTTTGCAGTGCCCTTAACCTCAACCTCTTCTAAGTAGCTTCCTCATTCATTCTTCCTGATATGCCCTCTTGTGCTATGCCCTTTCCCTGCACCTCTTCTAAGGAGCTTCCTTGGTCATTCTTCTTGATATGCCCTCCTGTGCAGTGCCCGTTCTGTCCACCTCTTCTAAGGAGCTTCCCTGGTCATTCTTCCTGTCCGGTGCCCTTTCCCTGCACCTCTTCTAAGGAGCTTCCTCACTCATTCTTCCTGATGTGCCCTCCTGTGCAATGCCCATTCCCTCCACGTCTTCTAAGGAGCTTCCTCGGTCATTCTTCCTGATATGCCCTCTTGTGCTATGCCCTTTCTGTCCACCTCTCCTAAGGAGCTTCCCTGGTCATTCTTCCTGATATGCCCTCCTGTGCGGTGCCCTTTCCCTGCCCCTCTTCTAAGGAGCTTCCTCGGTCATTCTTCCTGATATGCCCTTTTGTGCTGTGCCCTTTCCCTGCACCTCTTCTAAGGCGCTTCCTTGGTCATTCTTCCTGATATGCCCTCCTGTGCAGTGCCCTTTCCCTCCACCTCTTCTAAGAAGCTTCCTTGGTCATTCTTCCTGATATGTCCTCCTGTACAATGCCCTTTCCCTCCACCTCTTCTAAGGAGCTTCCTCAGTCATTCTTCCTGATATGCTCTCCTGTGCAATGTCCTTTCCCTCCACCTCTTCTAAGAAGCTTCCTCGGTCATTATTCCTGATATGCCCTCCTGTGCGGTGCCCTTTCCCTGCACCTCTTCTAAGGCGCTTCCTCAGTCATTCTTCCTGATGTGCCCTCCTGTGCCATGCCGTTCCCTCCACCTCTTCTAAGGAGCTTCCTCGGTCATTCTTCCTGATATGCCCTCTTGAGAGGTGCCCTTTCCCTGCACCTCTTCTAAGGAGCTTCCTCAGTCATTCTTCCTGATATGCCCTCCTGTGCAATGCCTGTTCCCTCCACCTCTTCTAAGGAGCTTCCTCGGTCATTCTTCCTGATATGCCCTCCTGTGCGGTGCCCTTTCCCTGCACCTCTTCTAAGGAACTTCCTCGGTCATTCTTCCTGATATGCCCTCCCATGCAATGCCCGTTCCCTCCACCTCCTCTAAGGAGCTTCCTCAGTCATTCTTCCTGATATGCCCTCCTGTGCAATGCCCATTTCCTCCACCTCTTCTCAGGAGCTTCCTCGGTCATTCTTCCTGATATGCCCTCCTGTGCGGTGCCCTTTCCTTGCACCTCTTCTAAGGAGCTTCCTTGGTCATTCTTCCTGATATGCCCTCCCGTGCAATGCCCGCTCCCTCCACCTCCTTTAAGGAGCTTCCTCGGTCAATCTTCCTGATATGCCCTCCTGTGCGGTGCCCTTTCCCTACACCTCTTCTACGGAGCTTCCTCGGCCATTCTTCCTGATATGCCCTCCCGTGCAATGCCTGCTCCCTCCACCTCCTCTAAGGAGCTTCCTCGGTCATTCTTCCTGATATGCCCTCCTGTGCGGTGCCCTTTCCTTGCACCTCTTCTAAGGAGCTTCCTTGGTCATTCTTTCTGATATGCCCTCCTGTGCGGTGCCCTTTCCCTACACCTCTTCTACGGAGCTTCCTCGGACATTCTTCCTGATATGCCCTCCCGTGCAATGCCTGCTCCCTCCACCTCCTCTAAGGAGCTTCCTCGGTCATTCTTCCTGATATGCCCTCCTTTGTGGTGCCCTTTCCCTGCACCTCTTCTAAGGAGCTTCCTCGGTCATTCTTCCTGATATGCCCTCCTGTGCGGTGCCCTTTCCTTGCACCTCTTCTAAGGAGCTTCCTTGGTCATTCTTTCTGATATGCCCTCCCGTGCAATGCCCGCTCCCTCCTCCTCCTCTAAGGAGCTTCCTCGGTCATTCTTCCTGATATGCCCTCCTGTGCGGTGCCCATTCCGTCCACCTCTTCTAAGGAGCTTCCTTGGTCATTCTTCCTGATATGCCCTCCTGTGCGGTGCCCTTTCCCTGCACCTCTTCTAAGGAGATTCCCCGGTCATTCTTCCTGATGTGCCCTCCTGTGCCATGCCCTTTCCCTCCACCTCTTCTAAGGAACTTCCTCAGCAATTCTTTCCTCTTGCCTCTGAAGAATGTCTTGCTCTTGACTCTCCCATGGAATCATGGCCCATCTCTGCTGGAAGCCACTCCTATCGCTACGGCTGCTTGAGTAATAATGAACTCACCCTTCTGTAGCGGAATTGTGCCCCCACATTTCAAGGTAGCTTTCTGCATAACTCTTCTTGAGGCACCCATCCTTGACCAGTCAACTCTTAATAACTTCTGTGCCATCTTCAATTGCAGATTCATGGAAATGCTAGCAGAAGAGGCAGCAGACTCCCAGCTCAGGAAGGTGTCTAAAGACAAGGGTCTGCTAGGCCTGGCCCAAGCCTGATTCAGATCTGGGCACAACACAGAGTCAGTGTTACTATCTGTATGGATGACCTTACATGGAAAGGTGACCAAGGTAGCACTGCGGAACTGATTTTGCTGGACCTATCAGCAGTCTCTGATCTGGTTGACCACAAAGTGATTCAAAACAAATGTTCTTACTGGGCATCAGGGATCGGGCGTGGGCTTGCAGCCTATCTGTCCTAGCGGATGCATTTCAATTGGATATCAAACATTTCTTTTTGGGGTCAATGCTCTTCTTCTCTCTCCATCGCTAATCCTAAAAACCTCGAATTCCTTTTCTCCCTTCAGTACTATTGCCAAACGTATCCAAAAATTGATCTTTGGATGGCTCAGATCCACCTCTTCCTAAACCCAGGAAATACTCTAATTCTGATGGCTGGTAGTCAAGCCCTCATTCGCTGTCTAGGGGTAAATACTGACAACCCGACACTCTCCGTGGACACCTCAAACACAATAAACACACTGTTTATAACCATTGATTCCCAGCTCTCTGTGGGTCTCCATATCACCTCTGTAGCAACACAAGCTTTCAGATATCTAGACATCCTGAGGAAAACACTCCCTTTCCTTGGGTTTGCCTAGGAATGCGCTGAAAACGTCACTATTGTCTTGTTGAGGCTGGACTACGCCAAACGCTTATATCTCGATGCGCCGGCTTACATCATATCAAGACTCCAAGAGTGACCAACATGCTGCTGCCCACACCTTGCTTAGAATTGGTTCCAGGGAACACATTTCTCCATCCCTTTCTTCACTGCATTGACTCCCAGTATAGCTGGTGGGCAGGTGGGGGGGGGGGTTGTTTTCTTCGAAATCGCTAAGTGCCATCTTCAAAGCGGTCCATGCCCAAGGCCCTGTGTTCTTCCAAGTCAAGATTAAGATATAAAAACCATCGCTCAATCTGACATCAGCTGGATCAGGTGGATCCTTCCTTCCCCTCAGCTCTGGGCCACCCTCCCGACACACATTCCGGCCATAGCGGAATATGCGGTAGTGAAGAAGGCAATCGAAACCTGGATCTTCCCAGGATTGCAAGGGCCAACCTCCTCATGGGAGCGTCTACCGGCCCGGTGAGTTTTAGACCCAAATAACTAGTTGTGCACTGCCATTAACAGGGGCCTGGTTTTGGACTCCTGTTTTTCAAGTCTGAGGAGGGCAGGTGGTACTTTCTTAGGCCCAGCCCTTCCTAAGGGCTTTGAGACATTGTGCACCTGCTTTCCTTTCCTGTTGCCTGCTTTATGCATTCTATGCCATTAAACCATACCTGAATTCCAGCCCTTGTGTCTCGCCGTGCTCTTTCATTGTTGTATCAATTGATGTTTGGGTTCTTCTCTGTGTTTCTACAAAAGCGCACATCTTCTCAGCAGACAGAAGGAGCACAACTGCACACACTACAGGAGTTGGAGTTTCCCAATTACTTGAAACACACAAAAGCAGCAAGGTCATAGCATAGACCTTTACATCTCACCTTTTGGAATGATTGCTCAGCCTGAAGGCCTAGTCGCATGTCTTGCTACATGTATGTCACTACTAAACCAGTGCATGCTGGGCTTTCCACATAAGACATGAACATGGAAGCGGAAACTACGAGCCACATTGCCCGTAATGTGCTCTGATCATCCTCAACCGACCAGAGCTCACAAGCGATAACACTCCAGTGCCCAGAAGCACAACCTATGAATGCTACAATGCCTACACAGCTCACAACCGTGCATTCACCCTCTGACAGAAGAAGCCATGAATGAATGGGCTTGGAAGGGAGCATTCAATCCCCTGTCTTCCCTTTTCCCCCTCTCCCTTTGTATATCTCCGAGAATTCTCCTGCAATTAAAGGGCCAACACTCAGCAAGGACACTACGGACAGTTGCCCCGGTCGCCCAGATTGTCTCCCTGGGGCTCTAGGGATGCCTAAACAATTCTGACACTTCTCATTTCTACTCTTCAAGGATTCTGTGATGAATCTGATGGAGTCATCAGTGATCCCCCGGCGGTGGCCTCCTCCCAGGTGGCCAGGGGACGGCAGCTGCTACCTGATCCTGACCCTGGGAGCAGCTATATGAAGGAGGATCACATGGGAGGAGACAATTTCCCGGGAGATGTCATGGCTTCATTGCATGAGACATGGTATCCCCCATTTGCCCTTGAAGATAATTCTCCATTATGGTCTATTGTCATACATCCACCGTTTCCTCTAGGGAACATGGGCAATACCTTTCCCCAAAGCTTATAGACCAAACCTCTGACTTTGGTCTATCTTGTGAAAATTACAAGCCCCCCTTCTCCACTTCCATTTTTTCTATCATCCAAAACTGCTTTACCATTTAGAACTGTTAAAAGTGATTGTTCAAGCTTTGTAAATCAAATAGCAACAATGGACTTCATGTCCCAGAAACACTCAAGTACTGGGATGAGGAAGAGGGAAAGAGCAGTGCAGGGCAGAAGAAGCCACAAGCCCAGCTAGCGCTCTAGTTGTTTCCCGCAAACACCTGTGCTTAGGAAATGTAAAGAATGGAAGCAAAATGCTAGAGGCTGCTGCTGTTGGAGAAGGAAACATTTCAACTCTCTGCGAGGCTCGAGGAACGGAAAAGCAAACACAGGCATGGTGGAGCAGGGGGCCTCACCATAAAAGAAGAAGGTAGACGCTGCAAGAGCGGGGCATGCTGCCGAAATGCGAGAAGCCAGAGGAACACTCCTGGGCATTCGCTGACCGCAGAAAGCAGTACCTTACTTACTGAACCCTGAAGTGAAGCGGGCATGTGGAAGAAACTCAGAGGGAGATGAGAGATCGAAGAGAAACACGATGCACCTACACCGGTTGACCACGAACAAGCCCGAGTACACAGCAAGAGCCAGTGAGTCAACACATAGACAGTGGGGGCACCAGGGCATACTGGTGACCGCACCAAACACAAATAACTTTTAATACAACAACAGAAAGAGAGAAAGAGAGGAGATTAATTGTAAAAAGGGTAAGAGAATCAAAGCCATTAGCAGTATGTGAATACCTGGAATGCAAATACATGAAAACACTGAATCAAATAATATATCAAGAGGATATATTAACCTACCAAGTAAATATACAACTGTGGAGTTGGGTAGAAACCCCATAACTATAGTTAATTATTATAATTATAAAATTATAATTGTTCATTTATAATACGCTTAATACCAACGAGTGGTTTCTGAGCGTGGGATCGGGATTCAAACCGGTGTTGTCCTGCGTTGTCTTGCTTCCAGAACAAACACGTTGCCCCTGAGCTGAATGCAAGAAGCCCTGGCAGGCGAGCATACCAGGCAATTACAAGTGTGTCAATATGGGAAATCCTGGCAGAAGAGTATACCAGGCAATCACAAGTGTGTGAATAAAAGAAGCCCTGGCAGGAGAGTATATCAGGCATTTAGAAGTGTGCGAATATCAGTATTCCTGGCAGGAGAGTACACCAGACAATCAGAAGTGTATAACTACAAGAATCCCTGACAGGAGAGTATACGAGGCAATTGCAAGTTTGTGGGAACAAAAAGTTCTAAGTAAAGGAATATCAGAACTGAGTTGACTGAATGAGGAAAAGTACAGTCCTGGCAAATAAGGAAACCAGAAATTCTGAAAGAAATAGAATTATAAAGATAAAGAGCTTTGTGTGTGTCAGTGATCTTGTGGGCCCAGAAAGACACAAATAACTGTTATATGGAGAACTTTGTTGAAGAGAAACTATGGGGCAGAGAGCCCACTCTGGAACAAGAACTCTTTATCCTTGATGAACATTTGGTTAGAACTATGCATTCTTCTTTTATGAACACTTTAGCAAAAAGCTCCAACGGTTAAATACATTTCCCTTTTTACCTTTTTAGTTCAGTTAATAGTGTGAGGGTCAGAATAGAACCTTAGGACAAAAGGACAGTTTTGATTTTGACATCCTGGCACAGACCGATCCTTAGTTTTGGTTTTGGCAGAGAAACTCCTCTTAGAGCAGGATCAGAGAGGCATTTTCCCAACCCTTTTATTTTCAATAAAAGTCTTTAACCAAAAGAATGGAAAACTTGGGCCCGAAGTTCATTCCTGACTCTTTACAGTTCCCTGAGCACATCTCGGGGCCATCACCCAACCACATCTACACTAAATCAAGCAGATCCTTGGCCAGAGATTAGGAGCCGCATCACTGGTTCTTCACGAGCGACCTGCATTGCAATTCTTTCCTACCAGCAGCTGGGAATCTGCTGCATTCTACCAAACATGCACGCCAGCATGCACAAACACACCCCTTTCCACCTCAACCCCAGGGTTTACCCCATATTTATTAGTGGTGTGCCTTCCTCGCCTATCCCTAACCCTAACCCTAACCCTAACCCTATACCTATCCCTATCCCTAACCCTATCCCTAACCCTGACCGTAACATTAACCCTATCCCTAACCCTAACCCTATCCCTAACCCTGACCGTAACATTAACCCTATCCCTAACCCTAACCCTAACCCTAACCCTATCCCTAACCCTGACCGTAACATTAACCCTAACCCTAACCTTAACCCTAACCCTATCCCTAACCCTGACCGTAACATTAACCCTATCCCTAACCCTATCCCTATCCCTATCCCTAACCCTAACCTTAACCCTAACCCTATCCCTAACCCTATCCCTAACTCGAACCCTAACCTTAACCCTAACCCTAACCCTATCCCTAACCCTGACCGTAACATTAACCCTATCCCTATCCCTAACCCTAACCCTTCTGTCCACTCCATATCTCCTTTGTACTCTCATCCTCTTCCTGTCCTCCACAGACTGCGGTCTTGGCTACCCCGGGTGGGGGCCCAATTCTCCAATCTCTCCAACAAGATGCCAGTGCCGCAGTGTGACTATGGTGGTATCTGACACAGTATAAATGCTGTCACATAACATTACGTGAGGTATACAGCATATCAAGTGTCACAGCATTGAGGCCAGGGTTTCAGGGCTCAATTAAGCCAATGAAATAGAGAGAAAGAAGGATTACAAGTCGGTAACTTAAAAAAGGGCACTGTCACTCGCACTCTTCCGTCCATCGATGAGCTTTCATTCGCTGGTATTGATGGCGTTATTAAGATGAGGAGTCGTTCAACTGCGTGCCTACTGCCACCCAAAGAGAGAGGTGGAGGCACTGTGCGCCAACATGTATTACAGCACAGCTGGAGTTGCCATCATTTGGGAAGTGGGGAAGTAAAAGGTCCTTAGGTCATCCTAAGGTGTCCCCCACCCTGTAAACACACGAAGGTAGCCCCATGACAGGGAAAAATGGGTTACACTCATGTTGGTCAGTGGAAGTGCAGGGACTAGGTGGGGGTCAAGAGGACGAGGTGGCATTTCTGAGGGGTGTGACTGTATGCTTTTGGGGGGGTTCCAGTTACAGGGGGTGAACACAGTAGCACCACTCCCTTTGTGCAATAGGTACTAATATAATTTCTACCCTTTGCTTGATGCAGATTTGGAGAGCTGCTTGCTTCAGTCCATAAAATGAGGCCTCTACTCCCAAGAAAGAAATATAGGAGTAACAGGTAGGCAAGTCTATAGTACACGCTTTCACATAAAATGCCTAGAATTCCCAGAAGGGTCCTTCCTAGGTGCTAAGCCCTATATAGTGGAATATGTAACAGCTGCACACCTGAGAATGGACATTGAAATCCTCAACGAGGACCTGGAGCAGGCGTATTGGCTTCCTGTGGAGGAAGCTTATGTAAAGCACCTGTTGAGGCTCAGTCGTTGCATCCAGACATCAATGAGGTCCCGGCTGACCTATTAGAATGAGTTCCAACTATGACACTGTAGCACTCCGACACCATCCTGTGAAACTGTAAATGTTATGTTATGTTAAAGGTTCTTATACCGCCGCAATGTGGCCAACTGTGTGGTCTCGTGGTGCTCTGGTGGATCTGTAATGCAAGGAGGGTGGAGAGTGGTTGGTAGGATTCGGCGGGAAAAAGAGCAAGAGAGCTGTGAAGTGCTGTTGGCAGCTTCATTTCAGATACACCAGTCACTGAGCGATGCACCGGTCACTGAACGATGCACCGGCCACTGAGCAATGCACCGGTCATTGAGCAATGCACCAGTCACTGAGCGATGCACCGGTCACTGAGCGATGCACCGGTCACTGAGCGATGCACCGGCCACTGAGCAATGCACCGGTCACTGAGCAATGCACCGGTCACTGAGCGATGCACCGGTCACTGAGCGATGCACCGGCCACTGAGCAATGCACCAGTCACTGAGCAATGCACCAGTCACTGAGCGATGCACCGGTCACTGAGCGATGCACCGGCCACTGAGCGATGCACCAGTCACTGAGCAATGCACCGGTCACTGAGCGATGCACCGGCCACTGAGCAATGCACCGGTCACTGAGCAATGCACCGGTCACTGAGCAATGCACCAGTCACTGAGCGATGCACCGGTCACTGAGCGATGCACCGGCCACTGAGCAATGCACCAGTCACTGAGCAATGCACCGGTCACTGAGCGATGCACCGGCCACTGAGCAATGCACCGGTCACTGAGCAATGCACCAGTCACTGAGCGATGCACCGGTCACTGAGCGATGCACCGGCCACTGAGCAATGCACCAGTCACTGAGCAATGCACCAGTCACTGAGCGATGCACCGGTCACTGAGCGATGCACCGGCCACTGAGCAATGCACCAGTCACTGAGCAATGCACCGGTCACTGAGCAATGCACCGGTCACTGAGCGATGCACCGGCCACTGAGCAATGCACCGGTCACTGAGCAATGCACCAGTCACTGAGCGATGCACCAGTCACTGAGCGATGCACCGGTCACTGAGCGATGCACCGGCCACTGAGCAATGCACCGGCCACTGAGCAATGCACCAGTCACTGAGCAATGCACCGGTCACTGAGCAATGCACCGGTCACTGAGCGATGCACCAGTCACTGAGCGATGCACCGGTCACTGAGCGATGCACCAGTCACTGAGCAATGCACCAGTCACTGAGCGATGCACCGGTCACTGAGCGATGCACCAGCCACTGCGCAATGCACCAGTCACTGAGCGTAGAAGTGGTTTTTTGTTAGTGGCCGCCATGTGGTGTTGGCTGAATTGATGTGTGCCTTGTTTTGTTGTTGTGGTCTTGTGAAGTATGTGTAGTTTGTGGTGCTGCAGAGTTATGGTTGTGTTTAGTTCTGAGTTTGCGCGGTGTATGCAGAAGGGTGAGTTTTTAGTACGGTTTGTTTCTGGCAGTACCTTTCCTACCCCTGCTGTTCTGACTAAATGCGACCCACATCCCTTCCCCTGTTGATCATTCTAGAGTGTAGCAATTACCGCCCCCACGAGATCCTCCAGAGGAAGTGTATTCCCTGTGCCCCATGACCAGCCCATGGGCTGCCTGGTTTCTGCGTGTAGCCTTATTCCTTTATGTGTGACGTGTTCCACACTGTGGATGGTCCAATAAAGTGGGACATGTCTCCCTCCCCTGTTTACACCTTTAGCTCTCTATCAGGATAGGTTCACTCCAGGTCTTAAAAACCACCCTTCGTGTCCAGATGATATGATATGATAGGTTATTTATAAGGTGCTTAATACCCAGAGGTTTCTAAGCGCGGACCCGGGGATCGAACCTGTGCTGCTCTGTGTCGTCTTGCTTCCAAGGCAAGCATGTTGCCCCTGAGCTATCCTCCTGAGCTATGCCTCTCTTCTCCTCTGCCCTCCATTCCGGTCCGGCTTACTCCCCACTCCTTTTCAGTTGTGTGTTTGTTTCATGGTACTTGGATGTTGTTCAGTCATTTTCATCCTGCTCAGAGCTGAAGAGCTAGGTTTTTAGAGGTTTTTTTAATTTTAGGTGGTCCTTCATAGTTCGTATTTCTCTGGGGAGCGAGTTCCAAGGTTGTCCTTCATAGTTCGTATTTCTCTGGGGAGCTAGTTCCAAGGTTTTATGGCTAAGCAGGAGAGTGTTCCACCAGGTTTTTTCCTCGTGTATGGTTTAGATTGTAAGCTGATATCGTCGCTGGATCTGAGTGTTCTGGTCGGCTGGTAGATGCTCATTTTTATTTGTATGAATTATGCTCCTAGGCCGTGGATAGCTCTGTGTGTTATGCGCATTGTTTTGAAGGTCATTTGCTTTTTAACTCGCAGGCAATGTAGCACCCTTGGAAGTGGAGTGATGTGGTCCCTTCGCAAGACTTTGAGGAGAAGTGTGGTATCTGTGTTCTGTATACGTTGCAGTTTCTTTAGTAGATAGTCCAGCATTCCGTGGTATAGGCTGTTGGCATAGTCTATCCTGGACATGATGGAGGAGATAATGGCCAGTGTTTTGTGTGCGAAGGAGAGGAATGATAAATGGTCCTCGGTTCCATACCCCCAAGGATGGAGTTCCAACATTCTATGTCATCTCCATGCTTGTCCAAAACATGGTTTTCTAACTGCTGGTCAGGAAGCACTTTGACGATGTAGAGCAACTCCATGGCTAAGGCTATGTTGGTCTATAATCATTGCAATGGGCAATTTTAGTTAAATGAGTCAGAGCTTTACGCGAACATCCAGATCCTCCATTGGATAAAACAGAAAGAGATCGGGCCGGGGGAGTTGGAGCTGGTACAGACATGGAGATATTTTCTATATTACAAGTTAACCACAGAGGCCCGATTCTGAAAAAAAGCTTGTCAGATATTATCAGGTCCCCTTTTTTGCAAAGGTGACTTGCACATTTCCAGAGGGCTGTGCGCCATCACAATTGATGCACCGCCCATCTCGCTTGAACAGACTAATATATGACAGGCTCACAGCACCCACGTGGCTCCTGGAAGAACATTTCACAGCCACAGCCAGGCACTGAATGGGTCTGTCAGTGTGAAATGTTAAAAAATAAAAAAATAGTGTATGTCCCTGTTTGGGGAAAAGAACTAAAAAGTAGTAAAGAGGTGGTCCAGACCTTCATGGCAAACTCAAACCCATCACCCACACAAACACCAGACAAGCAAACACCTCCTACACATTCCAGTCTGCAAAGTAACATGCACACAAACACAAGCATGTACTCACTGGGAACCCAGGGCATGGGACACCCTGTCTCTTCACGTTCGCACTGCATACAGGGGTTTCCAAGAGATTTCCAAAAGATGAATTCAAGAGGTGAAATGGACGTATGAAACGGGACTGTCTAGAAATACATGCAATGCCTTACTTCGGCGGGCCTTAGTGTGGAAGATAGAGGACCTTGGAAAATAGAGGAGAGCTTTAGGGGCTGCATCAGGTTGGGGTCTCATACTCAAAAGACTGCCACATCTTGGAATCTCTGCAACACCTCGAGAGATTACTGGGCAGGATGGAACGGTTAGGAGTTGACAGAGTCAACCCTCCACTTTCCAAGGACATGAATGCCAGATGGGAGGTTCTGAGTAGGAGTAAGACAAGGTTGGAAGCATTCATTCAACCGTGATGCAGGATACACACATCCGTACCTACGCGGTTATTCCACAAAGCATGGGCGGCCATTTACAGGCAGTCCATTGAGTTCCCTCAGATCATGTGCACGTCTCTCAATTCCTCCCTGCCTTGTCACCACGGGATGGAGTAAGGAGCTGACCAAGCCATGCCAACACTTGACTTTGGCATGAAGATGAAGATGGGGGCTGAACTGAAGGATGCAACCACCACCTGCCGTGAGACCTCAACTGGGTAAAGTCATATTCCCCAGTTGCTGACCGCAATAGCTAACCCATGAAACTACTGCGGCCCCAGTTTGAAGCAAGAACACTGTCCAATACGACCATTTTACAGGAAGTCTATGATTCCAATACTAAGACTACACCTCTAAAATACCCCTAGCTCAAATTTCAGGGTGAGTATTGAGGTGTCCTTCTTTTCTTTTAAAACCCTGTAGCTACTGTCTAGACCTCTTTATAAGGACTAAGTAATTACAGATACGTACTTCAGAATCACGACTGACAGCTCTTTTTATCTGTTTGTCTGTTTTTTATCTTTCCTCTTTTTCCTTTCCCCCACCTAGGAGACTGAGGTCCCTGCTTTTTGCCCCAAAGAAGGCTGAACCCTTGATGCCACCAATCCCGGCCAGCCAAAACTTGTCACAGAGCTTAACTTAACCACACCAATTTTCTTGTTTGGTTCCCTTCTTTACTAAACTGTGGTTTCTCATGTTAGGAAGCTCTGTTCTGATTATTCTGTAACACAGGCTAACACGTTGGAAGATTTGGCAAGACTTTTACACAACCAGATATGATCAGAATCTGATCAGACATACACACTATTCTCTACCCTCCTGTGTAACCACATGTATTCTAATCTATGTGGGGAAATGTTG
The DNA here is from genome assembly GCF_040938575.1 of Ambystoma mexicanum. Taxonomy (NCBI): domain Eukaryota; kingdom Metazoa; phylum Chordata; class Amphibia; order Caudata; family Ambystomatidae; genus Ambystoma; species Ambystoma mexicanum. Next base: position 24,666,507 of record NC_090938.1, read on the forward strand.
TTACATTTGAGTAGTAGATAAGACCATTTAATGGTTTCCTGACAACCATTGCAAGAAACGTTTTTGAATGTGGTTTCTGTATAACTATGTTTTACTTCTTAGTTTCTACTTTAATTTCCTTTTTACAAATCTATGATTGTTTGAAATAACCTCTATGTTGAAAATAAATCTTTGATCATTTTGAATACATACCTGTATTTTCTTGCTTCTCTCCTTCTTTGATGACTGGACTCTAGAGCATCAGCTCTGGTCTTTTCTAAACACACTCATGATTAACACCCACAAATAACTGGGTCATTATATGTGGATGTTCCCTCCTCTCTCGCTTGAATATTGAACTGAAGGATGCGGCATGGTACCTCAAGTTGGAAAAATACGGATTTAACCAAAACTTGATTTGTTGGGTGTGGTGTTAGGTTGGAGTAACCATGTTACCCATATTAGGGAAGGGGGAACAGAACTTCAGTCAAGTAAGTGGAGAAAAGATGGAGAGAGATGTTTTTGTGTAGCTGCGTGGAGCGTAGTGATAATCATTATTTTTAAATGACTGCAATTTTCAACCCAGGAATTGGTTTTATTACCCCTTTGCTTGGGTAGCTGAGTATCGTCAGCAATGGGCCTTCTCAGAGTGCGAGGAAGACTGAAAATTGTGGGAGAAGAAAATACGAATAAAGAGTGGGTCAACAGCAACCCCTGAAGAACACCACAGCGATGGGGAATTGATGAAAAGAGATGCACGTGAATACGGTGATGGTGGCTGGAGGAAACTACGCCAAATGTTCCAAAGTCACAAAGAAGTGCGGCCGTCCCTTGTCACAGCTGACATTGGGCCTCATTACGAGTCCAGCGTTAACCGTGCTAGAAAAACTGGCAGGTTACCGCCAGACCTGTATTACCATTCCGCCTCCGTGATTCCTCTAATCACCGGGGCATTACGACCCCGGTGACTTGGGAATTCCGGAGGCGGAATTCTGTAAGTTCCCATTCCCATGGAGTCCAGTAGGACTCCATGGGGATGGGGACAATGGAAACACCGGTTCCGTCTATGACGGAGCCGATGTTTCCATATCCGCCTGCAGGCGGGTGGTATTAAACCCGTCAGGTCAGACCTGGCGGGAGTGACACCTCCGGCCTGCAGGACTCTGAATCAGCTGGTCCGGAAAGAACGGTGGCAGTGGTTTTACCACCACCGTTCTTTCCAGACTGACAGGGTCGTAAGGAGGTGTCGTTTTTTGCAGCCAATGTGTTATTTCGGTCCCGTGACTGGGCGAGTGCTTGATTGCCAAACATTGAATGTAAGCTGAGCACCGCAAAAGCAGCTGTTAGGTTCAGTCGACTCCCATTTAGGTGCTTCGATAAGATATGCTGGCATGGCTCCATAACAGGGAAACCAGGTGACCAAGATTGAGAGATTGTTAGTTCTAGACAAGAAAGGAGTGAGGTTTGAAGTGCCATAGCTCATGTTTTCGGGTGGCATATGCTGACCACTACATGAAGAAGGTTTTCCTGCTTGAGGGATCACCCATTATCATCTAGGACGGTCCTTCCTTTTGCTGCAGGGTTTGGAAGCGGAACGATGAAGGTGTAGGACAACGTCTAAATACACGGAAGCCTACAGTCAAACCCATGACATTGAACATGGATAGGATAAAGCTGGCTGGACCACTTATTGGCCCCCACCAGCAGAGGGGCCTGAATTTTTTGGTGGGTTGCTTTCCTGGGAAAAAGAGGAGCATCAAACACAAATCTCTCGTTGTAGACCAGCTTTATCAGGATCAAATTATGAATAACTAGTAGAAAAGACAGTGTTCACTGCCTAATGTGCGTAAAGGAAGATAATGTATTATGTGGTGTATTTTAACATAATTTATGTTAAAAGAAAAAAAAACATTTTGTAAAGGATCTTGCTCATTTTACGTGGAGGAGTTGTAGAGGAGCAGGTGGATGCCTCGCCTCTGGTCCCGCCCCCTCACCACCGTCCTATTGGATTAGCAGACGAAGAGCTACAATTGGGAACCCATGCATGAATCCATGTGGCATTCCTATACCGCGTCAAGTGTATGAAAGACGATATGTACTCAGGCAGCCATTCAGATTACATCCTCATGTGGCGGCCGAAGAAGGATGCTACCAGGAAGGATGTCCACTCCAAGATGTCCGAATGCGGTTATGAGTAGTATGGATGAACCCTTAGTAAAGTCTGAAGGCGACAGAATGATGTCATAAAGAAGATGTATGAACCTACGCTGAAACAATATGAAAATACATAATACGGACAATGTAACTGAAGCACAAAGAGAAACATGTACCTAAAGACAAAGTAATTGTGAATGTAAGAAGATGAAATAACGTGCTGACCAATAATTGTAAAGGCGGTGTAATACAAAGTACAAAAGATACATAGAAGCTTGCTAAAAAGAGGTGCATACAACATTTAGGACAGGCATTGGAAGAAAATGGAAAACGGCCTGTGTTCAGAATCAACCCTGTTACCTCAAAAGACGAGCCTAGGATTGCAAATTGAAGAAACTGGTGAAGAAGCTGTTTTTGTGTGCAGAATAAGGCAGTACCTTGGCCTGGGATCAAGAAGTCTATTTCGAGAGATGGGTTTAAGACACCAAGGGAGTTGTATGAACAGACCATGTGCATAAGACATATTTCTGCTAAGACTAGGAGAGACAAGGACATTTGCCAGTGCCAAGTACTGAACAATCAAAAGGCCAAAAGCCTATGTGAGGTGGAGTGAGAAAGTCTCTAGAGGTCACAAAGGGTAATGACACCCTATTTAATAAAATCAAATAGTCCTAAATAAGAGGCTGAAATGGACAAAATTGTGGTCTCCTAACACGTGACTCAGAAGTAAAAAAACAAGGCCTATTCATTAAAAGCCCAGATGGAGATAGTGGTCTGTTCATACTCCCTCAATGTTCCAGAACAGTGAGCAGACTACGAGGTCAACTATAAACAGAAGGCCTTGGCTAAGGATCAGGTCGATGACATATGATGGATTAATTGGGAAAACAAGAAATGAATAGACGTATTTCGAGCACCTAGGTTTCGTTTCTACTCACCTGCTGCTGAACAAGCTGAAAGTACAAGGTTGGATGGGGTTGCCAACCAATCATAAGGCCTACCAAAAACTTTCACATACAATGTTGTAGTTACCAATCGGCTGCCATGTTCTCTGCTATAATCAGCATACTATGTATGCAGAAGTAGCTCAGGGTGTGTCCCACAGACAAGGGGCAGCCAATATTAACACTTATAAGATTCTATAGGTAGACATGTTCTACTAATCCAATCCCTCTCGGTAGTAGGTTTTGCAGAATGCCACGTAGGATGAGGTCATAGATGATGTATGAAAAAGTATATAAACTCTGTTTACACAAGAGGAAGTATGAATATGCATGCATCTATTTTGATAGCTGTACAACTCCCTGCGTTCTTTCATTGAGATTAAAGCAGTATTTACCATCTTCCTTGGGTCTGTCTGGTCGCACCTTGAAACACTTGTGTCGCTCCATGAAACACTCGTGTATAGGCGCGTTATAAATACTGTATCATATCCTATCATATCATATCATTTGGTCTAAGAGGTTTATTGGTAATTCCATCTAGCGCATAGAGGGCACTTCAAAGTGCTACAGCACAGAGTAGTAAACTTAAACAAAATCTCACAGAATCTGTTGAAAGTACAACATAGTACATACGGCCACTTATTTCTGCTTCTCATTATCTTGGCTTCCACTTATGGGTTTTGGACTCAAATATATAATGTTGAGGGATATCAGAGTAATACAATTCATGTGCAGCATTATTTGAAGTAGACATGAGATCAAAAAATAAAGTAAATTGAAGTCAAATAAAGTTTAAAACACACATGAAGAACATTATTGATATATTAATAGATACCAAGAAATATTACAATGAATAGTTATGTAATACATACGTACATTAAAAAAAAGTTCTTTATTTTGTTAGAGAAATAGTGCTTAAATTAATTTCTGTTTATATGTTTTTTTAATGTATATATTTTCTTAGGGTATGCAAATTGAAGTATGCTGTTAAAGTGGTATCCCTATCTTGGGCCTTTTCTGCAGCTAAATGTATAATTCTTGAAATACACATTTTGTTCTCCTGGAAGATGAACTTGAAGTTTTATTGTTGTATATGTAAGGCAAAAGCTCCCTCTAGTGGGGATAACAGGTGAAGAAGGCAGGACGGCTTCGGACAAACATACATCTGGCCTTTTATTTTTAAGTATATGATGATGGTAGCATACAAGGTCTTCACCTGCCCTTTAGTGCTAGCCCATGTGAACCAAGTGATGGTTTAGGTGTTTCTCCCTACTGGAACAACTTGCTTATCTAGATTTCTACTCTTCAACAGGACCTCAGCAAGCTCTGTTTCTAGTTGACACCCTGGTAAGGTACATAGACCCCATCCTCCCATGTCCAGCATGTGGAGAGTGCAGAATACATACTCTGCATCAGCGTGCAACTTGCCGTTCATTTCTTTATCTACACTTACTCTTTGGACCCCCGATAATCTCACACATTTAGAATATTCCACACTTGACAGATGCAATGCAGAAGATGAGGTGTTATGTAGTGTCATAGCGAGTTCTGGTTATTACCCTCAAATAAGGAGATGTGGAGAGTGGATCCCACGCCCTTGGTGACTCACTCGGGATGTGGGTTACACCAGACACTTTGCCTCACTCCACTCCCCATGTCTTCAGAATCTCCCGTATATGGTCACAAACGATTGCCTCACTAACAACCTAATTGACGTCTTTGATGGGAGTTGGCTTGGATGGAGTTAACCTTTCTTGTCTGACATTGGACTGATGTACTTGTTTTTGCTGCTGTTCTGTTTTCCTTAGTCTTGAGTCTGTGTGACTTGGCTGGCAGCACTGAGTCCAGTCCCCAGGTGCATGATTCCCACCCTGATATGCCACCCACGACACTTGTATAAAAGGTGAGCTGCCCTTGAGGGCTGCGCGGAGCCTGAGCCTGGACGAGAACGATGGCGAAGATGCTGCTATGTGTCGGTGAGTACCGTAAGACCCGTGCCGTGCTGGGGATATCTTCAGCAGATGTAGATCCTCTATGGGAAAGTGAAATCCAAAACTTGCATGACGTCCAGGATATAGTAAGTTAACATTATTCCCTACCCCCTACCCCTTATATAACCTTACCCACTACCCCATATACTTTTCATTGAGTTTTTTTTCAAAAACAATTTCAGGTAAAAAACCCATCTCAAAAAAAGACTTTTGATGTAACAACGTTGTACCGCAGAGGGATTAAAGGGAGAACATGTGCATTTGCTGTTTAAACATTTTCAATCTGGGGACCGTTGCAAACTTAATACATGAGTTAGTAGTCTCCAGTTTCCTGGGCAGTTGCCTCTGCGAGCAATGTCCCTGCACATTAGGCTCTACTGAGGCCGGTGGTGGAAGAGAGACCAATGACTGCGTCAGTAGTGAAGACAAAGTGATCCCCGGCTCTCTCAGAAGTAGGCTGTGGATGCTTGGGTTAGCGGGGCAGTTGGGTAAGAGGAAGGCAGGTGTACAATTGCCTTCTTGCTTCAGTGCACTTGATGGTCCCGTTAAAGGAAGACGGCCCATTGCTTGCTGCAGTAATTCAGCGATGCCGCTCATCTCAGCACTGCAGTGGATCGATCCTCCCATTGAGACCTCTTAGTCTTCAGGAGACATGTATGGGGATCACCAGATATCTTGGGTAAATGCAATCCTTTCTCGTGATTAGTGGGCAGGTGCGGGGGCACCTTCTGGTCGCATCAGAGGACTGAGACCAACAGAGGCAAAACCAATGAGTCTCCCGCTGGATTTCTTCTCCTTGATCCTCACGATGAGAAGATGGTCTACTCATATCACAGATACAAATCCATCACCAAGTCAAAGAGTCATCTTCAACATCACAAATAACCGAGTTGCTTAGATCAAGTCTGCACATGCCTTTCAATCCAAATTACACAACTAAAGCTGCTCCCTAGAGACTCACACATTGTGGCCTTCATCTCCTCCAACTCCTGAGCCTTTCCCTCCAGTGGCACATCTAGACCTCTCACTTGTGAGCCTCTTCCTCCTGACTTACATTGTGATCTCTTACTCCTGAGCCCTTCTGCCAGTTCCATATCTTGACCACTTACTCCTCAGCCGTTTCCTCTGAAATCATCTTGATACTGTCATAAACACAGCATCCAGTTCTCCACTTACTTGCTTTAGAAATGTGCATATCGCTTATGTCGCCTTCCCAATGGGTAGCAGAGATACAACTGTGTAATGGAAGAACTCAGAGGTGGGGGGTGGTCAAATCTGCCGCCTAGATATACACGAGATTTAGGAAAGCTTTGCGGCCACAGAGCAGACTTCCAAGTCTCGGAAAAGCTAAGAAGTTTTTTTAATACTTGATTTATTCAATTGACAATTGCATTTTCTTTACATAATGCCTTGTTCTTTTTTTCCAGGTTTGGCCCTTTTGCTGCAGCTGCAGATGGGTAAGGAGATAATTTCTGTTTGCTTGTTATAGTGTGTGTACCCTGTTTTCTAATCTCTGGTCCCCATTAAGCTGGGAATCACTACTATTCATCAAAGGCAAATAAGCAAATAAAATCTCCTTTATGCTTGAAAGTATGGTGTGCCAACACTTGTGTGTTTACTGTTGACTGCTACCTCTGTCATTTGTCTTGCCTCAGTTTTTAAGTTGCCCCGTGTCAAGTGGGAGTAGTTTATCTAGGCCCGTTTTGTTCAAGTTGTCACAAGTCAGCAGTGGTTAGCTTATCCAGTCCTGGTTTTGAAGTTCACCCGTGTCATATGTGAGTAGCTTATGCTGTTTTTGTTATTTAAAGTCGTCTCATGTCGGTTGCAGGTAGCTTATCCAGTCCTGGTTTTGAAATTCACCTGTGTCATATGTGAGTAGCTTATGCAGTTTTGTGATATTGCAAGTTTTCCCATGTTGGCAGTGTGTAGCTTATCCAGTCCAGGTTTTGAAGTTCACCCGTGTCATATGTGAGTAGCTTATGCTGTTTGTGTTATTTAAAGTCGTCTCATGTCGGCTGCAGGTAGCTTATCCAGTCCTGGTTTTGAAATTCACCTGTGTCATATGTGAGTAGCTTATGCAATTTTTTATTATTTCAAGTTGTGCCATGTCGGCCATGGGTAGCTTATCCAGTATCCAGTCCTAATTTTGAAGTTCACCCGTGTTATATGTGAGTAGCTTATGCTGTCTTGTGTTATTTCAAGTTGTCCCATGGCGGACATGGGTAGCTTATCCAGTCCTGGTTTTGAAATTCACCTGTGTCATATGTGAGTAGCTTATGCTGTCTTGTGTTATTTCAAGTTGTCCCATGTTGGCCGTGGGTAGCTTATCCAGTCCTGGTTTTGAAGTTCCCCCGTATCATATCTGAGTAGCTTATGCAGTCTTCAGTTATTTCAAGTTGTCCCATGTCGGCCGTGGGTAGCTTATCCAGTCCTGGTTTTGAAGTTCACCTGTGTCATATGTGAGTAGCTTATGCTGTCTTGTGTTATTTCAAGTTGTCCCATGTTGGCCGTGGGAAGCTTATCCAGTCCTGGTTTTGAAGTTCACCCGTGTCATATCTGAGTAGCTTATGCAGTCTTGAGTTATTTCAAGTTGTCCCATGTCGGCCGTGGGTAGCTTATCCAGTCCTGGTTTTGAAGTTCACCTGTGTCATATTTGAGTAGCTTATGCTGTCTTGTGTTATTTCAAGTTGTGCCATGTCGGTCGTGGGTAGCTTATCCAGTCCTGGATTTGAAGTTCACTTGTGTCATCAGTGAGTAGCATATGCAGTCTTGTGTGATTTCAAGTTGTCCCATGTCAGCCGTGAGTAGCTTATCCAGTCCTGGTTTTGAGGTTCACCTGTGTCATATGTGAGTAGCTTATGCAGTCTTGTGTTATTTCAAGTTGTGCCATGTTGGCCGTGTGTAGCTTATCCAGTCCTGGTTTTGAAGTTCACCAGTGTCATATGTGAGTAGCTTATGCAGTCTTGTGATATTGCAAGTTGTCCCATGTCGCCACATGTAGCTTATCCAGTCCTGGTTTTGAAGTTCACCCATGTCGTATGTGAGTAGCTTATGCAGTCTTGTGATATTGCAAGTTGTCCCATGTTGGCCGTGGGTAGCTTATCCAGTCCTGGTTTTGAAGTTCACCCGTGTCATATCTGAGTAGCTTATGCAGTCTTCAGTTATTTCAAGTTGTCCCATGTCGGCCGTGGGTAGCTTATCCAGTCCTGGTTTTGAAGTTCACCTGTGTCATATGTGAGTAGCTTATGCTGTCTTGTGTTATTTCAAGTTGTCCCATGTTGGCCGTGGGAAGCTTATCCAGTCCTGGTTTTGAAGTTCACCCGTGTCATTTCTGAGTAGCTTATGCAGTCTTGAGTTATTTCAAGTTGTCCCATGTCGGCCGTGGGTAGCTTATTTCATCCTGGTTTTGAAGTTCACCTGTGTCATATTTGAGTAGCTTATGCTGTCTTGTGTTATTTCAAGTTGTGCCATGTCGGTCGTGGGTAGCTTATCCAGTCCTGGATTTGAAGTTCACTTGTGTCATCAGTGAGTAGCATATGCAGTCTTGTGTGATTTCAAGTTGTCCCATGTCAGCCGTGAGTAGCTTATCCAGTCCTGGTTTTGAGGTTCACCTGTGTCATATGTGAGTAGCTTATGCAGTCTTGTGTTATTTCAAGTTGTGCCATGTTGGCCGTGTGTAGCTTATCCAGTCCTGGTTTTGAAGTTCACCAGTGTCATATGTGAGTAGCTTATGCAGTCTTGTGATATTGCAAGTTGTCCCATGTCGCCACATGTAGCTTATCCAGTCCTGGTTTTGAAGTTCACCCATGTCGTATGTGAGTAGCTTATGCAGTCTTGTGATATTGCAAGTTGTCCCATGTTGGCCGTGGGTAGCTTATCCAGTCCTGGTTTTGAAGTTCACCCGTGTCATATCTGAGTAGCTTATGCAGTCTTCAGTTATTTCAAGTTGTCCCATGTCGGCCGTGGGTAGCTTATCCAGTCCTGGTTTTGAAGTTCACCTGTGTCATATGTGAGTAGCATATGCAGTCTTGTGTGATTTCAAGTTGTCCCATGTCAGCCGTGAGTAGCTTATCCAGTCATGGTTTTGAGGTTCACCTGTGTCATATGTGAGTAGCTTATGCAGTCTTGTGTTATTTCAAGTTGTGCCATGTTGGCCGTGTGTAGCTTATCCAGTCCTGGTTTTGAAGTTCACCAGTGTCATATGTGAGTAGTTTATGCAGTCTTGTGATATTGCAAGTTGTCCCATGTCGCCACATGTAGCTTATCCAGTCCTGGTTTTGAAGTTCACCCATGTCGTATGTGAGTAGCTTATGCAGTCTTGTGATATTGCAAGTTGTCCCATGTTGGCCGTGGGTAGCTTATCCAGTCCTGGTTTTGACGTTCACCCGTATCATATGTGAGTAACTTATGCAGTCTTGTGATATTGCAAGTTGTCCCATGTTGGCCGTGGGTAGCTTATCCAGTCCTAGTTTTGAAGTTCACCTCTGTCATATGTGAGTAGCTTATGCAGTCTTGTGTTATTTCAAGTTGTGCCATGTTGGCTGTATGTAGCTTATCCAGTCCTGGTTTTGAAGTTCACCCGTGTCATATGTGAGTAGCTTATGCAGTCTTGTGTTATTCAAGTTGTCCCATGTCGACCATAGGTAGGTTATCCAGTCCTGGTTTTGAAGTTCACCCGTGTCATATGCGAGTAGCTTATGCAGTCTTGTGATATTGCAAGTTGTCCCATGTTGGCCGTGGGTAGCTTATCTAGTCCTGGTTTTGAAGTTCACCTGTGTCATATGTGAGTAGCTTATGCAGTCTTGTGATATTGCAAGTTGTCCCATGTCGCCACATGTAGCTTATCCAGTCCTGGTTTTGAAGTTCACCTGTGTCATATATGAGTAGCTTATGCAGTCTTGTGATATTGCAAGTTGTCCCATGTTGGCCGTGGGTAGCTTATCCAGTCCTGGTTTTGAAGTTCACCTGTGTCATATGTGAGTAGCTTATGCAGTCTTGTGTTATTTCAAGTTGTGCCATGTCGGCCGTGTGTAGCTTATCTAGTCCTGGTTTTGAAGTTCAACCGTGTCATATGTGAGTAGCTTATGCAGTCTTGTGATATTGCAAGTTGTCCCATGTCGCCACATGTAGCTTATCCAGTCCTGGTTTTGAAGTTCACCCATGTCGTATGTGAGTAGCTTATGTAGTCTTGTGTTATTTCAAGTTGTCCGATGTCGACCGTAGGTAGCTTATCCAGTCCTGGTTTTGAAGTTCACCTGTGTCATATGTGAGTAGCTTATGCAGTCTTGTCTTATTTCAAGTTGTCCCATGTGGACCGAAGGTAGCTTATCCAGTCCTGGATTTGAAGTTCACCCATGTCATATGTGGGTAGCTTATGCAGTCTTGTCTCATTTTAAGTTGTTGTATGTCGGCCATGGGTAGCTTATCAAGTCCTGGTTTTGGCGTTCACCAGTGTCATATGTGAGTATCTTATGCAGTCTTGTGTTATTTGAAGTTGTGCCATGTCGGCCGTGTGTAGCTTATCCAGTCCTGGATTTGAAGTTCACCCGTGTCATAGGTGAGTAGCTTATGCTGTCTTCTGTTATTTCATGTTTTCCCTTGTCGGCCGTGGGTAGCTTATCCAGTCCTGGATTTGAAGTTCACCCGTGTCACTTTGATTAGCTTATGCATTCTTGTGTGATTTCAAGTTGTCCCATGTCGGCCGTGAGTAGCTTATCCAGTCCTGGTTTTGAAGTTCACCCGTGCCATATGTGAGTAGCTTATGCAGTCTTGTGTTTTTTCAAGTTGTTCCATGTCGGCCATGTGTAGCTTTTCCAGTCCTGGTTTTGAAGTTCACCCGTGTCATATGTGAGTAGCTTATGCAGTCTTGTGATATTGCAAGTTGTCCCATGTCGGCTGCATGTAGCTTATCCAGTCCTGGTTTTGAAGTTCACCCATGTCATATGTGAGTAGCTTATGTCTTGTGTTATTTCAAGTTGTCCCATGTCGACCGTAGGTAGCTGATCCAGTCCTGGTTTTGAATTTCACCGTGTCATATGTGAGTAGCTAATGCAGTCTTGCGTTAATTCAAGTTGTGCCATGCCGGTCGTAAGTGGCTTATCCAGTCCTGGTTTTGAAGTTCACCTGTGTCATATGTGAGTAGCTTATGCAGTCTTGTGTTATTTGAAGTTGTGCCATGTCAGCCGTGTGTAGCTTATCCAGTCCTCGATTTGAAGTTCACCTGTGTCATAGGTGAGTAGCTTATGCTGTCTTCTGTTATTTCATGTTTTCCCTTGTCGGCCGTGGGTAGCTTATCCAGTCCTGGATTTGAAGTTCAACCGTGTCACTTTGAGCAGCTTATGCAGTCTTGTGTGATTTCAAGTTGTCCCATCTCGGCCGCATGTAGCTTATCCAGTCCTGGTTTTGAAGTTCACCCATGTCATATGTGAGTATCTTATGTAGTCTTGTGTTATTTCAAGTTGTCCCATATCGACCGTAGGTAGCTGATCCAGTCCTGGTTTTGAAGTTCACCGTGTCATATGTGAGTAGCTAATGCAGTCTTGTGTTAATTCAAGTTGTGCCATGTCGGTCGTGAGTGGCTTATCCACTCCTGGTTTTGAAATTCTTCTGTGTCATATGTGAGTAGCTTATGCAGTCTTGTGTTTTGAAGTTCACCTGTGTCATATGTCAGTAGCTTATACAGTCTTGTGTTATTTCAAGTTGTGCCATGTCGGCCGTGGGTAGCTTATCCAGTCCTGGTTTTGAAGTTCACCTGGGTCATATGTGAGTAGCTTATGCAGTCTTGTGTTATTTCAAGTTCTCCCATGTCGGCCGTTAGTAGCTTATCCAGTCCTGGATTTGAAGTTCACCCATGTCATATGTGAGTAGCTTATGCAGTCTTGTCTTATTTCAAGTTGTCCCATGTCGGCCGTGGGTAGCTTATCCAGTCCTGGTTTTGAAGTTCACTCGTGTCATATGTGAGTAGTTTATGCAGTCTTGTATTATTTCAAGTTGTGCCATGTCGGCCGTGAGTGGCTTATCCAGTCCTGGTTTTGAAGTTCACCTGTGTCATATTTGAGTAGTTTATGCAGTCTTGTCTTATTTCAAGTTGTCCCATGTCGGCCGTGGGTAGCTTATCCAGTCCTGGATTTGAAGTTCACTCGTGTCATATGTGAGTAGCTTATGCAGTATTGGTTTATTTCAAGTTCTCCCATGTCGGCCGTGGGTAGCTTATCCAGTCCTGGATTTGAAGTTCACCCATGTCATATGTGAGTAGCTTATGCAGTCTTGTCTTCTTTCAAGTTGTCCCATGTCGGCCATGGGTAGCTTATCCAGTCCTGGTTTTGAAGTTCACAAGTGTCATTTGTGAGTAGCTTATGCAGCCTTGTGTTTTGAAGTTCACCCATGTCATATGTGAGTAGCTTATGCAGTCTTGTGTTATTTCACGTTGTCCCATGTCGGCCGTCGGTAGCTTATCCAGTCCTGGACTTGAAGTTCACCCGTGTCATAATTGAGTAGTTTATGCATTCTTGTGTTATTTCACGTTGTCCCATGTCAGCCGTGGGTAGCATATCCAGTCCTGGTTTTGAAATTCACCTGTGTCATATGTGAGTAGTTTATGCAGTCTTGTCTTATTTCAAGTTGTCCTATATCCACTGTGTGTAGTTTATCCAGTCCTGGTTTTGAAGTTCACCCATGCCATATGTGAGTAGCTTATGTAGTCTTGTATTATTTCAAGTTTTGCCATGTCGGCAGTGTGTAGCTTATCCAGTCCTGGATTTGAAGTTCACTCATGTCATATGTGAGTAGCTTATGCAGTCTTGTCTTATTTCAAGTTGTCCCATGTCGGCTATGGGTAGCTTTTTCAGTCCTGGTTTTGAAGTTCACCAGTGTCACATGTGAGTAGCTTATGCAGTCTTGTGTTATTTCAAGTTGTCCGATGTCGACCGTAGGTAGCTTATCCAGTCCTGGTTTTGAAGTTCAGCCGTGTCATATGTGAGTAGCTTATGCAGTCTTGTGTAATTTCAAGTTGTGCCATGTTGGCCGTGAGTGGCTTATCCAGTCCTGGTTTTGAAGTTCACCTGTGTCATATGTGAGTAGCTTATGCAGTCTTGTCTTATTTCAAGTTGTCCCATGTGGACCGAAGGTAGCTTATCCAGTCCTGGATTTGAAGTTCACCCATGTCATATGTGAGTAGCTTATGCAGTCTTGTCTCATTTTAAGTTGTTGTATGTCGGCCATGGGTAGCTTATCAAGTCCTGGTTTTGGCGTTCACCAGTGTCATATGTGAGTATCTTATGCAGTCTTGTGTTATTTGAAGTTGTGCCATGTCGGCCGTGTGTAGCTTATCCAGTCCTGGATTTGAAGTTCACCCGTGTCATAGGTGAGTAGCTTATGCTGTCTTCTGTTATTTCATGTTTTCCCTTGTCGGCCGTGGGTAGCTTATCCAGTCCTGGATTTGAAGTTCACCCGTGTCACTTTGATTAGCTTATGCAGTCTTGTGTGATTTCAAGTTGTCCCATGTCGGCCGTGAGTAGCTTATCCAGTCCTGGTTTTGAAGTTCACCTGTGCCATATGTGAGTAGCTTATGCAGTCTTGTGTTTTTTCAAGTTGTTCCATGTCGGCCGTGTGTAGCTTTTCCAGTCCTGGTTTTGAAGTTCACCCGTGTCATATGTGAGTAGCTTATGCAGTCTTGTGATATTGCAAGTTGTCCCATGTCGGCTGCATGTAGCTTATCCAGTCCTGGTTTTGAAGTTCACCCATGTCATATGTGAGTAGCTTATGTCTTGTGTTATTTCAAGTTGTCCCAGGTCGACCGTAGGTAGCTGATCCAGTCCTGGTTTTGAATTTCACCGTGTCATATGTGAGTAGCTAATGCAGTCTTGCGTTAATTCAAGTTGTGCCATGCCGGTCGTAAGTGGCTTATCCAGTCCTGGTTTTGAAGTTCACATGTGTCATATGTGAGTAGCTTATGCAGTCTTGTGTTATTTCAAGTTGTCCCATGTCGGCCATGGGTAGCTTGTCCAGTCCTGGATTTGAAGTTCACCCATGTCATATGTGAGTAGCTTATGCAGTCTTGTATTATTTCAAGTTTTCCCATGTCGGCCATGGGTAGCTTATCCAGTCCTGGTTTTGAAGTTCACCAGTGTCATATGTCAGCAGCTTATGCAGTCTTGTGTTTTGAAGTTCACCTATGTCATATTATAGTATCTTATGCAGTCTTGTGTTATTTCAAGTTGTCCCATGTCGGCCGTGGGTAGCTTATCCAGTACTGGATTTGAAGTTCACCCGTGTCATATTTGAGTAGCTTA